>NW_006293088.1:2399257-2430010 GCF_000327345.1 Myotis davidii | reverse complement strand
TGAAAAGGCAGAAAACATTATTAAGAATTTCTAGACTGTCCCTGGCTGGGTAGCTCAGTTGGTTAGAGCATTGTCCCCAATACGCCAAGGCTGTAGGTTCGATCCCTGGTCAGGGCACATACAAGAATCCACCAATGAATGCATACTTAAGTGGAACAACAAATTGATGTCTCTCTCTCTCTCTCAAATCAATAAATAAAAATGTAAATAAAATTCTAGACTGTGACAGCAGTGCATTAAACCAAGGGCAGGGCCTTTTACACCAGAGTCCTGTGCCACTAACTGGACTGTACAGGTCTCCCGGGGCCCGTGGAGCTGGCCCTGCCTGGACTTGGAAGGAAGCCCCCCCTCACTCACCATCAATGTCAGCACTCATCAGGGCATCATCCACCTGGGCCGGCGTCAGGGAGATGCCCACGAGGAGCAGGACGTTCTGCAGGCTGTGTGCGTCCACCACGCCAGGGCCATTGAAGATCTCAAAGTAACTGTGGAAGGCTGGGCCGGAGTGGGGTGACGTAAGGGGGAACATTTCTGTTTCCACCATTCCTCCCCTCCCCTCCAGCCACCCTCTTGCCCAGTGTCCTCTACTAGCATGGCCAGGTGGCAGGACAAAGGAACTGAAAGAGTGAGAGTGGAAAGGTGTGGTCCCATCGACTTACTCCACTCTATACAAGGTCAGGCCAAGGGCTCAGCTGGTGTGGCAGAAGCTAAGCTAATTAGCAACCTTCGCTTTGCACCAGGAGCACCCCTCTGTGTGCCAGGCACCGTGCTACGCTCTCTATAGCCAGGTTCTCGTTTAATTCTCACGACAGCCTTGTGAGAGTAGAATGCCTTTAACCAGTCCTTTAACCTTTAACCTTTAACCAATGCCTTTAACCTTTCTTGAGGTTGGGGAAACTGCGGTGACCCGACAGGCCTTTCTGACTTGGGTGCTCTGTGGGCCTTTATCTGCACGGACATGGCTTCTAGGCTCCAGTTATCTGGACCCGAGCACAGGACCAGGCAGGATGCCGAGAAAGCCCCAGAGCCGTGCCGACTGGTACAAAAGCCGTGTCCTTCCTGGTCAGAGCGTGTGTGGTGTCTGGTTTCTTAGCTCACAGCAAAATGCGGGTTAGAATCATCAGACCTAGTACGAAGACGGGCTCTGAATTACTGTCGTGGGCCGATTGTGTCCCCTAACCTCAAATTCCCATGCTGAAGCCTTAACGCCCCGTACCTTAGAATCCAATCTAACAACATATTGCAACAGATTGAATGCAGAAGTAGATATGAGAATCCAGCTCTCTTATGCCCGATGTTAAGAGATTTGCAATATTGTAAAAAAAAATGTCATTCTTCTTACGGACCTGTTTTGTTGTTTTGGAAAACAGTTATTTTTCATTAAAAAAAAAATAAATGAACAGGTGCCAAAACACTAGGTGCTATTTCTATGTCCCCAGCCCTCCCCCTTCCCACAGCCAGCCCTACTCACTTGGTGATCTCTTCTAAGGCCGCCTCAGGTAAGGCCAGCATCTCCACCAGCAGGGACAGGATCTCAAAGAGCAGAGTGTGGGGGTTCGGGGGAGCCGTCAGGGCGTTCTGTTCTGGGGACATGGGATGGTGGCTGCCATTACCACTTGCTCGCCCTGGGTGCACCCCACCCCACCCACCGTTCCCTGGGTCATCCCTGCTCACCCACGGAGCAGAAGAAGCGCTTGGTGTCTGTCATTACGGCCAAGAAATCTTTGAAGCCCACGTGACCATCTCCTGTGGAGGCCGGAAGAAGACAGGGTGGGCAGGGGCCTTCCGAGTGGCTCCAGGCATGGCAACCCGGGCATGATTATTAGCATTTACTCATTGAGTCTGATTATAAAAGTAACGTATAGATGACCAGCTGGTGTGGCTCAGTGGTTGAGCGTCAATCCATGAGCCAGGAGGTCACGGTTTGATTCCCAGTCAGGCCACATGCCTGGGTTGCAGGCTTGATTCCCAATAGGGGGTGTGCAGGAGGCAGCCAACCAATCAACGTGATTCTCTCTCATCATTGATGTATCTATCTCTCTCCCTCTCCCTCCCTCTTTCTGAAATGGAAAGCCCCAGAGCCGTGCCGACTGGTACAAAAGCCGTGTCCTTCCTGGTAAGAGCGTGTGTGGTGTCTGGTTTCTTAGCTCACAGCAAAATGCGGGTTAGAATCATCAGACCTAGTACGAAGACGGGCTCTGAATTACTGTCGTGGGCCGATTGTGTCCCCTAACCTCAAATTCCCATGCTGAAGCCTTAACGCCCCGTACCTTAGAATCCAATCTAACTGGTGTCCTTATAAGAGGAGGAAATTTGGACACAAAGAGACCTCAGGCATGTGCTCACACATACGGAAGACCATGAGAGGACACAGGGAGAAGGCAAGCCACGCAACGAGGCCTCGGAACACACCAAACATATCCACAACATGATCTCAGACTCCGGCCTCCAGAGCTGGCCTGCCCCTCTCTGAGCCTCGGTTTTCTTCTCTGTAAGATGGACATAACAGCGCACCCTCCGAGAGCGGCTGTATTAATTCCATGCCTGGCACATAATGGACTCTGTAAGTCTGTAAGCCTCTGACACAGAGTGACACGGGGGGAGGAGATGGGGCAGGGCAGTGGTGGGCAAACTGCGGCTCGCGAGCCACATGCGGCGCTTTGGCCCCTTGAGTGTGGCTCTTCCACAAAATACCGACTTCTGTGCATGGGCCACGAAGTTTCAATCGCACTGTATGTGCGCGCCTGCACTTGGGTTTGGGCGATAGTGACGTGCTGTGAGCAGCCACATTGAAAAAAGAAAAAACACAACAACTCTGAAAAGCAAATCCCATCGCCCAAAATGCAGGGCAGTTTGGAGCATCAGAGCAGCGTAGCCAGCTCTTTCCTCGCCAGGTCGGGTCGAGGGTGGTGCTGGGAACCCTGGGTCTCTAAGCCAAAAAGGCATGCTGCCCATGAACTCTACTGGAGGTGGGGCAGCGGGTCCTGTACTTAGAAAAGCCCAGCCAACAATGGCTTAGAGCAGTGGTTCTCAACCTTCCTCATGCCGCGACCCTTTAATACAGTTCCCCATGTTGTGGTGACCCCCAACCATAACATTATTTCCGTTGCTACTGCATCACTGTCATGTTGCTACTGTTATGAATCGTCATGTAAATATCTGATATGCCGGATGTATTTTCATTGTTACAAATTGAACATAATGAAAGCATAGTGATGAATCACAAAAACAATATGTAATTATATATGTTTTCCGATGGTCTTAGGCGACCCCTGTGAGTTCAACCCCCAAGGGGTTGCGGCCCACAGGTTGGAGACCCACAGGTTGAGAACTGCTGCCTTAGAGGGTCTTAATGCAGGAAGGTGTGAACTTCAAGGAGGGGGTCATGGGGAGCCAGCAAGTGCATTCAAGAAAGGCAGAGGGTCCAGGCTTTGGGAGGAGTGAAGGGTGGGGGAGGACGCACACCCACTCCTTTAGGGCCAGGCTGATGAGGCCACCTCTGGAGCCCACAGAAAGCAGTGCTCCCTCCCCCTGCAGCTCAGTAGGTGGGGTCACAGGGTGTGTGTTCAGAACTTGTACATTTTGGGGTGGGAGTGGGAAATGGAGACCAGTCTAGGACAGCCAAGCACCCTGGAGGCTGCTTCTAAAGAGGACCAATGGAGTGGGCTCGGTGGGGGGCGAAGGGGGGGGGCAGAAACGCCTCCAAAACCTGAAGCGCTTGGCAGGCTGGCTGCCATCACTCAGGGGGTGACTGTGGAACTGGGAAGCATACTGGACCCCAAGCGAGAGGACCCAGCCTGAGTTCTGGCCCCCCACCCAGCAGTGTATGCGCTTGGGCCAAGCTCCTGCCCTGCACGGTCCCCCAGCCAGGCACTCCACTGGGTCCACTGCACAGGGCTGGGTGGGCACAGGGCGGCGGTCTGGCCTGTAAACCACCCCCACCCCAGGTCTGTGAACCCCAAAGGACAGAGTGTTCTGAGGCCCCTGCGAGGGCGCCCCTGGCCGGCCTCACCTTCCTCTTGCTTCAGAGTGAGGTGCTCCTCGGCCCGCGCCTCCCAGTTCTGATACAAGTTTAGGAGGCAGTGTTCTTCCAGGTCCTGCCTGCAGAGGGCAGACCGGCCGGGTCCATATCCGGCTGCACCCAGAGCCAGAGCAGGGCTAGGGGGGAAGCCGGGGCAGCGGAGCCCATGGGCAGGGCCCTGGGCGAGGCTTTGAGGGGTCAGAGAGACTGAGTGACCCAGAGGAAGGGCGGGACGGGGGTGAAGGACACGAGGGAGGGAAAGGGGTCCGAAATGGGAACGGAGACCTACATATGGGGGCATAGAGCTGGGAGGGAGGACAGAAATGAGGGGAAGCGGGGAGGACACACAGGAGGAAACAGACAGGGCTACTGACGGGGCCAAGAGTCTGGGAGGGAGATGCCAGGGACAACGGGACAGAGCTCAGAGCCTCTTTTCGGGGGGCTCTTACCGTGCCTTGACCTGGGCCAGGCTTCTCTCGCTGCTGTGGTGCACGAACACTGTCTTTCTCCAGCCCAGGTCCAGGGTGGGCGCTGGCAGGACCGTGGCAGGTACAGAGGCCGGGACAGGGGCTCCCACAGCGGCAGGGATGGGCCCAGGGGCTGGCGACCGGACCCAGGACGGGGCCATGGCAGGGGCCGAGGCAGGGGTCTGAGGCAGTGTCAGGGGCAGGTTTGAGGCTGAGTTGCCAACCGGGGCTGAGGTGGGCACGGGGGTCAGGGTCTTGGGGGCCTTCCGGTTTGGCAGGGCCCGGGCCTTGGCGGCCCTCCGATGCATGGCCTCCTCCTCCTCCACCTCCAGCAGGCACTTCATGAAGCCCTGCCCGGTGCTCCCGAGGCCCTGGGCTCCCGTGGTCGCTGTGGGCTCCCGCGGCTGCTTCGGGGCACAGCCCGGCTCCCTTCTCTCTCCAATGTCCCTCACCTCCTGGGGACAGAATGGAGGGAGGACGTGTGGCCTTCAGCCAGCCACACGGCCCCACAGAGTTCCTTGGTGCCACCTACTGCCCAGGGCATCCTCACACGGCCCCTTCCTCTCTGGGCCCTGGAGCCCGTTGCCCAGTCGATAGAGCGTCGGCCTGCGGACTGAAGGGTCCCAGGTTCGATTCTGGCCAAGGGCACATGCCTGGATTGTGGGCTTGATCCCCAGTAGGGGGCGTGCAGGAGGCAGCTGATCGATGTTCCTCTGTCATTGATGTTTCTAACTCTCTATCTCTCTCCCTTCCTCTCTGTAAAAAATCAATAAAATATATTAAAAATAAAAATAAAAAAAAAATAAAATGCAGCTCTTGCCACACACCCTCTTTTCCTAAAGCATCAGCTCTACTTCGCCACCAGGTTGCTCCCATCAGCCTGTAAGCATGCCAGAGTATCTTCCTTCTTCTTTAAAAATATATTTTATTGATTTCAGAGAGGAAGGGAGAGGGAGAAAGAGATAGAAACATCAGTGATGAGAGAGAATCATTGATCAGCTGCCTCCTGCACGCCCCCTACTGGGGATCAAGCCTGTATCGCAGGCATGTGCCCTGATCAGGAATCGAACCCGGGACCCTTCAGTCCATAGGCTGAAGCTCTAGCCACTGAGCCAAACTGGCCAGGGCAATCTTTCTTCTTTAAGAGAAAAATAGTCTCCTGACACCACAAACCCTCCAGCTACTGTCCCAGTTTTCTCCTCTGATGCTTCTGGCCTTTCAATGACACGTGAGGTCAGATCGCCGGCCCAGAAGCCTGGCGAGGAGAGTGCTGTTGTGAAATGGCATCCTGGGGCGGAGGGGAGGGCAGCACGGCCGGGGAACAGCAGAGGACTGCCAGGAGATTCCGACAGTAGTGGTCATTGCTGGAGAGTGAAGCCCATCAGCAAGGCAGGGTTTCTCTCCAGCCGTGTCGAGCTGCTCATGTGCAGGCAGAGGGTAAGCGGGAGGCTGGTTTAGCCAGGGTTGGGGCTTGGCCAGTGACAGGAGCAGAAAGGGGCGGGGGCAGGTGAGGACTGTGCTTTCACAGGCTGCCCAGAAGTGGCAGAGCTGGAGAGGGGGTGCTGGGACGCGAGAGGGAGCCCCCAGATGTTCAGGGAAGCTTTGGATTGTATGCTGTGATCGAGAGCAAATGGGTGAGAAAAAATCTATGCCGGTGTGGGAAAAGCCGCGACACAACCTGGGGTGAACACAAGGGCTCCAGGGTGTAAAAGCGTCCTTGATCCGCCCCCGCAAGATGCACACATATACAGATGTGCAAACACACATGGACACACATGCACATGCATGTGCACACACACAGGCACACACCTTCCCCAGTTTGACTCCAAATACTATCCCATTTCTGCCTCTGCCCCCTTCCTCCTTAGGAGCCCCTGCACCTCTCCCCATCCCCCTCCACCTCTCCCCATACCCCTCCACCTCTCCCCATCCCCCTCCACCTCTCCCCATCCCCCTCCACCTCTCCCCATCCCCCTCCACCTCTCCCCATCCCCATTCTGGCTCTACTTACTGGTGGAGGAACAGGCCCCGGTGCTGGCTTGGTCTCCGCAGCCTTGACCCTAAACAAGGGAGAAACCCCAGTGGGGGAGGGGCTCAGTTTAAGGCATGGCCCTTGCACTCCCTTCTCTCAGCCCCCAGGACCCTCAGGTCCACCATCCCAGCATCACCCCCCTGGCCTTTTCATCTCAGAGGGGCTCCCATTCTCTCACAAACCCCCTGTGGGGCATGGCCTATAAAGTGCAGGCCCACAAAATAAACAATTTTAGTGTTGGAGCCATTGTACAGATGGGGACATTGAGACCCAGAGAGCCATGACCTGCCCCGGGCCCTCCACCAGGTCAGGAGCAGCCAGGACTAGAATTCGCCTCACCTGGAACGCGGCAGAAGAGCCATCTAGCTGGGTCAGGGAGTGGGTGGGGGTGGCATCAGGAGATGGCTTACCCTTCTTTGGGTGTGTTAGGTCGTGGCGTGGATGGCGGGAAGGAGTTGCCAGTCTTCTCCGGAGTTGTTGGCATGCGGGGCATTGCTTCCTGAGAACCGTCTTTGTCTCCCCCTGGGCCAGGCTCTGGCAGGGTCCCCTGTGGCCTAAAGGGTGGGGTGCCTGCCTCCTCGAGGGGCTTGTCTTCCAAGTACTGTCCACAACAGTCCAAGGTGCAAGAACGCTCTGCTGTCTGCACTATATCTGACCCATTTGCTGCCTGGTGACCTGGGGTGGGCTGGCGACAAGGACAGCAAGATGGGGAGCCCCACCCTGGCCGATTTTCGACAAAGGTGAAAATTCAGCAGAGAAGGGCAGTTGTCAGCAAACGGTGCTGGAACAATCGCATAGCCACGTGCCAGAAACGAGTCTCGGTCCAACACTCGTACCGCTTACAAAAATCACTCACCGTACCCTAACCATCTCTCACTGGGTCCCACACGCTAAGACACAGCTTCTAGGATATCCTGGCGTAAAGAAACCTGTTGGAGCTCCGTTGAACCCAGCATGTCCCAGTGTTAATTGTATGCAGAGCCCCACTTACCTGCTTCCTGCCTCAGGTACCCACTGACATACCATAGGGCCACCCTGGACACACGTCTTAAAGGCTTGCTATGGACAATCAAGACCAATGGGATATCCCAGTGACCCACACAGACTGCGTGCTGGGCACCTCCGCGGCACAGAGAGGAGCAGGCACAAGGCACCAGTGGGGTTTGGGGGCCCCTTCGCGTCCCTGTGGGTCAGCCATTCCCTGCCTTCCTGCCCAGTTCTCCACAAACATTACCTGGCACCTCCTGGGGGCCTGACCCTTCCCTGTCCCGGGGTTCTGCTGTCTCCCCTGCAGGTCCTTGGTCTCCTGCCCTGAGCCCTGCTGCTGCAGCCCTTCAGGTGCTGGGGAGACCCTGGAAGGCAGCACCCCCAGCTCACTTCCTGGCTTGGCCTGGTCCTGGCCTACTTGCAGCTCCTCGGGCCGTTCCTCGGGGGCCCAAGATGGCAGTTTCTTCCTGGAAGAACAAAGGGACTTATCAGCTCCTGGACTGGGGCAGAGTTTTACATCCTCACTGGAAGATTCGTGCACATTGAAAGTAAATTAATTAGAAGGTGGCCAGCAGAGCGGGAATGGGTGAGACAGGCCGGACACGCCCTGGAGCCAACCTCCCACAGTCTCTCCCGGCCGGCCTGCACCTGGGGTGGCACCAGGGCTCAAAGGGCATCTGCAGAGTGAGCAGGGTCCCTCTGGCAGATGGGGTCCCTCGGCCTGGCCTGCGGGGATAGGGTGGAAACTGGCAGTCCAACATTCCCTGAGGGGTCCGCGGATGGCAAGAAGGTGGTTCTTGGGTGACACCCCCCGGAATTGGGCTCCCTCTACTCTGGTTCCAGGTGTGTCACCCGAAAACCATAACTGCCAAGTCACCGCAGCTTGGCAGCTCCTGTGTCGAGCGTCTGCCCCCTGGTGGTCAATGCGTGTCATAGCTACCAGTCAGCTGGTCGAATGGTCACTTAGGCTTTTATATATATAGCTACTTCTTTGTAGTTCCCAGAGCACTGGTGCAGGACCAGGCACAGCAGGGGTGCATACTTAATGCCTGGGAGAATGGATGAAGGACTGACATGAATTCCCCAAATCATAAACACTTTGATGTCAATGTTAAAGGGAGTTAGGACAGTGATGGCGAACCTATGACACGCGTGTCAGAGGTGACATGCGAACTCATTTTTTTGGTAGAGTTTTCTTTGTTAAATGGCATTTAAATATATAAAATAAATAAAGCCTTGGGTCTATTGACCACAGAGATGGAGTTTCAATCAAACTAAAGATAACATCTAGGCCTCGATTGTGTTTCAGCTTCAATCCACTGAGCCAAACCGGTTAGGGCAGGATTTACTATTCTTATTATTTATTCTTTTTAAGAAAAATTAAAGGGAACTGGAATTCAGAGAGGTTGAGAGACTCGAGCCTCGGGTCAAAGAGCTCAAGGTGAGAGCTCGGGGTTTGAATCTGTGTCTATGAGTGCCCCTCAAATACTCTAGAGCAGTTCCCCCAGGCTTCTTCCTGTGGACATACACACATATTGGTAATGAGGATTTATTTTATTACCCTCTGCAAGTAATTGCATCATTTCACATGGTTAAAATTCTATTGCATCTACAGTTTTTCATTTAACAGTATAGCCTAAGTTTTTCTCATTACAAAAGTCTTTTATAAACATGCTTTTTAATAAAAAGTCTTTTATAAACATACTAGAGGCCTGGTGCATGAAATTTCATGCACGGGTAGGGTCCCGAGGCCTGGCCAGCGATCAGGGATGATTGGGCGCCTTCCGGCTGCCAGCCAGGGCCTTCCTTCAGTATGCATCGCTCCCTGGTGGTCAGCGCACGTCATAGCGAATGATCAAACTTCCAGTCTCTGGGTTGAACAGCCCGGGGGGCGCTTTGCATATTAGCCTTATATATATATATAGATTTTCTAGAGAATCATAATTTACTTAACTGTTTTTCTATTTGGGCACTTAGGGCACATGGGCAGTTCCAATCTTTTAGTGTTTAAAAAAATGTGACAGTGAACATTTTTCTGCATAAAACTTTGCCTGATTCTCCAGTGATTTCCTTAGGGCATATTTCTGGAATTGGGCAAAAGATGGTTAGAAGTCAGTTTATTTATTTTTGTTAATCCTCATCCGAAGATATTTTACCATTGATTTTTTAGGGAGAGTGGAAGAGAAAGGGAAAGACAGAGAGAAACATGAATATGAGAGAAACACATCCACTGATTGCCTCCTGCACACGCCTCAACCAGGGCTCAGGCCAGGGAGGAGCCTGCAACCAAGATACGTGCCCTTGACTGGAATCAAACCCGGGACCCTTTGGACCTCGTGAGGGACGCTCTATCCACTGAGCCAAACTGGCTAGGGCTAGAAGTCAGCTTAACCAAATTGCCCAGTTGTTCCAGTAGAAACAGTTTATATTTCCACCAGCATGCTATGCAGCACGTGTCTCCAGGGACTCAAACCTGGCTTTGATGGAGTCCCTTAACTTTTCGCGGAGAAGAGATTACTTAGAGATTTTTGGTTATAATCAAACTTAAACAACAAGCTAACCAGGCTTCACTATTACTGTTTCCCAAGTCTTTTCACTTTGCCTTTCTCTGGCTCCCTCTTGACTTGCTCTTTTTTGGAAAGAATACATTCTCACTGCAGACAAGTTTAAAACATATATCCAACATTTAGAAAACAGTAACAATAATTCCATGTAAACGTTTGTGTCCTTGTCTCTCAGCCTCTCTTTTGTTCCCTTTTTAAAATATTAACTCAGTGAATACATATTTATTGAGCATCTACTATGCACCAGGCACAACCCCAGGCCTGAGGAATTTGAGGTGGAACAGAACAGAAGCGTGTGGCCCAGCAGGGGAGCTCAGACAACGGCTGACACACATATTTAGTGTGATTTGTGCGAAGAACCAGTTCAGGCGCTGTGAGTGGGGTGTCCACCTTGGTCTGGGAGTACTCCCCCCTCCCTCTCGGCGCTCTCCCCGCACCGCGCCCCCCCCTCTTGGGTCACAGGGCGTTCTCTCCTGGGCCTGCTCTCTGGGAAGCCCCCAGCTCACCCTAGGTCTGCCAGGTGACTCTGCTCCTGGGCCCTGGGCTCCGGAGGCCCCTCCTCTGTTGCTTCTCTGTGTCCGGGCCGCTTCTCGGGCCGTTCTGGGGCCGGCGAGGGCTCCCTCCCACTGCCCATCCCTGCAGCATCTGGAAACTCGACCTGGAACAAAGATGCTCTGTGAGCACCCATTCTGGAGGGATACCCCCCACTCCCTGGGCGCCCTCCTGGCCTCGGGGACAGGGAGGTTCTGTGCCTGCCCAGGGAGTGTGTTGGAAAGAGGAAGGGCAGAGACAAGAGGCAGGGAGAGAGAGGCTGGGGGCAGAGCCAGCCGAGCTGAGCGGCTGTCGGTCAGGACTCGGCTCTGACATAAACCTGGGGTCCTGAGTAGTACCTGGGCCAAGGGTCTCCTGCCTAGGAAGGCTTGACAGAGCACCCGGGGGACTTGGGGACCCTCACCAGGTCCCAGCGAGGCTTCCACAGTTTCCACCATTTCAGAGCTCAGGCTCTGAAACTGGGCTGTGGTGCCCCTCTTGGTCTGTCACTCCTAGCTGGGTGACCTTGAGCCAGTGACATAGAGCCAGCTCCAAACCTCACCTGAGTCAGCAAAATCCAGACAACCCAGCTCATCCATCACGCGATGATAAGTGACATAAGATTTTGATGTGAGCCAACACTAAGGGCGCCTACCGGAAGGCAGGGCCTGTGCCAGGTGCCCCAGGGATGTCACCCAGTTGGTCCTCACCATGACACACATGAATAGTGGGGCTCAAAGGGGTGCAGTGCCATGCCCAAGGTCACGCGGCTGGTTGAGTGAGGGAGCTGGACCCCATGACTGTGCTGTTGGAAAAATGAATGGGGGGGGGGGGTGGAGGAAGCCCTGGATGTTTGCCTCAGCCTCCCTTCTGGACCCCCTGAGGCCCTCTCCTGCCCCCAAGCGAAGCCATGTTTTATATCAGGGGCTACAGCGAGGGGGCGATACTTCACCCAAGGGAACGTTGGCCTTTTTTATGGTGACATTTTGGGCTCTGGGGTAACTAGATAGGAAGGTGAGTCTTCTCTGTGCTCTCAGTTTGTGCCACTTGACACTAAAGAAATTGATGGAAGGAGGCTGTGGAGTGCGTTGAAGGCTTAGGACGCAGGCTGGGGGCTGGGGAGGGGCCCGGATGGAAACCTCCAGCAGTTGTCAGGGGAATAAAGGTTATAAGGGGAGCTGGAGGCACCTAGTAGAATAAGCAGTTTCTCTCTGGCAACAGAAGCCAGCATCCTTTTAATGGGAACCTTTCCTTCTCTATTCTGTCAGTGGGGCTCAGTGGACCCCTGGCTCCATTATGCCAGGAGATCCAGGCCATGGTGGCTGGTTCTGAGATAAGCACGTGAACATAATCTGGGCCAACGGCAGTGATGCCAGGCTTCCCTGAACCCTTGCAGAGGCTCTCCTCCTTCTGCTAAAGTCAGAAGACCTAAGCGAGGAAGATGTACGCCTGGAGTGGCCAAGGCAATACTTGCCATCTTGCAGGAAGAGCCTGCCTGGGAATGGTACAGAGGAAGGCAGCGCCTAGAGACACTTGTTCGGCACCTTGATCCAGCCATACCTGAAGTCCACTGATGGATTTGTCAGTTACCCAAGCGGATGTGTTCTCCTTCCTGCCTACTCCAGTTTGAATTGGGTTTCGTGTCACTTCTAACTGGGTCTTAACTGAAGCAGTTGCGGGAGGAGCCGGGGCAGGGAAGGGGAAAGGTGTTCTTGGGAGCAGAGAGATCAGAACATGAGGTACAGGTCCTTACCTGGTTGACTCCTGATATGGCAGACTCAACACCAGCACTCTTTCTGGCAGTCCTCAGGCCAGGACTTGGCTGGGCCCCTGGAGACTTGATCGTATCCTCCATGTACATCTGGGCGTTTCTGTTGTCCATTGTGCCAAGGCCAACGAGGGTACCACAGGGGAAATCCAATCAAAGTTCTACCTAGCCCCTGACCTAACCACCTCTCCAGGCGTCTACATGCAGCCTGTAATGTAGGGACCCTCCCTGCTCAAGGGCAGAGGCCTGGCCTGGCACAGGAGGGGCACACAGCAGAACCAGAGAGGTAACCACATGCAGCTTACCCACCTATTTTCCCTACTTCTCACAACAACTCTGAGGAAAAGGAGACTCTAGGAAGCAAAGTGACTTGGCCCACCTCCAACACTAACTAGGTCACAGAGCAGGAATCGAACCATGGCCTGTTGCATCCCCTACTGCAAACCCATGCCTTTTCCCCTATAGCAGCATTTCCCAATGGTGTTCTTTGGAATATGCGTTGCACAAGGTGTGCTGCAAGAAAAGGGTTCTTGTAGGCCAAATGTGTGTGGCGTGTGCTGAGTGGAAATTAAACAGGCTCCGTCCTGCAGGACTTGTCAGAGCTTTTAATATACTAGCATGCATTTTAAAGAGAACATCACGGTTGCTGCTGCTATAGATGAAAACTCTTAAGTTCTTCCTGGGGCTAAGGAACAGGAGTTGGGGCCATCTGCGTGTGGGGGACCCTAAAATCTCCAGTGACAATATGTAGTTCATCAAAGCACCCCCACCCTGCCCTGGACATGTCCCTTTCTAAAGCCTTTCTGAGCGTCTCTCTTGCCTCTCCCACCTAACTTCACTTTCTGCCGTACCGCCCTCCCCTACCCAAACATTCTGCTTTAATCTAGGCAGACTCCTGCAATCCTAACGCCACAGACCCCCAGCCTCTGTGCCCGCCTCCCACTTCTCGGTCTCTCCAACACCCCCCACCCCATCCTTCAAGCTCCTACTTCTTTTCCGAGCTTCCAACCACCTCAGCCCTCTCTCCAGCCTCTGAATTCCTTTGAGGCAACATCAACACCATTTCTATGGGCACATCATGGACCCCTTTTCTAGGGGTGAACCCTACCCCTCAGTGAGACCATGTGACCTTGAAGCTCTTGATGGGATTTCTTCCACTTTAAATCACGGCTGGCCAGCCAACATCCACGGAGGGGCCTTCTCTATGCTGGCCACGTTTGCTATCCACCCTGTGAGGTCACTGTGTTGGTCCTGTGTAAGGTCCCCCAGGAACGGCCTGAGGAGCTGCAAGATCCCACGTGCTGGATCTTTAAAGGAATGCCAGGAAACCAAGGCTCAGAGCAGCTCAGTGTCTTGTCCAATGCCACATGGCTGGCCTGGCCCGCGTGGCTCAGTGGTTGAGCATCGACCTATGAACCAGGAGGTCACGGTTCGATTCCCGGTCAGGGCACATGCCCGGGTTGTGGGCTCCATCCCCAGTGTGGGGAATGCAGGGGGCAGCCGATCAATGGTTCTCTCTCATTGATGTTTCTATCTCTCTCTCCCTCTCCCTTCCTCTGTGAAACCAATAAAAATATATTTGGGGGGAAAAATCCCACATGGCTGGCCTGCAGAGGAACTGGATTCAAACCCAGGCCCGTGTGACTCCCAAAACTGCTTATCCCACCAAGTTATCTTGCCTCGAAAGCAGCTGACGCCCATGCAATCCACAATTGTCTAACGGACATGTGCTGGTGCCGGGCACCATGCCAGGCCTGGGAATGCACCAGGTGTTCTGGTAGCTCACACGTTTTTACCAGGAGCACAGAGGAGGAGCCCCTAACAGCTGCTGACCAAAACGCCCCCTCCCTCTCTCTTTCCTCCCAACCTTGTCTGCCCCCCAGCCCTTCCTGCAATTAGGCTTGCACCCCCACAATGCAAGCAAGACCGCTGCTCCCAGGTGACCCCGCACCCCAGGCGGCAGCTCGAGGCTCCCCAAGGCCCTAGGCTCTCACTTGGCGTGAAGAAGTCAGTATTGTGACCAAGTCCCTCTCTCTTCCCTCGGAGCTCCTCTCTCCTCCCTGCCTCTCTCCCATCAGGGCTCCCTAAGCATTCCCAGGGGTGGGTGACCCATGGGGGAAACCTCCCGCCAGGCCCCTCAAACACGCCCCCCATTGTTCACACTCCTACCTCAGAAAGCGCAGGCTCAGTCTTGGAATTCTCAGGCCCCGGTATTCCACCAGCTGAAGTTTGGGGGGTGGGCAGGGGTCCCAGAGGACGTCCCCATCGGGAGCTACAAATCAAGAATCTGGGCAAGAAGGGAAGCCCCACCCTAGCAGGAAGGCATGGGACCTGAGGATAGAATTGAGGGGTGTGGTGGCAACCATGGACTGTGCCCACCCCACCCCCACCTCATTTGGGCCATTTGGTGCCCCTTTTCCCACAGCTGTGTTGAGATTTAATTCACATACCACACACTCACTCGTTTCAAGTGTACAGTTCAATGGCTTTTAGTATATTCACAGAACTGTGCCAGCATCACCCTTAGAGCATTCTGTCACCCCCAAAAGAAAGCCCACACCCTCAACCCTCGTGCACCCCCCACCCCCCGCCACCACAATAACTCCAGTAACCATCTGCCATCGTAAGAAATTATTACAATAACATGACCATTCTCCCTAAGCGGTACATTACATCCAGACGACTTCTTTTTCAGATAACCGGAGGTTTTGGCAACCATCAGTTTGTTCTCTGTATTTATGAATCTATTTATTCATTTATTGTTTGTCAGATTCCACATATCGACTTTGATCTTTTCCAAGATCCTTCTGGCACCCTTGTAAGCGTTTTCCCCATCTGAGGAAGGGGGCATTTCTCTTAGAAATGTCTAGGACGGTAGGAAAATACCACAGAGAAAGCTGACGAGTGACCTGTGGTATATATTTCTGGAGGCCAGCCAGGAAGCTGCTCACATCTAACCCGCACCTTGGCCCTGCGCCTACCACAACGCAGAGGGAGGAATCCCCCCCAGATGAGGCACCCTGCTCACCTCCTCGCACGGGGAGGGCGCTGCTGAGCCCCTCCTCTGCCTGGTGGCTGAACTGAGTTCGTTGGCTAAACACCGTAGGTGACCGGTGAGGAGCGGTAGGTCCGGGTATTGTCAGCAGCAGAGGTTTAGGAAGACGTGTCAGGAATGAGTGTCCAGCCTGGGGCTGGGGTTTGAGGGTAAGGCAAGGGACTGTCCGACCTCCAACTAGACGGCAGTGCCGTCCCCGGGGCTTGGCACTCCTCCAGGGGCCTCCGCTACACACTGAGGACAGCAATCCGTGCACTGCCCACCTCACAGGGCTGACTGTGCCAAGACCACCTCTTTCAATAAACAAGCAAATAAACAAAAAATAAAATTACAAACAGCAGCAGCTACAACAAAAGATCGCCTGTTTCGGAGAGCGTTTCCCTGACTGTCCCAGGCTGAGAGGTGTCTCTTCTCTTTGCTCCCTCAGCCCCTGGGAGTTCCCTCCATCAGGCACTCCTCACTCTGCATTGCAAAGGACTTTCCCCCTGTGTCTCCCACGGTATTTGAGCTCCACGAGGGCAAAAGCAGGGTGGGCCTCATCTCCGTGGCCCCAGCACCGAGCACCTGGCACCTGGTAAGTGCTCAACGCCCCTCGTCTTTGTTGGTGGGAACTGAACCGAAAGTGCTGAGTACATTGTAAGACGGGGCTGCCTGGGTACAGCGTGACGGTTCCCTTTGCGGTTCATGAGGGGAAGGTTTCCTACCTGACACAGCTACTGTGGGCCACCGTGGGCCACCGTCACACGGCTGGGCCTGCAGAGTGACGGATGGAACTTGGTGCTGATAGCAGGTATCACCCCACAGTTCAGCTCTCACGAGCTGGATCGAGACGTTCTCAGAGCTGGAAGGTCCTCGGACTCCATGGGTCCAGGGGCTTTACTCCTGGGATACCCGATTTTCCCGGTGTTGCTGGGCACACATGGATACAAGGAGTCGGAGTGTGAAAGAGAAGACACGGTGGCCCAGCCCCAAATTGGCATTGGGATGCAGCCAATTGAACACACACACACACACACACACACACACACACACACACACACGAGACACACTCATTCATTCATTCACTGAGCTCTTACTCTGTGCCAGGCCCTGTGCTGCTGAATCCAGGGATCCACGGGTGGCAGGGACAGGTTCCCACATCCAAGAAGCTCTCGGTCTAGTGGAAAAGCAGACATAAACAAACGCTGAGAACGGGAGGGGATACGATTGTCCATGTGGGAGTGTGCCCTCCCCTCCCCTCTCCTCTCAATCGCTCTCCCCTTCACCTTCTAAGGGAAGGTCTGTCCTTGCCACCCCAGAAGGTTAAGAAAACGAGAGGCAGGGCCAAAGAAGTAGGAGGAAGAAATCTCATCTTCTGGGTCATTGCTCAATGTCTCCTTTGCTGTGGAGAATCAGGGTAATGAGCAGAGTTGAAATTAGAGGTTAAGTCAATTCACCTAAAAAGAGGTGAACATCACGCCCTCCAGAATGGCTATTACCAAAGAAAATGGAAAATAACAATTATTGCCCGGCCAGCGTGGCTCAGCGGTTGAGCATTGACCCACGAACCAGGACGTCAATAAAAATACATTTAAAAAAAAAAAGAGAGAGAGAGAGAGAGAGAGAGAAGCCCTAGCGGACTGAAGGGTCCTGGGTTCAATTCCAGTCAAGGGCACATGCCCGGTTGCAGGCTCAGTCCCCAGTGTAGGAGGCAGCCAATCAATGATTCTCTCTCATCATTGATGTTTCTATCTCCCTCTCTCTCCCTCTCCCTTCCTCTCTGAAACCATCTACTTAAAAAAATGAAGGGATAAAATTTCTTTGCTAAGAGAGAGAGAGAGAGAGAGAGGAGAGAGGAACCTTACTTTCCAGAGAAAAAGGAGGACATTGGGAAGGGGTGCTTTGAAGGAAAGTCGCTGGAGGAAAGTGCGAGTTCAGGGTGGTGATTGCTTCTCATAGATTGAATATCGAGAGTTCCCATTGGCTGGGCTTGTTGCTGGGGGGTGGGGGGTGTCAAGGAGAAAAATCCTCCTTCTCGAAAAATGAATGTCCCCTGGCTCCATTATGCCAGGAGATCCAGGTCAACAGTACAACGACTGAAATTTCTTTTGCGAGCCAAATTTTTTAAACTTAAACTATATAGGTAGGTACATTCAACTTTAAATTCACGGTTTTCGTCTTCCGTTTTTTCTTTGCAGCCATTTCAAATAGAGCACCTAAAAATATGTTTCATTTTATAATAATAAAGCCACCAACACAAAAGAATTACAATTCTTAAATTGATGACAAAAATACCTGTAGGATTTGCAGCTGGTTGGAAAAATACAGGTAACTTTATGCTTCGAGTAGGTACTCTTGTCACCTGCGCGCGATTTGCAGACGCGACTAGCACTAACCACTGCATGAGACTGCTGCCTGACTGGCTCACTCTACTCCTGCATGAATCCCGCGCCTCCCCCGCGCTGTGTATCCCATGGCCCGACCAACCGACACCCCCCACTTCTTCTAACGCCACTTCTTCACAATAGACACTTTAAATTCACGGTTTTCGTCTTCCGTTTTTTCTTTGCAGCCATTTCAAATAGAGCACCTAAAAATATGTTTCATTTTATAATAATAAAGCCACCAACACAAAAGAATTACAATTCTTAAATTGATGACAAAAATACCTGTAGGATTTGCAGCTGGTTGGAAAAATACAGGTAACTTTATGCTTCGAGTAGGTACTTTTGTCACCTGCGCGCGATTTGCAGACGCGACTAGCACTAACCACTGCATGAGACTGCTGCCTGACTGGCTCACTTTACTCCTGCATGAATCCCGCGCCTCCCCCGCGCCGTGTATCCCATCGACCGACCGACACCCCCCACTTCTTCTAACGCCACTTCTTCACAATAGACTCGCCCAGGCCGAAAACCGCTTCTGCGCATGGGCCACGAAGTTTCAATCGCACTGTACGGGCGCGCCTGCACCTGGTAGTTTGTGGAAGAGCCACACTCCAGGGGCCAAAGAGCCGCATGTGGCTTGCGAGTCTCGGTTTGCGACCACTGCCCTGCTGGGCGAGGAGAGGTCCTGTTGGGAATGCAAGGTAGTTTCTTCCTGTTAGGGCTCATGATTGAGGGCGAATGATAGTGCGTGAAAGCTCCTTCTTCTGGCCTCTTTTTTTTAAAAAATATATTTTATTGATTTTTTACAGAGAGGAAGGGAGAGAGATAGAGAGTTAGAAACATCGATGAGAGAGAAACATCGACCAGTTGCCTCCTGCACACCCCCCACTGGGGATGTGCCCGCAACCCAGGTACATGCCCTTGACCAGAATCGAACCTGGGACCTTCCAGTCCGCAGGCCGACGCTCTATCCACTGAGCCAAGCCGGTTTCGGCTTTTCTGGCCTCTTGTTAGGCGAAGAGCTAAGGTCCGAGAAAACCTCAGAATATTGTTTGTGGATTCTAAATGCGTTACCCGGAGGACTGGCTGCGAAAGACATGGGTATATTAGGACTTACATGCGACTAGTGGCAGACCCATGAAATTCTCCACCACACCAGTGGCAGCTGCCATGGGTGAAGTTTTCCATCAAGTCCCATTTGGCCTGTGGATGGGCCACACCTGGGGCAGCCGGATGGTGTTACTGTTTTACTGCAACCCAGACTTTCCCAATGCAAGGTTGTAGAGCAGTGGTTCTCAACCCTGGCTGCACATTAGAAGCACCTGGGGATCTTTTTAAAATCCTGATTTCTGGGCCTCATCCTCCGGAAATTCTGTTTGTTTGTGACTAATGTTGTGGCCCCACCCCATAACAAAGAAACAGTTTCCAAAGGATGAGGCCCAGAAATCAGGATTTTAAAAAGATTCCCAGGTGATTCTAACGTGCAGCCAAGGTTGAGAACCACTGTTGTATAGAGTACAGAAAACAGCAGAACAGGACAGGTGGGGAGGGGAAGTGCCTGCATGCAAGCTGTGTAAGAGTGAAGCACTAGCTGTTCACAATCCAGGAAGGGAGAGGGATAGAAAGTTAGAAACATCCATCAGCTGCCTCCCGCACACCCCCTACTGGGGATGTGCCCGCAACCAAGGTACATGCCCTTGCCCAGAATCGAACCTGGGACCCTTCAGGCCACAGGCAGACGTTCTATCCACTGAGCCAAACCCAGGGCTGGGCAAACTTTTTGACTCGAGGGCCACAATGGGTTCTTCAACTGGACCGGAGGGCCGGAACAAAAGCATGGATGGAGTGTTGTTTGTGTGAACTAATATAAATTCAAAGTAAACATCATCACATAAAAGGGTACGGTCTTTTTTTTTTTTTAGTTTTATTCATTTCAAATGGGCCGGCTCCGGCCCGCGGGCCGTAGTTTGCCCACGGCTGGCCAAACCTGTTAGGGGTCTCCGGCCTTTCTTAGACCCAGGACTGGCCAGGCTCCCAAGGTCTCCCAGTCCACGTACAGACGGCCTCACTACATTCCCACAGGGTGGGAGGGGGAGTCAGGGCATGAGAAGAGCTGCGTTCCCATTTACCATATACATCCTGGCTCCACTTTAAATGGGGTTCCTTTTGTTTAAAAATATATTTTATTGATTGATTTCAGAGAGGAAGGGAGAGGAAGAGAGATAGAGATAGAAATATCAATGAGGAGAGAGAATCATTGATTGGCTGCCTCCTGCCCACCCCACACCGGAGATGGAGCCGGCAACCCTAGCATGTGCCCTGACCAGGAATCAAAGCGTGACCTCCAGGTTCATAGGTCATCGCTCAACCACTGAACCATGCCGGCTGGGCTTAAATGGGATTTCTTTATTCAGTTTCACACTTATGTCACTAAACTTTGCTGCTTTGAATACAACTCTTTGTTGAGTCTAGGCCACAGGAGGCCCTGGGCACGTGGGTTAGGATAAGGGTGGCCGGGTAGGGGCGTCCCACTGAGCATGGTGGGTCAGGTGTGGATTTCTCTAGAAGGAGAAGCCTCAGTCGAGTCTTAGAGAGTCAGGAAGAGAAGGCAAAAGGCTGCAAGAGAGAGTCTTCAGGGTGGGCTGTGCAAGTCGCCGCAGCTTTGAATCTCGGGCAACTGGGTCCCAGATGTAAGTGTCCAGGCGATAGGGACAATCCACAGCCAGACCACGGTGGAGTCAGTGTCGACGTTTTCTCTGCGGCCCACGCGGCCTTGTGGGAGAGGGGAGTCCCCAGAGAACCCTGGCTCTCATCAAGCGAACTCCTGGGTCCGCCGTGTGTCTTGAACCAGGGTTTCCAGCAGGGGGCGCTGAGGCCCGCGAGTTGCCACTCTAGCCCGACCCGGGTCATAGAGTCGCGCCGCTTCCGGCCCCCGGGCTGGAAGGAGCCGGAAGTCTGGCGGGCTGTGGGCATCGAGATGGAGGAGGGCGAGTACGAGTCGGTCCTGTGTGTCAAGCCGGAGGTCCACGTCTACCGCATCCCGCCGAGGGCCACCAACCGTGGCTACAGGTGACCGCCGCCGCCGCCGGGCCAGGCTAAGCCCGACTTACCCCCTCCTCTCCGCCCGACACGCCCACTGTGGGAGCGGAGGACGGCCCCGGCCGGTTGAGGGGCGAGCGGGGATGTCTAGGTGATGCTGCGGCGGCCCCCGCTTGGTGGGCAGAGCAGGGATGCATCGGCTCCCCGTGGCGCGGAGGGCGCTAAAGCCTGGTCTCGCGCTTGGGGACCCGATGGCTTCCAGGTGTCTTAAAAGTGGTCGGCGGTGGTGGTGTCACCAACCTTTCTCTTTGAAAGCTCGCCGACGGCCTCGAAGGGATCCTTGGCCGCCTCCAGCGGGGAGGGGCCCTCTCCCCGGCGGAAACCCCGGAGGGGAAGGAAGGGAGCCCGGGACCGGCCAGAAGGACCGCTCCGGGGAGCTTAAGGCCGATGGCGAAGCCAGGGACCCCCTCCCTGCCCAGCTCCCGTGGCGTGAACGTCTCGCCTTCCCCCGGCCTCGGCGGCTGGGAGGAATCCATCTGCGCTTCTCTGGCGAAATGTTCCCGAGACGAGTAAACACACGTGTGCTAGTACATGCGGGGTGTCTGGAAGGAGCGGCCCCGCGGGCGCGGACCGGGGTGGGGTGGGAGGTTGCAGGGACTTCCTGGCACTGTATACCTTTTTGTCCTCTTGGCATCGTGCTACCATGTGCATGTATGACCTATCAGGAGAAGACGAACCCTGTTAAAAGGGGGAAAGATGCACCTGGTACAGACGACCTAGCTTATGGCTGTGGCTGGCTATCATGTGCCACTGGGCGGGTGGGTGGCTTTTGAAAGGCAGCGTTTGTTCAAGTTATTTGGAAATACAGAAATCGGGACTGGCCTGCACCCCAAGAATGACGGGGTGTCGACAGATCTGGCTTCTTGTTCATTTCCGATTGTGTTAACACAGGCTCATAGCCCACGGTTTTATAGTGAACAGATGTTTTATGGGACACCGGCTACATCCATGATGCGATTTTAAAATCGTATGAAAGCCACCGTAGTAGCACCAAAAACACATTTGCTTTCTGTCATCCGGCCGGACCTGGGCTGCCAAACCAGGGATGGTCGTCGACCCCCATGCCCTTCAGTAAAATAGGTTTGGCCCTTCTTGGATCCCCGGAAAGCCAGGATACCAAGTGTCAGGGCTGGCTGGTTTGCCATAGAGGAAACGGTCGGCCCTTGCACTTCCAGCTTCAGAGCTCTGCTCAGCCTGAGTCTAAGGCTTTTGCCCCAGTAAGAGGAACTGAAACGGAGTCCGCTGACTTGTGAGTTGAGAGTCTGCATTTGTGTGGCCTTGCAGACAACCCGAGGCCACAGTTATGGTGTCTCTGGCATTCCACTTCGGGACTTCCACGGAAAGGGTTGTGAAAACACCCAAGGCTCTTGGCTATTTGGGGGTTTTACAGAGTTGCTTACTGCTTTAAAAGAGCCCAAAGAGGCCATTGCGATAGGTCCATGACTTCTTGGATTTCTTTCTTTTTTGAAATTTCAGAGATAGGAAGGGAAAGGGAGAGATAGAAACATCAATGGTGAGAGAATCATTGATCAGCTGCCTCCTGCACGCCCCCTACTGGGGTAGGAGCTGGCAACCCTGGCATGTGCCCTGAGCGGGAATGGAACCCGGACCTCCTGGTTCATGGTTCGGCGCTCCACCACTGAGCCACACCCCTGGGTTTCTTTCTGTCCAGGATGCCTTTGGAGTGTTTCTTCAACATCCACTCACTTTTCTCATGTGGATACTCTCTTGCTCTCCTTTTCTCTGCTAATGATTGCTCCCCTCTCTGCTTTTCTCCCAAGTTGGTCTCAGTGATCCCACATGGTCACTCTGACCACCACTGCCTAGCAGTGTCCTAAACAAACAGGTCCCAGGAGCTACTTCCTCTACGGAAAGAAAACTGGAAGTCCTACCTCAGAGAAGGTCTCTAATCTAGAACCAGGGTCAGCACACTGAGACCCACTGTGTGTTTGTATGGTTCACAAGCTAAGAATGGTTTTTCCATTTTTAAATGGTTGGGGGAGTTTTTTAAGAAGACTATTTCATGATGTGAAAATTATAAATTATATGAAATTCACATTTCGATGTTAACAAAATGTCCCTGAAATACAGCCACACTCAGGCCAGTTGGTTACTACCCTTCGAGCACCAATACGTCATGTACTGGGTATAGCTGTTCTCACCGTTAAATGGCAGAGCGGTTGTGACAGATTGTGTGGCACTTTTTAGAGCAAGTTCGCCAACCCCTGGTCTAGAGCGAGCAGCCTGCATGCCCTTCCCATCCCCAGCCCCAGCATTGGAGCGATGGAGCGGGAGCCTCTGGCAGAGGCTCAGTCGTTTTTGTCCCCTTAGGGCTGCGGAGTGGCAGCTGGACCAGCCGTCATGGAGTGGCCGGCTGCGGATCACTGCAAAAGGGCAGGTGGCCTACATCAAGCTGGAGGACAGGACCTCAGGTAAAGGCGACGGAGGCCTGCTCGGGGCTGAGGCGAAATGCCTCCCACTCTGCGAAGGGAGAGGCAGCCCGGGCCTGATGAGGCCTCTCGGGGGTCATGGGGACCTGTCATGGAAATCAAAGACCCGAGTGCACCGTTAAGCCTTCTCCATTCCCTCACCTTTAATTGTAGTAGCCACTGTCCACAAGCACTAAAGGGGGCATTTCTTGCCAAGCACCTGTTCTTTTGGGGGGTCCTTAAAAAAATACTAATTTTGGAGCCGAAGGAGAGGAGACCTACAGGCTGGTCCCAAGTGGGAACACCTAGAGGTTGCCTTGAGACATGCTGGGTGAAGATACAGCCCTTTGCCGCTGAGCTCTGCTGCTCAAGAATTCTGTATATCGACTAATGGTGACTCCCCAGACCAACCACGCCCATTAACTGAAAGAGCTGGAACTGCCTCCTTAGCTCTTTCTGTGGTGAGAGGACGAGCCAGGCTGGGCGGTGTTGGGGTCAGCCAGCAGGTGCCACTTTGGGGAAATCGCTCCGGAAGCCCCGTGCCACCAGTGCCTCCGGGTGGGCTGTGGAGAGCAGTACGGCCTGGAATAGCCCAGCGCCCAGAGCAGGGAGCGGGCACAGTGCCTGCTCAGTCAGGTGCCTCGACATTCGGTCGTCTGTTTTTCTAATACGTAGAAATTTTTCTTCGTGCAGTGGTATGAAGTGCAAAGACTCCTAGGCAAGTGAATTCTCAGAACTGTGTCATTTGTGTCTGAGCTGTGGGACCTTGGATGAGTCACATGACCTCTGGTGCCTTGGCCGCCTTTTTGTGGAAATAGGGATCGCATTAGTTCCTACTTCACCAGGTTCTTGGAAACCCATCCAATTGCTGTGTGAACTAGAGCACGGGGTTGGGTGGGTGAGTATTGTCTGCAGAGGAGGTGGAGGAGGCAGCTGCCATGGCCAGGCCAGAGAACTCTGGCTGTGAGATTTGCTGGGATGTGCCAGGTGGTGTCACAAGGGAATGGAACACCTGTTCCCTTGGGAACTGACTTTAAGGGAACCACCTAATGTGATAGCCAGTCACTGCTCAGGATCAAGCCTCCCCCAGGATGCTCTTAGCTTGGCGTCATGCCTACTGGGTCATGTCTGACTCTCACTTTCCAGTCACTCGGCCAAGGATTCTCAGCCTCAGCACTGGTGGCATTTGGGGCCAGGGGAGTGCTGTGGTCTGTCAAGTCAGATTTAAGTTATTTAGCAATATCCCTGGCCTCTACCAACTACATGCCAGTAGCTCCCCTACCCCCCAAGTTGTGACAACCAAAAATATCTCCAGACATTGCCAGATGTCCCTTGGGGGAAGGGGAGGTAAAACCATCCCTGATTGAGAACCACTGCTCCAGGTTGAAGACGTCCAGGTGAGTCCCGGATGCCCCGGTCCCAAACAGGTGGGGCAGAGAAATGAACCAGAAGCCGTGGACTCTGGGCCCACAGATTCTGATCCAGCTCACCCTGGATTGCAGTCACCTCTAAACCACAGGTTTCAGCAGAAAATATTTGGCTCAATATTTAAAGCACCAACAAAGATCAGCACACGGGGAAATGATGCCAGTCATCAATGCTCACAGAAGTGTGTGTTGCACTGCACCCCGGAGAGCTGTAGCTGACACGGGGCTGCATTTCACCAGGGCTCCTTTTAAAACCAGTCCCTCTTGCTCTGTCTCTGAGACTAAATCGGCCTGCTTCAGGTTCTTCTATGGGTGCAAGAACTTCTCCCTCATTTCCACTGGGTTCCCCGGCTCCTCTCCAGTCCTGCCTCAGGTACCAGGTCTTTTCCGAAGGTGTGATATACCTGTCCCAGGGCCCTCAGTGTGCAGGCAGGTATATAACTGTGTAAGACAGATGGAACGGGTGGCCAGAAGAAATGGTTAAATGAGAAATACTAAAACTAAGCCGCATCTGACTTAAACCTTTCGTTAGTTCTATTTCCATGTCTTCCCGTCAGCCAGAATGGATTTGATTTGAATCCCAGAGTAAGGTTTGCCCATCTGCCTCACGGGGAAAAGGCCCCAGTGGCATAAAGGAACATCAGGTTGGAGTGGGCTCAGGGCTCACCCTAACTTGTGCTTTCAGGGGAGCTCTTTGCTCAGGCCCCAGTGGATCAGTTTCCTGGCACAGCCGTGGAGAGCGTGACGGATTCCAGCAGGTACTTCGTTATCCGCATCGAAGATGAAAATGGTACGTGAGGGTCTCGGTGCTTCCTCCTCGTGAGAAAGGTTTCTCTGCCTCCACGTGGGACTGATCACGTGTCCTCCTCTAGGACGACGGGCGTTCATTGGACTTGGCTTTGGGGACCGAGGTGATGCCTTTGACTTCAACGTTGCATTGCAGGACCATTTCAAGTGAGTGGTTCGGGACTCACGTGCTCATGCCTCCTCCCTGCTCCCTGGACAGAATGATTTCCCAGGTTAGGATCCCAGGTGGTGGTGTGCGGTTTGTCTTCCAGAGCCTCGGGACAACTCACTTCTCTTCTGGGACAGGCCGGCTTCTCTGTATCCTTCCAGGCCTCCTCTCTGCTTTGAAGTCATGTCCTTTTCCTCAGGCCCATGTCTGCCACCTCATTCCGCTGCCCAGACTTTGAGGGGTCACCCTTCTTCCCTGAGCAGCCAGAGTCTTTGTCAGGTTCCTGTGGCTTTTCTGGGCCTGTTGCTCTGATAGACTAAGTGGTGCTTGGACTCTCAGGCCACCCAACAGGTGCCCCGGTGGTCCTTTCTGAAGCTCAAAGGCAGGGCAGGGAGACTGCTTCCTGCTTTCCGCAGGCCTCCACCTCTGGCTTCCAGCCAGTGGGGAGCGTGTGGCTGCTCACAAGCAGGCCTCTCTGGCTCTTCCCTGTGGAAGACCTTTGTGTTGCTCTCTCCTGCCTAGCATCTGTCGTGTCTCACCACCTGCTTTATGAGCCCTGGGGTGGGGCGAGGCGTGGAATCCTTATCTTAGTTCTCATGCCAGGTGCTGGGGAGTAGAGGGCCAAGTTCTCAGATTGAAGACCAGCGTTAGGACGCTCTACATAAGTGATCTCATTGAATTCTTAGAAGAGGCTTTAAGACGTAGACTGTTCAACCCATTTTGCTGATGTGGAAACTGATATGCATGCAACTACTTAGTGTCACAGGCGGGATTTGAATTCAGGCCTCACTCCCCAGCGTGCGTTCCTCTACCATCTGCTGCAATAAAAGCCTCGTCCTGGACTGATGGCAGGTGGTAGTGAAGTGTGTGGATGCAGAGCCGCTGGTCTTTTCCTCACCTGTGTCTTCCTCCCCCCAGGTGGGTGAAACAGCAATCTGAATTTGCAAAACAAGCCCAGAACCCAGACCAAGGCCCCAAATTGGACCTAGGCTTCAAGGAAGGCCAGACCATCAAGCTCAACATTGCGGTGAGTCCCACCCTTGCTTGGCTGTATTGGCCATGACCAGGTGATACTTGTGGCCACCACACTGAGCCCAGTCCAGAGCCCATCACTTTCTCATAATTCAGCTCATCAGTCCAGCAGATGTTTATGGAGCGGCTACCTTGTGCCAGTTACACATGGGGGTGAATGAGAGGGCTCTGCTGTCCTCTCAAGTAGAGTTGAGACAGGCAAGTCAAGATGTGGGTACAACATGGCTGGAGAGGTTCTATGACCTAGGGATGTCCTCAGTGCCATGAGCTCCTAGAGGAAAGGTGTGTATGTAGCCCAGAGTTATGAGATTCTTGGAAGGCTTCCTGGAAGAAGTGACCTGTAAAGAAGGGAGGAAGGGTCAAAGGGTGACTCCAGAGGAGGGAACAGCATGTGCAAAGCCTTTGCATTGAGAGAATATCCGTCACTCATTGGCTGTTACAGTGGGGGTCAGTGTGCCCATTTCAAGCTGCGTCTTGGCCTTACCCCTTGAGTAAGGAAGCTTTGGGGGTGCTGTGGGCAGGAAGACATCAGGATGGGCACGGGGCCGTGGGTACCTTCTGCTGGTGGTGGTCCTGGCTCTCTGTGTCTCTGTCCTGAGCTGCCCGGCTTCTGGCTTTTCCCTGTTAGTTGCTATTGGACTGGCTAGGTCGCCAAGACTTGGCCTTGATCGACTACGGGGTGGAGTTGAAATAATTTGGGGGAACCAAGGACCACATGGATTTGATTTTGAAGAAACTTTGTAACCCTAAAATAATGCTCTTCCTCTTGACTTACTATCTCTTTCTCCTCTCTTCTGCTTCGTGCTAGTGATGATTTGGGACCTTGGAGTTATCTGGCCCTTAAGAGGAAATGCAGTGGACTGGTTGGGGTGTGATTCTTTCTCTTGCTGGGAGGAAACTAACATAACTGAGCAGCTGTGTGCCAGGTAGTGTTTTCAGGCACTTTCTCATGAATTAAATATTTTCTCCTTTTACAGGCGAGGAAACTGAGTCTTGGAGAGGTTACAGGACTTGCCCAGGGTCCTAGAGCCAGAAACAGCCAGCCTAGCTGGACTCACACTGAGCTCTGAGGGCTTTTGACTTGGGGCTGTGGTCATAGCATTTGACTAAGCTGCTGCTTTCCTTACAAGTAGGGATCCAGGTCATCTTCATCCTTGTAACTCCTCCAGATTTCTGGCTCACGCTTGGTGCTCAGATTTTTGCTTTTTTTAATGTTTTATTGAAGTATGATATGCATACAGAAAAGTGCAGAGCTCAGTGAATTTTTAAAACTGGAATTTACCCACACAGGCCCGCCTCCAGATCAAGAAGCAGGTTATCAGCGCCCTGTACGCCCCTCTCCTCTTCCTAGTAACTACCTACCTCGAGTAACCACTGCCTGACGGAATACCCTGAATTTTGTTTTCAACTTTTATTAATTGAGTCATACACTCTGTACCCTATTGTGTACAACTTCTTTCTTTTACTGATGTATTTGCGAGGCCTCCACACTGTTGCATGAATCATTGTCATTGTGGTGGCATATCCCATTGTGAGAATGTATCCAATGACTTACCCCTTTAACGATGGTGGACATTTGGGTAGCTTCCAGTTTGGGGCCATTACAAGTAGTGCTGCTAAGAATGTTGCAGCGCATGTCTCTCGGAGCCCAGACGTGGGCGTTTCTGTGGGTGTGTGTCTGAGGGGAATTGCAGGGACATCACCTCAGGTGCCCAGCTTTCTACAGTTTCTCAAAGGCATTTACCCACCGGACACTCCCACCAGCAGCGTATGAGTGCTCTTTTTTTATTTTTTAATATTTTTAGGGAGAGAGGAAAAGAGAGAGAAACATCGATCAGCTGCCTCTTGCATGCCCCCTACCTGAGATCAAGCCTGCAATGCGGGCATGTGCCCTGACCAGCAATCAACTGAGCCACACCAGCCAGGGCACTGTACTAGTATGAGTCTTCTGGTTGCTCCATACCCTTGTCAGTGGTTATGTTCTATGTTTTAGCCATTCTGGTGGGTACATAACGGTGTATCATGGTATGTTTGATTTTGCCTTTTTCGATGATTAATAATTTCAGGTGTTAAAATTGAATGTGTTTGTGATAACTTTAGAATTGTGAGGCGTTGAATACATCTCGTAACAATGGAAGTGCTGGACAGGTCTTGACCATCTATCTGTTGGTTTTACACGTTTGGGACTGGGGTCACCTTGGCCCTCCTTGTGGGGTTTTCTGAGAGCGGTGGGGCTCCAGCAGAACTGACTGGTTCACATTCTTCTCTCTTTAGAACATGAAGAAGAAGGAAGGAGCCGCTGGGACTCCCCGAGCACGACCCGCCAGCACAGGAGGACTGAGCCTGCTGCCCCCTCCCCCGGGGGCGAAGCCCTCCACCCTCATCCCTCCCCCTGGGGAGCAGTTGTCTGTAGAGGGGTCCCTCGCCCAGCCAGCAGTTGCTCCCGGTTCAGGTCAGTGCTTGGGGGTGATTGTACTTGCTGCCAAGTCTGTGCCCGTGGGTTCCTCTCCCTGCTGGCAGCTGATTTTCCTTCCTTCGCTCACTGATCTGTCGTTTAGTAGCTGTATGTGACCAGCAGGAAGGTGAGCACCGCACAGCTGATCCTGCCCACACTGGGTATCGGGTTCCTCTGTTCCCCTGATTCCCACCACTTACTCTTAGGGTGTCTTGTCTGTCCTTCCCTGGTGGGCAGGGACTTAAACTCATTGTGAAGGCATCACATGGTCCCTGGTTCTCAGAGGCTGCTCAGTGAGTATTGAGTGAGCGGGTGATGGAGACACAGTCTGTGCTCATAGGGCACTGAGAGCTAGTCGGAGACAGGAGTCACTGCCAGCCCTCAGGATGGGGGGCGGCTTCACGAGAGAGGTCACATTGAGCCGGGCCCTGAAGGAAGGAGATTGGGGCAGGGAACACTTGGGACTCCATTCAGAGAGAAGAGCAGAAAGGCTCAGACTTTTAAACACCTGGTGTATTGAGGGAGGTGGATGCAGCACAGGAGCGCCCAGGTGAGCGGTGGGAAATGAAATTAGACATTTCGTTTGGAGCAAGGCCGTCGGGGTGCTGAGAAGCTGAGAGGCAGTCCCCCCAGCAAGCTGTGTGGTGCGTGTTCCAGGATGTAAGGAATGCCTTCTAGAGACCCCGGAATTCCAGAAGTTAGTACCTAGTGCTGGCCTCCCAGCCCAGCCTCCCCACCCTGCCTGATGCCCTGGCCGGCCCCCGGCTGGGTGATTGTTACCAGCCCACTTTCTCCGCACACTGCTCACCAGCTTGGAGGCAGGATCCAGGCAGGAAGCCTGCTTTCTTTCCATCCCAGGCTCGCGGACATTGGCTCCCCTACTGGAGGTCAGGCTTCCAACTTCAGCCCTTTGGGGAACACCCAGCCTAGGAAGTGGCGGGAGCTTGAAGCAGTGAGCCCCTAGACCCGCCCCAGGGATTATGCTTTCAGCATTGGTTCTCAGTGAGGTCACAGGACCACCTGCCTGGGCATCGCTGGGAGCGAGGTCAGGAATCTGCATTCTTAATGTTATTTGTGTGTGCACTAAGGTCTGGGAGCCACTGTCTTAGGCTTTCCCTCGGTTGCTGGTGCCTTTTTAGCAGATTACATGAAGAACCTGCTATGTGCCAGGTAGCATTTTAGGCCCTGGAGATACTGTGAGTATAACACCAAGTCCCTGCTGTCAAGGGTTTATGTGCTGATGTGAACAATAGGCAATTAGCATGTCTGCAAACTAAATGGTGTTGGATGGTAAGAGTCATGACTAGCTGATATTTATTGAGCATTTACTGTATGCTCCAAAACCAGACTGGCTGAGTTCAAATTCTAGCTTATCAGTAGTGTGATATTCAGAGAACTGCCACTTCTCTGTGCCCCAGTCTTCTCATCTGTAGGATGGGGTAGTAATGATACCTACAATATAGGTCTCGTAGAGATCAAATGTGGTGTCCCTTATGAACATGGTCGGTGCTCACATTTGTTAGCCCCATTTTACTAATGTTATTGTCACTGTGCTGGGCCTGTTC
>NW_006293088.1:2392919-2399209 GCF_000327345.1 Myotis davidii | reverse complement strand
TTAATCCTTAGACAGTCCTGTTCTGTCACTGCTGTCTCCATTTCAGACGTAAGGAACTGAGAGTTAGTGGGCTGCGTCACAAAAGCAGGCACTGAGGCCCCCTTGTGCCACCCACCTCGGCAAAGAGGTGCACAGATAGCAGCTTGTGTGGTGCCTTTTCTGGATGGCTCTCCCGACCCCTAATCAGTTTAGCTCTCAGGACTTGGCACATGTCTGACACACAGTTGTCTTAGCTGGATGATCCCGACACTGGACTGAGGGCTTTGTGTGAAGATGATCTTGCAGTTTGGGTGAGCATTTTCCATTCAAGAAGCCAGGGCAGGCGATGGTACTCTTTTTTTTTTAATACCCGAGGAGTGAGGATATTTTTTCCATTGATTTCTAGAGAGTGGAAGGGGAGGGGGACAGAGAGAAACATCGATGTGAGAGAGATACATCAATTGATTCACTCCCACATGCACCCCGATCGGGGGCAGGCACCGAACCTGCAACCAGGTATGTGCTAACTGGGAATCGAGCCCACGACCCTCCAGTACACAGGCCGATACTCCACCCAGAGAACCATGCCTGCCAGGGTGAAAGGGTAAATTTTAAACAGATTTTCAATATAAACTGCTAAAAAATAGGGTCAACTTCAGATATGTGTGACAGATGGTGTGTGACCTGCCCTCACTGGCACCCCTCCCCTCCACCTTGTATGTGGCTTTCTGCTTTTTCTCCAGGAGCCCTCAAGGGCTCATGAGAAGATGGTAGAAATGTGGCAACTTGTTGATGTTTAGTTGCCCAAAAGCACGTCTCTGTGTGTGTCCTCAGCCACTTAGAATCATGAGACTGATTTCAGGGTCACTGAGAAAACCGGAAAGATCTCTGACTCCTGTCTCCTCTTCTCTTCCTACCCATCGGACTTGGCCCCATCAGTAGGAGGCGCCACTGTGTCCTGGCCGCAGCCCACGCCTGCCACTACTGCCACCGCCGACATCTGGGGAGACTTTGCAAAATCTACAGGGTGAGGAGTCACATTCTCTGGTGGGACAGCGCCCAGAGCACCCGCATGGGTGACGCATCTCTCCAGGAAGGGTTTTTGTTGCTCCTCTGCTAGGTGGCCTGGAGCGCCTCCTGCAGTTCTTTCTGGCCTTCACACTCCCTCCTCAAGTGCTTTGGCCTGTTCCCAGCACCTCCTTCCTCCCTCCTGGCCCAGCCCGCCCAGAGCACTGCACTGAGAATGAACCTGCCTTCTAGCCCTGACCTCTCCTTCCGGGACCCCTGAGGCCCATCCTTATGCCTCTCTGACCCCATAACATTTCAAGCCTTTACCTGGGGTCGGGGTGAAAAGGTGCTAAGGTGCTAAAATCCTACGGCTCCAGGCTCTAGGACAGGAGTTAGCACACATTTGCTATGAAGGACCAGATAGCAAATAGTTTAGAATTTGCCGGCCATCTTGTCTCTGTTTCAGCTACTCCATTCTGCTCTTCTGGCTCTAAGGCAGCACAGACAATATGTAAATGAATGGCTATGCACCAATAAAACTTTATTTGTAAAATAAGGGGGGTAGATTTGGTCCCTGAGCTCCAGTTTACTGACCTCTGCTCTAGAATATTCAGAGCTTACTCTTGAGAAGATGGCAGAAATGTGGCAACTTAGTGATGGAGCTCTCTTTGTCCAGAGAGAAGCCACCTTTTATCTGCTTTGTAGTTTCAAACATCTAAATCCTCTCACCCCTCCCTGTCTTCCCTTCACAGGGCAACTTCCAGCCAGACTCAGCCAGGCACCGACTGGGTCCAGTTCTGAGCTGAGCACAACTCTTCTTATCCTCACACAGCTTCTGGGAAGGAGCTGCCTCATCTGGGCCGAAGGAAGGAAGACGAAGCACTCCCTGGCCAGCCCCTGTTTGGAGCATGGCTCACTCCTCTCTTCCTTGCCTGACTCTTTTGACAGACTGGGCCGTTAGGCAGTAAATTGTCAGCATGTCACACTGCTCCTGGGACTTAATTGTGCAGCCAGAACACGAGAAGACAAGCTCCAGGATCCCTATCCCTGTCTGCCCTCTGACGTGAGAGAGACTGACTACTACTTCCACCACAGTGACCTGTAATAAACACAAGCCCCCAAAAGCCAAAGAAGGGGTTCAGTGTGCTGCCTGGATTCAGATGAGCCCTTCTCGGGGTTTACCGGTGCCTCGGGACCCCGGTGCGCTGGGGAGCTTTCTGCACTCCCGCTGGCTGCAGCCCCTTCCAGCAAGGCGCCTTCAGAGGAGGGCTTCCTTCTGGCTTCTAGCAGGTTAGAGGCTGTAGCTTGAACAGACAATCAGAAGGGAAATTGGGAGCATTAACCAGCTTTCTAGAATTTTTAATATTTGCTTTGCTCATGGGCTGATCTGCACTAACTTGTTACCTTTGCAAAAGGAATCGTTCCTGCATTTTGCCCCGGAAGGGCTTCTGAACACATTCCTCACTGTGGGCCGCAGGTGCTGCCCTGAGCTTCAGGCAGCGGCGTTCATCTCAGCCACATGTCCTGGTTTCCTGTCTCCCAGGCCAGGTGGGCGGTGCAGAGCCGAGGCAGGCGCTGGAAGCCAGGTGGAACGGTGTTTGGGCAGGAAAGTGGAAGCTGCTCTCTTGAAGGTGGGGGTTCAGCCTTCCTGGGAACTCGGGGGTTCCCAGGCTCACGGTGCAGTTCCTGGTGGACTGGAGTTTTCTTGGTTTCTTAAGGGCCTTGTTTGCAGACAACCTCTTACTGTCTTTTCTCCTTCATGGACTGTACAGGACAGAGCTCAGACTGAACTTTAGTTTTGCCTGTATTGCTGGTTTATACAAAATAATTTTATCTGAGCACACCTCTAAAATTGCTTTTATCAACATACTTTACCTCTTGATGAAAATATTTCTCTTGTGAAGGGTCAAGATGATGAACTGAAAAAAGTATTGGCCATTTTCTGGGGCCAGTTTTCTAAGATAAAAAAATAAATATTTTTACTTCTGTTAATGTATGTCTAAGGCAAACCTGTTCTTGGGGGCATGGCCCCTAAACCATCCAGGATGCTAGGACTAGCTCACAACCACCGCTCCCCATTGATCACGTGTACAGATTAAAGTCTGGGCCAGGGTCTCAGGTTGGCCAAAGTGAGAGAATTGGGCCCTGTTGCTGTAAGGCAACCAGTCCCTTCTTCCCCATGCATCTATAAGAGTATAACCTTTTTGCCATCCTGGGACATTCTGGTCTCCTTGCCTTCTAACATGGGCGGGGGCCCTGGCCCACCATGACCTCCCTGTGGAAGCATCTCCCTAAATACTAAGGGCGTACAGGCATACGGAGGTCAAAAAATAAAGTTCAAAAAGGCCATGGCACTTTTTCCTGAGGGTTCTGTAAAAACAATGTAGTTGTTATTTCTTATTATGGAAATAACCACTTAGTATAGGGAGAACAAAGAAAAGTAGAATTGAGGATCCTCGTGCCCAGTGAATAAGGATAAGGAAATTGCATCAATGGTTTCTCAGGAGGAGAAAGCTTTGTCTATTTCCCATCACTTCCCATCTTTCTACATGCTTGGAAACTGGGAATGAGGGAGTTTAGACCTAGGGGGATCCCTTCTTTGTTAGCAGTACAGACCATCAAAGGTAAGCACTTGGTTTCTGGAGACAGATCTGGGCTTTGGGTCTAGGCCAGTGGTCGGCAAACTCATTAGTCAACAGAGCCAAATATCAACAGTACAACGATTGACATTTCTTTTGAGAGCCAGATTTTTAAAACTTAAACTATATAGGTAGGTACATTGTTATTAACTTAACTAGGGTACCCCTAAGGCTTTTAGGAAGAGCCACACTCAAGGCCAGAGAGCCGCATGTGGCTCGCGAGCCACAGTTTGCCGAGCACGGGTCTAGGCTGTCTCCTGGTTAGATGTGTGACCACAGACTCCTTCCTCAACCCAGGGTCACTCAGATGGGGCATATAAAGAGCTAGCAGCTGCCCATCTTATAGTTTGGTCTGAATCACCTTTACGTGGGCAGTAGCGATTGTATGATGCTCACTCTGTGCTAGTCCCTGTTCCGTGCACTCAGCATAAAACTCATTTCATCATCCCAGTTTTACAAATGATGAGACTGAGGGAGGGTTAGATTATGTCATTTGCCCAGTCACATAGTTGCTAAGTGGCAGAGGTGGGATTGGAACCCAGGCAGTCTGGCCCCCGCATCCGTGCTTCTAATCAAGTCGATACACTTGAGCGGTGCTGCCCACAGGGCTGGCACATACGACCTGCTTAATACGTGGAAGTTCCCATTCCCTCCACGTGGATTAAAGCAATAATATGGCAGGTGTTGAATGACAGGCCGGGGGGGGGGGGCTCTTTATTCCATAGGTCCGTGATTTTCAACCTTTTTCATATCATGGCACACCGCCCAGCGGGTAGCTCGGTGGGTTAGAGCATCATGCCTATACACTATGATTGTGGGTTCGATCCCCAGTCAGGGCACGTACAAGAATCAACCAGTGAATGCATAAATAAGTGGAGCGACAAATCAATGTCTCTCTCTCACTCTTCCCCCTTCCTCTATCTCTCTAAAATAAAATAAGCCATCCATCAAATCCAGTTAACTGGAACGCCTGAACTCTAAGCCTCCGGGTTAATGTGGTTTTGCTGATGGTGGGCAGAGTCCAACCCAGTTTAGCGCCCGGATTAGGCAGGCTCTTGGCCCTAGCAACCTGGGCGAGTAACTCTGTCACTTGCCTCCCAGTTACCTGAGTTGCAGATTTAGAATCCACTGCGGTGAGCAGGTGAGTACCCAGCACACCTCCTTTCTTGGTAGTTGGTCCGGGGGTTGCTGGACTGGGCACCACCTGGTTATGGGGCAGGGTGACTGGCGGGCAGCGGCCCTGGGGATTCAAATGACCATAAGGCAGGCTGAGCTGAAGCACTGAGTCAGCACAACAGGGGACCCAGCCCCAGCATCGGGAAGCCTCCCAAGGGGGAGGCTGGTGAAAGTACCTGCCTCCCAGCAGGAGCCTCATTGGGCTCTGGAGGTAGGAGGGTCAAGGAGAAAGGAGCCGTGTCTGCTGCTCACCAAAAATCTCATGTGGTTATAGGAAAGATATGGCTTAGAAGCCCCTGAAACTCCTGCTGTGTGTCCCTGGGTAAGTGACTGCTCCTCTCTGAGTCTCGGTCTCCTCACCTGTAAAATGGAAATAATCCTAGAACCGCTTTGCAGCACAGGTCCTGCTTTGCAGAAATGTGCAGGGGGACTGAGGACAGAGTGAGAAAATATAAGAGGAAGCAGCGGCACAGTGTGGTACCAGCCAGTAGAGGCTGCCTGTGAGGGGCAGGGACTATTCACCAAGGGAGGCCTGACGGAAGGGGCCCGGTAGGCCCAGGCATCACGCAGGCATTCTGGAGGGAGGGGCAAGGACGGGTTCCTGGTGTGATGAGGAACACTCTGGAATGAGGGCCCTGCAGGGACAGGCAGGATCAGAAGCGGACTGGTGAGGTCATGAGCCCCTTAGGGCCTGGGTAGGGACTCAGCAGGTCAGGGGGCACCAGACAGGGTGACACAGACCTGGGCCATGCTGGGGCACCTGGGGGCTGGTGGGGCCTACTGGCAGAGGCCAGTCAGCCCCCCCTAGGCTGAGCCAGAGACACCTCCTAACCTCGCACCCCTCCACACTCCAAGCCCCAGGGGTTGAACCAAATCTCCCTGATGAACAGCTCTCCCTGCCCTGGCCCAGGCCACAGCCTTGCCTGCGCCATCCCTAGGTCACAGAGCCCCAGGGGCACACTGGCAGCCCCTAGCGCGGCTTCTCAGATGTAAAAAGCAGGCTCCTCTTCGACAAAGATTAACTCCTGGTCGCCCCCCAACGGGGAAAGACAGAACCATCAGCCACAGGCCTGCTACTGGGTGTTTACTGTTTTCCAAACACAAAATCATAAAATTCAACTTCCGTTTTCAAACAAAGCACAGCCCACCCTCCCTCAGCCGGGGAGTTGCAGACCAGCCTACACTTTTTTTTAAAATATATATTTTATTGATTTTTTAGAGAGGGAGAGAGAGATAGAAACATCAATGATGAGAATCATTGATTGGCTGCCTCCTGCACACCCCTACTGGGGATTGAGCTCATAACCCAGGCATGTGTTCTGACTAGCAATCAAACCTGGTTCTTGGGTTGACACTCAACCACTGAGACATACAAGCTGGGCTCCAGCTTCCTTTTTAAATGTTTTCTTTCTCTTCCTGACTTAGAAATTGTATTGGTAAACCTTTCCAGCTTGTGGCTCTGTCTTGCAGACACTATCTTCTCTCATA
>NW_006293088.1:2372228-2373032 GCF_000327345.1 Myotis davidii | reverse complement strand
AATGATGAGAATCATTGATTGGCTGCCTCCTGCACACCCCTACTGGGGATTGAGCTCATAACCCAGGCATGTGCCCCTGACCGGAATCGAACCCGGGACCCTTCAGTCTGCAGGCTGATGCTCTGTCCATTGAGCCAAACCAGCTAGGCCAGCCTACACTTTTGAAATGGATGATTTGCCTTCAAGAACAGAGGTAGGCAGGTGGAGCCTAATGTATTGTTCCAAATAGAAAGGACATCACTGTTTAGTCCTCTAAAGCAAGGTTTCCGCTTGGCTTTATCCCATTCCAGTTGGCACATGAGTTTGTGAGAAGGAAGGGGCAGCAGATGGGGTTCCATTTCACAGATAAACAAACTGAGGCCAGAGGACCTCATCCAAGGTTGCTGGACAATCAGGAAAACAAAGACATTCTCCCTGCAGGTCAAGTTATTAGAGCCTCCGTATTGCTACACTGGGCTCCGAGGGGGGCGGGCGGGAATGCTCCCTCGGGCTGCTTGGGCGATTGGTTGAGGCCAGAGCTTAGTCTAAGGCCTTTAAGGCCAGGAAGCAGGAGCCGAGGCCAAGGCCGCAGTGGGACTTCGCAGCTGGCTGTGGGTTCGGATTCTGCTCTGCCACCTTGCAGCTGCGGGACGCTGCTCCACTTGCTTAATCTTCAGTTTCCCTTTTATGCAAAAGAGCTAATAATCCCAGTTTGCTGCGTTGTGGGAAGCGGCAAATGCGACCGATGAAGAGCCCTCAACAAGTGCCCGCCCCAAGTAAACGCTCTATAGGCAGACCCGGGGGCCAGCCGACCGCAACCTCGCC
>NW_006293088.1:2369798-2371917 GCF_000327345.1 Myotis davidii | reverse complement strand
TGCGGGCTTCTCCTCGCTCCCCGGGGCAGAGCTGCGGTAGGAGACCCTTCCCCGCGGTCACCGCGAACAGCACGTCCCTTCCTGCGCCGCCTGCGGGCCGGGCGCGGTGCGGGGTGTCCTTTCACCGCGGTGCAGCCCTGGGAGTCGAACGTGGCTCCATTTTCGGGATGAGGAAACTGAGGCCCAGGGTGGTCAACTGGGTTGCCCAAGACGACTCGGCCCGTGCAGGGATTTGGGCCTCCGCTCCTTGCGTTTCTCAAAACGGGGCCTGAAGCCCCCGTGCCAGTCTCTGTGGTTGGCATTTTGAACGGGCCCCCCGTGATTTTTACGCAGATGCTCGAGGACAGTGCTCTGCCCGCCCTGTGATGGCCGGGCTCCCCAGCTCCCTCCGAAGCCAGCACTTGTCTGGACGAATGGGACACTCGGAGGTCCCACGAGAGCACCTGGTGTCGGTTTTCATCTGAGATTTCCTCTTTTCCTTAGGGGCTCACAGCAGTTGCTTAATAAATAAACCAGGAGCAGACCAAAGGTTAAGGGTAGACTGGGCTCCTCCTGTCCTGTCTCTGTCAAGCCCTGGGGATGGGCACCCCTTCCACCCAGGGGTCCTGTGGGGGAGAGGGGGGCACTGCCTGGTTTTTGCCCCCAGCTCCTGGGATGCAGCAGGTGTTGGATATGTGTTCACTGTAGGTCCTTCCCAAGATCCCAGGCTGGGGGCAACCTCACCCATGGCCAAGACTTGCCCAGTGTGATCTTGCTAAAGCCCATGGGTATTGTTTCTTTTTTAAAAAAAATTTTTTTTAATTGATTTTAGAGAGAGAAAGAGATAGAAACATCAATGAGAGAGAATCGTGGATAGGCTGCCTCCTGCATGTCCCATGTTGGGGATTGAGCCTGCAACCTGGTCAGGGCACACTGAACAGTGAGCTCCTGGTTCATAGGTGGATACTCAACCATTGAGCCACACCAGCCAGGCAGAGGTGACATTTTTGAGCCAAGATTTGGTTGACAAGCAGGAGTCAGCCATGCAAGGCAGAGAGAAGAGCATCCCAGGCAGTGAAAATGGCAGGTGCAGAGGCCCTGAGGTAGGAGACTGTCGCACTGTACGTGCGTGCTCGCATGTGGTATTTTGTGGAAGAGCCACACTCAAGGGGCCAAAAAGCCGCATGTGGCTCGCGAGCCGTGGTTTGCCGACCACTGGTCTGGTGTGTTTGAGAATCAAGAAGGCCAGCAGCGCCGAAACTGGTTTGGCTCAGTGGATAGAGCGTCGGCCCGTGGACTGAAGGGTCCCAGGTTCGATTCCGGTCAAGGGCATGTACCTTGGTTGTATAGGAGGCAGCTGATTGATGTTTCTCTCTCATCGATGTTTCTAACTCTCTATCCCCTTTCTCTCTTTAAAAAATCAATTAAAAAATATATGTATATAAAGGCCAGCAGTGCTGGAGTAGGTAGGACAAGCAGGGGGAGAGAGAAGGAGGTGGTATGGGAGAGGTGGGCCTGGGCCAGATCGGGCAGGCCTTGTTTGCTGTGGCAGGACTTTGAATTTTATTTTGAATGTGTTTGGAGGCCGTTGGATGGGGAGCCTGTAGGGTCGGGGTTGAATAGAAGAGGGGCTCGATCTTGGTAGTGTAGGAGTAGACTGAGGTAGGGGACGAGAGAGGAAGCAGGGAGAACTCTGAGGAGCCATCTCAGCAGTCCAAGCAAGAGGTGGGTGGTTGTTTTTTAATCCTCACCTGAGGATAGTTTTCCATTGATTTTTAGAGAGAGGGGAAGAGAGAAATATCTATGTGAGAGGAACACACTGATTGGTTGGCTCCTGCATGACCCTAACCGGACCCAAGCCGAGGAGGAGTCTGCATCCGAGGTACATGCCCTTGACTGGAATTGAACCCAGGACTCTTTGGTCTGCAGGCTGATGCTCTGTCCACTGAGCCAAACCAGCTAGGGCGAGATGGCTTTTTGAATACCACACACCAGAGACCGAGGGTGGTGCCTGGCATACAGTAAGCACTACACATAATAGCCACGGCTGTTTTTTGTTTAAAACTTTGGAACCAGGCATAACTGGGTCCTCCCCGGCCCCACCCCCACCCCCCCGTTAAGCTTTTTTAAAAATTTGTAT
>NW_006293088.1:2360237-2369641 GCF_000327345.1 Myotis davidii | reverse complement strand
GGCCACTCCCACCTCCCAGCACATGCCTTCACCCCCCTAGTGTCTGTGTCCATTGGTTATCCTTATATGCATGCATACAAGTCCTTTGGTTGATCTCTCCCCCTTCCCCCCACCCTCCTGGCATACCTGGGTCTTACCTTGTCTGGTGGCTTAGGCCTTCATGGATGGGTGACTTTGAGCAAGTTACTCAACTTCACTCACTGCGCCTTCGTGTTGTCAGTTGTAAAGTGGGTAGAACAGTGTCACATCACAGGGCTGCCAAGAATGTTAGTACAGATGCAGAGTTTTGGGAACAGGGCCTGACTCATGGTTGGTTCAGTATTTTTGTTATGATTTCTAGCCAGCAACCAGAGAATAAAAAAGGGATACGTGGGCTTGAAACTCATGAGTAATCCTTGATCGATTTTTTTGCCAGTTCTTACCTCTAGACCTACAAAAAAGTGGCTGAGGGTCTACTGTGTACCAGACACAGGGTCTAGTTTGGGTGCTGGGAAGACAGTAATACTAGTGATAGTAACGATAACACAGACCGTAGCTAACACTTATCCACTATTTAACAGTGTGTAGTGATTAAGATATTACTAGCTGAGCCCAGCCAGTGTGGCTCAGTGGTTGAGCATTGATCTAGGAACCAAGAGGTCACGGTTTGATTCCCAGTCAGGGCACATGCCTGGGTTGTGGGCTCCATCCCCAGTGTGGGGCCTGCAGGAGGCAGCCAATCAGTGATTCTTTCTCATCATTGCTGTTTCTATTTCTCTCTCCCTCTCCCTTCTTCTCTGAAAGCAATAAAAATATACTTTTAAAAAAGATATTACTAGCTGATAGTAAAACCCAGAAATCTCTAAGGCTCAACACCACAGAAATTAATTTCTTGCTCATGAAAAGCCCTGTTGGGTATTTGGCAGGTGGCTTTCTACATGGTGACCCAGACCCCTTCCAGCTTGTGGCTCTGGCCTTGGGACCTCAACATTATTTCCTTCTAGCTGGTGGGCAAGCAAGGAGACACACAAGTCCTCATGGGGGATTTTTAAAAATGTTTTTATTGATTTGAAGTGCGAGAGACGAGAGAGAGAGAGAGAGAGAGAGAGAGAGCGAGAGAGAGAATACATATTCACATGAGAGAGAAACATCCTATCGGTTGCCTCCTGCATGCACCCTGACCGGAGATTGAACTGGCAACCTGAGTATATGCCGTGACCAGGAATCAAACCCACCACTTTTTGGTGTACAGGGTGACACCAGACTAACTGAGGACCCGACCAGGGCACCTCTGTGCTTTCTGTACTCAGAGCTGAACCTAGTTTTCTCCCCCTGGGGATGTGCCCGCAACCCAGGTACATGCCCTTGACCGGAATTGAACCTGGGCCCTTTCAGTCCACAGGCCGACACTCTATCCACTGAGCCAAACCGCCCTCCCCTCCCCTGTACATTCTTAAAAAAACTGGAAAACTCTGGCCTTTTCTGTGTCCTGGATGCTGACTCCGTCCCCTGAGCTTGGAGGGCTCTAGGACCCAGCAGTCGGGGAGCGTGTGTGTGTGTGTGTGTGTGTGTGTGTGTGTGTGTGTGTGTGTGTGTGTGTTGAGAGTCCTTTCCTCATGGTCCCTCCCCTCCCTTCCCTACCCTTCCCCCTCTCCATTCTTTCCCTTTCCTTTCTCCCCCACCCCTTCCCCCTCTCTATTCCCCTCCCCCTTGATATCCTAAATCTTCCTTCTGTTCCCTTCTGCCTCCCTTCTCTCCCCTCCTCTGCTTTCCCCTCCCCTCCCCCTCCTCACCCCTCCCACCCTGTGGTCACATGGGGGCACGGATTAGAGCCTAATCTGCCCAGTGCTCAGCACTGCAGTCTGGCTGTGGGGTGGGCTTGTGGACTGAGCTAGCCTGGGACCTGGGAGAAGGGCCTGGAGAGGGGTGCCCACAGCCTCCCCCCATGAGCTTGGGGCTGGGGGCGTCATTGGAGGCCCAGCTGGCACTGGAGACCGTTATCCAGGTGGGTCCTGCGGGCTGTGCCCACCCCATCCAGTTGCCCTGGAAGGAGCGGTGAGGAGTGGATGCATCTTGGGGGTCCCGTGGTGGGAGAGGTGTGGTGGTGAGGTGCACAGGGGCTCCAGTTTGCACCCCCAGCCTGACTGGACTCAGGGTAGAGGGGTATGCAGGGCTCAACTGCTGTGGCTCCCTTATCCCAGTGCCCTGCGGAGGATGGGGGTCCCTCCTCCCAGATTTTGGGGTTAGGGTGACTTCTGCTGGCACGCACGGTGGGATCCTCACCTATCTGGGTTGGAGCCAGCTGTGGGGTTTGGTTCTCTGGCCCTGGAGGAGCCTCCTTTCCTGGCAGGAGGCACACAAGCGTGTCCTTCCTGGGGGCGGTTTTTGCGATTCTAACTCCCAGGCTTCTACCCATTTGGGGGATTTTCTGACGGTCTCCTAGGCACCCACATCTTGGGCGACAGGACTTTGCTCCTTCCCACTCAGGCCACAGAGTCCAGGGTCCCAGGTTCCCCTCAGACCCTCTCTTTCCCCGCAGACACTGGGGAGCAGCGTCCTGGGGCCGGGTCAGGAGACCGGCCTGAGTGTGCAGGACCCGGCCCAGGACTGTCAGCCCGCCCACCTGCCTGCTCTCCTCAGGGAAATCGTCACCCGAAACTTCTCCAAGCCTGAGAGCCCAGGTACCGTCCTGCCTCTCCCCTGCACAGCCACTGCCCACATCCTCCCTCTTCTCACAGCCCCTGCTCAGTAGTCATGACAACAATAATGACTGCAGCTTCCATGTGTCCCCACTGGGAGGCAGGTACACCCGTTTTACAGATGAGGAAATGGAGGCTTAGAGGTGTAATTTGCCCCGATGTGTTCCCCACGTTTTGCTGCTAGAAGGCAGGGCTGAGCACCCCCTCCTTGCTGCAAAGACTTAAACCCCAAACGCCATATTCTCTCCCAGGGAAGGTGTGAGCTGGCTGAACCCAAGATTATAAGGGGGGCGGGGGGGCAGTTCAGCTTAGCTCAGGGCTTTGCAGAAATCCAAGCAGGGGGGTGGTACTGTCCATCTCCCTTCTCCCCCCTGTCCCCCACCCCCCAGGAAGGCTGATGGGCCCCTGCTCCTTCTGGTGGGTGGAACTCACACCAAATACACGGTTTGAGAGTCTGGGAGGGGCACACTCAGTCCCAGCGGGAGGTTGCAGCTCTCCTTGGGGGTGTTCCTGGTGTTCCTGCCATGGTCCTTGTCTAACCTCGGCCTCCTTGGGGCCCCTGGGAGGCACAGACAGGGACTTAGAGAGCCGAGAGGCCTGTGGCATATGTCCAGTTCCATCAGGTGGAAGGGAGCCCACAAAATGGGGTTCCTTTTCCCTGTGGCCTCTCCTTTTTTCCTCTACTTCCTCCTTTTCTTCCTTACAACCTGACCAACCTGAGCCCTGGTCTCAGAAGTTACCTGCTCTCCTGGGTCAGGTTACTGTTCCACCCATTTTACAGATCTGCAAAACTGAGATCCAGAGAATAGCAGTAGCTGCAGAAGGAAGGAGCTAGAACTTGGGGCCTAGTCTCCTGACTCCTAATGAGCCTCCTTCCTGTACCTCCTGGGCCTGCTGGGGCCACACCAGCTGTAGTTGTGTCCACTCTAAGCCTAGCCCTAGGCCCGTGGCTTTGCCCACCTTCCTGTTCTCTGTTGTGTGACCTGGTGCTGGGTCCTGGTCCATCTTCCTGCCTCCACTGATGGGTAGGGCACCTGGAGTGGGAAGATGTCCCCCTGGACCCAGCTGGAAGCTAACCACATGCCTGCTGTCCCTCTCCAGCCCTGCTGTCGGCCACAGAGATGGCATCAATGCTGTCGCTGCAGGAGGAGAACCAGCTGCTGCAGCAGGAGTTGTCCCGCGTGGAGGACCTGCTGGCCCAGAGCCGTGCCGAGCGTGATGAGCTGGCCATCAAGTACAACGCGGTCAGCGAGAGGGTGGGTGCTGCCTGGGGGCTGAGAGTTGAGCCAGCTGCTCCCTGGATGTGAGGTCAGGGAGGTGTCCAGGACAGGCCTGCACACTGGGCGAAAAGGTGCGCCTGGACTCAGGCCGGCCTGGGTTCGAACTGTGGCTTAGCCAACTTGAATGGCCTTGAGCAAATCACTCTGCTCTTGGAGTCTGTTTTCTTTTTTAAAATTGATTTCAGAGAGGAAGGGAGAGGGAGAGAGAGAGAGAAACATCGATGATGAGAGAGAATCATTGATCGGCTCCCTCCTGAATGCCCCACACTGGGGATTGAGCCCGCAACCCAGGCATGTGCCCTGACTGGGAATCGAACCCTGACCTCCTGGTTCATTGGTTGATGCTCAACCACCGAGCCACGCCGGCCCAGCTTCCCTCAGAGAGGGAAGGCACTGTGCTTGGGGTCACACCGCCAATTAATGCTCGTCTCTCGACTCCCAGCCCAGGGCTCTGCATTACCGCTTTGTTTCTTGGGGGTGGGAAGAGACAGTTGGGCTGGGAGTCCCAGGGGGCAGCTGGCCCCTGGGAAGCTGGAAGGACCTCAGCCTTGACGTTCTGATGTTGCAAATGGGAGACTGAAGCTGCTCAGGGTCCCCTGTGAGGTACCAGGACCCCTGTGCCAACCTGCTCATGCGGGGGCTTGCACACCCCTGTAGGGAAGAGGCTGAGCAGTTCTGAGTGTGGCTGGAGGCTGTGCCTGTGTCCTGGTGTCTGCCCGCCCGGACAGGCCCCTGACTTGTTGGGACTTGCAGGGAGCAGGCCCCCAGCACTGGGGATAGCTCAGAGCCGGTCTTCCCAAGGTTTGCAGGGGGTGTGGAGGGCCAGCTGGCTCGAGTTCCACATTGTCGGTGATGATGGGGCCCTGAGCCAACCCCCTCCCAGTTTAGGCCTCTCATCTTTTGACCCCTGGCACGCTGCCAGGCTCATGGGGGGCTGCCTCTTAAATGCCAGGTTCTGGCTGACAATGAAGCCAGCACTGCCCCCCTGGCTGGCAGGAGAAGGGAAGAAGAGGGGACAGGCGACAGGTTCCTTTTTCTACTCGGACACGGCTGCTGGGGCTGGGGCCTCAGCACGGGAGTAGGGGTCTGTGTTAAGTCTAGAAAATTCTACCATGTGGCCAGGGAGACCCCGAGTAACTTGTAGAATGAACCTGGTGCTTGACTGTCCTCGGGGAGATGGTGTCAGTGCCCCCCCGGAGGCAGGGATTGCATGAGCATGACCTCCGGGCCTTTTCCGGGGCTGCGTGGGTCACAGAGAACATCAGAGTCTGGAGATCACCTATTGCAGGTGGGGAAACAGACCCAGAAATGAGTGTGATGGGCCCAGGGTCAGTGGTGGAGCTGGGATGAGGCCCTGGTCTGGGCTCTGAGGGCCTGTGGCACTGTCTGTCCCTGCTGCCCCCTTGTTCCCATGCTGCAGGTGGCAGGCTTGCCCCTGTGGCCATAACTGTTGCATGTGGGCTAGGTTGGCGGGCCACAGCATCCCTGGGAAAAGAGAGTGGAGGTGAGGTAGGGATTTGTGTCCTGTTGATTGCATGTAGCGGGACAGGCAAAGGGCAGCCACCTCCAAGTTCAGAAGGAGGCCCTTAAGCTCCCTGTGGAGCCCCCCATTCCCACCCCTCCCCCCATTCTTCCTGTCCCTGAGGAGCAGGTGTTGGGTGAGGCAGCTGGGATGGGAAGGAGGGAATGGCCACCCCATGGATTCTACAGAATGGGCTCCCTGGGCTCCCTGTGTCCATGGCAACCTGGATAGAGTGACTCGAATAATAACGGTACTAGGGCAGTGGTTGCTAGGGGAGACTGTAAACTTCTTTCATCCCTGGCTTGGTGATACCCTTCTCTCCTTTTGAATTACTAGTAAAATTGAAAGGCTGTTTTGTGAGGGTGAAGTTTGTGGAAAGGGGCGAGGTATGGTTGGGAGTGACCCGGGCCTGGCTCTGAGCCCTGGGGAAGCAAGTGGAGTACCTGATGACCGCCTGAGCCCCTCTAAATCACAGAAGCAGGTAGCACCTGGCCCAAAAACCTGTGTAAAACACACAGCACAGCCAGTCAGACCCACACAGACATACACAAATGCACAAACACACCACTGCAGAGTCTGCACCCACTGCCAGACACCACCCAGTCCCACCCAGGTGTGGCATGTCTCACACAGGTGCACAGTCACAGCAGTGATGTATCCATCCTGCGCACAACACATTGTCTCACATGCTGGGGACACACAGCCAAAGGTCAGCACAGAGAACAGAGTCACCGACACACACATCACAGACACTCAGAGCCCAGACACATGCTCCAACTCCCAAACATGTGAACACACGGGTACACACAGACGTACCCACCTGCACCACAATGTAGACCTGCGACCACAGACACCCCCTCTCTCAGGTCCCCCGAAGGCCTAGACACGGAGCTGCTCAGGGTCCCAGGTGGAGACAAATGACAAAATACTCCCCACTCACCCCCGTGAGATGCACCTGCATCGGTGCACAACACACAGCATTTCAGTGCCACCGCCGGCACGCTCGGATGTGGACCCTGCCGGTCCCCTGACTGAGGTGAACGGCTTGCAGACACTGGTCACAGGCCTGCAGCCCAGCCTTCACAGAGACCTGCGTACCACCTCCGCCCACACCTGCAGACCGAGTTGTTCCCCCAACTTGAATTGAAGCCCCCACCAGCCCCTCCCTGTGGGTGGCTCCAGTGGCCACAGTCACCTGCCCCAGTGCTGTCCTTCGGGGCAGGGGGGAGGCAGAGAGGAAGCTGTTTCCAGCTTTCTCAGTGGCTCCTTAAGCGTCTCCTGAGCGCACTGGATCAGTGCAGGGAACAGCTGGAGGGAACCGGCACCTGCCACTAACCTGGCCCCGTTGTTAGTGTGGGGGCGAGCAGCTGTGTTTGCCGTTGGCTGCCCTGGGACTGGGCGTGGGTGGACGTGTGAATGCCCTGCCCAGGCTGTAGGCGGTGAGTGTGGGCTGGTGCCAGAGTCCATGAGGCTAGGCTGTCTTCCTGTTGGCTCGCCCTGGGCACTGTGGCTCCTGTTAGTCCCACTCATCCTCAGTTGCTTCCCCCACAGGTGGAGTCTGAGGGGCCCCCTGGGACCAGCAGGTGCCTAAGGAGGATAGAGGGTTCCAAGGCTGTTGGAGCAGCCAGGGCCAGGCAGGCCTCCTTCCTGTGCCCACAGGGCCTGACGATGGAGCGGCTGCGAGCCACCGGGGGGTGAAGGAAGGGCGCTGGCAGCAGAGGCTTCCCATGAGGTCAGGGAGAGGTGGGAGCCTGAGGCCGGGCCGGGGCTCAGGCATTAAGAAGCCACACGGTATAGAACATACGTGTGCACCTCATACAAATCTGAGTGCTGAGTGTGAGGGAGTCGGGGCAGGCCGAGGAGCTCATCTGTGTCACCCTGGGGATGTTTGACACCGCCTGTGTGCCTTATGTGTGTGCATGTCTCTAAGCTCAGTAGGCATGCATTGATGCCTCTGTTTGAATGTATTCACATGTGCTTGTGCCATTAATTCATGATCTCTATGAACATGCCACTAACACTGCTGTAGGCCTAAGATACAATGGGAACAATAGGCTTTCCTGAACTCACTTGGGTTTGGGGTGGGAAGACGTGGGCACGGATCTAAGAATCATCAACCACAGGGGGGTTAGTTGCTTTGGAAGAGAGGCTCACAGTGCACCAGGGCCTCTAAGGTTTACCCCAGGTGCGTCTTCTTTATGTTTTGCATGCATATGTTTGTGTGTCCATGCATGCCCCATCTGTGTGTCCATGCATGGCTGCCTTAGGCCATGCATATGTGTGTCGCATCCAGGCTTGCCCAAATGTGCCTGCAAGGCATTGTGGGTCTGGGCCCAGCCTGGTGCTCCCTGCTGAGGCCTGTGTCTGCCTTCCCTGGAGACGGAGGACTCTCACCCAGGGCCCTTCCCTGCAGCTGGAGCAGGCTGTGCGTCTGGAGCCTGGGGAGCTGGAAACACAGGAGCCCAGGGGGCTGGTACGGCAGAGCGTGGAGCTGCGGAGGCAGCTGCAGGAGGAGCAGGCCTCCTACCGGCGAAAGCTGCAGGCCTACCAGGAGGGCCAGCAGCGGCAAGCCCAGCTCGTGCAACGGCTGCAGGCCAAGGTCAGGGCCACCCACTCCTGCTCCTGCCTACCCAATGTGCTTGCTCACTTTGCCCTGCCCCCACCCCCTGGGGCTAACCATTGCTCACCACCCACCCCCAGATTCTCCAGTACAAGAAGAAGGGCTCAGAGCTGGAGCAGCAGCTGTTGGAGAGATCCACAGAGCTGGAGCAGCAGCGGCTGAGGGTGGGTGCCAGGGCCGGGCAGGGCAGGCCCTTTCCTCCTCGTGCCCAACCTGATGCCCACTTCTCCCATCCAGGACACAGAGCACAGCAGAGACCTGGAGAGCGCCCTCATCCGCCTGGAGGAGGAGCAGCAGAGGTGGGGCACCCAGCAGGAAGAGGAGATGGCTGGCAGGGCGGTCCTCTCCAGCCATGAGCCCATTGGTCCCTCTTTGTCCCACCCAGGAGCAGCAGCCTGGCCCAGGTGAACGCTATGCTCCGAGAGCAGCTGGACCAGGCGAGCTCAGCCAATCAGGCTCTGAGAGAGGACATACGCAAGGTGACCAGTGACTGGTCACGCAGCCGCAAGGAGCTGGAGCAGCGGGAGGTGGCGTGGAGGCGTGAGGAGGAGGTGGGCACAGGCTTCTGGGAGGCCAGTGGGGCCTGGTGGGTCCAGCCTGAGCCAAGGGGAAGGGTCTTTGTAGAGTGGAGAGGACTCGGGCTTCGGGAGAAGGAGCGGGAGGCCCTGCTGGCCACGTGAGCCCTTTAGGAGAGGTAAATAGTTGTCATAATCATAGTTGGCCTTGATTGCACATTCCATGTGCTGAGTGTTCATTTCTTCCCTATTTCTCAGAGTAACTGAGCATGGTAGGTGCTGTTGTCCTCATTTTAAAGAGAGGTTAGTAACCTGCCCGGCCATGCGGCTGGGGTGCAAACCTCGGTGCCAGCACTCTCTGCCCTTCTCGCTGCCTCTTGGGACTGCAGGGCCATTGAAACCCATTTTCCAGTGCCAGAGGGAGGCTTGGCAGTGAGAGGCTGACAGTTTCGACACAGCCCTGTGTGCAGGCCCAGACCTGACCCCCCAGGAAGACCCCCTCCCTGGGCGACAGTGCCTCCCAGGGTGGTCAGACCTGGGGCAGAGCGGGTGGCCCTCCCCGCAGCCCCTCACTCCCCCTGTCTTCCCTCCAGTCCTTCAACGCCTACTTCAGCAGCGAGCACAGCCGCCTGCTCCTCCTCTGGAGGCAGGTTGTGGGGATCCGGCGGCTGGTCAACGAGGTGAAGATGTCTACCGAGAGGTGAGGCCCGGCTGGCGGAGGGGTGACGTGGGGAGATGCTGCAGCAGCAGCTGGGGGGCACCCATTTTTTTTAAAAAACATCATTTTTC
>NW_006293088.1:2357086-2359201 GCF_000327345.1 Myotis davidii | reverse complement strand
GCTGCTCCCAGCGGCACCCCCCCTGCCGGTCGGCCTCCTCGGTCAGCGTCCTTCCCCCGTGGGGCAGCCCAGACTTTAACACGGAGAAGGTGACTCTGCCGAGAAACCATAACATGGCCCAGCCTGACTGGTGGAAAGCCGCTGGGTATTATTTCTGGGCGTCTGTTGTTCTGTAAATACTCCACCTTTGGGGCTCTATCTCCGGCCCCGTCCATGGCAGACATCACTAATCTATCGCTGCACACGCTGCAGATTCCTTCCCCACAGAACCCTGTTCCAGGCAGCAGCTGGGGACCACTTAGAACTGGGACTTGACACTTCGCCACTTGAAACCCACTCACTCTGCCGCCATTTAGAAAAACCCAACAAACCTTTTTAGGGGACATAATGGCCTCCTTACTTTTTTATGGGTATTTTTTAAAAGATATTTTTATTGATTTCAGAGAGGAACGGAGAGGGAGAGAGAGAGATAGAAACATCAGTGATGAGAGAGAATCATTGATCGGCTGCTTTCTGCATGACCCCCATTGGGGATCGAGCCCACAACCCGGGCGTGTGCCCTTGACCGGAATCCAGCCTGGGATCCTTCAGTCTGCAGGCCGATGCTCTATCTACTGAGCCAAACTGGCTTAGGTCGGCACCCACTTTTTAAGTTGAATTCAGCTCAACTCCGTTGAACTTCAGCCCAACCCAACACACCTACTGCAGGGCAGCCCTTGGAGATGCAGAAACAACTATAATAATGAACTCTTATTATGATCGTGGCAGTCAACATTTACTAGGTATTTCCTCTGAGCTAGGCTCTTTGTACATTTCATTTCATCTCATATCCACAGTATCTCTGTGAAGTAGGAATAGTAATATTTCCCATTTTACAGATGAGGACATTGAGGCTCAGAGAGGTAGAATGACCTTTCCAAGGTCACATGGTGGTAAGTGGCTGAGTCAGGATTGACAACTGCTTTTAATCCACTAGAATATTCAGCTTCTACTACCTTACCACCTCTAGTGATAAAAGGAAATAGAACACCCCCCCCCCGCCCCCAAATTCTAGACCAAGGAAGTGAGTGGTCAGTGACATGAAAGTGGAACAGAATGTCCTCAATTCTCATAAGGATGGGAGGGTCAGAAAGACTCTTCATAGAGGAGGTGGAATTTGCATTGACCTCAGGGATGGGTGGGATTTTAACTGGCAGAGCTGGGGCACTCCAGGCAGAGTGTACAGCCTGAGCAAAGGCGTGGAGGCGGGAGAAATGGCACTGGGGGTGGGGATGGGGGTTGGAGAGAGAGGCAGGTGAACTTTAGGGGGCTAGCAGGGGGTGGGAGGGGGCTGGCGTGTTCCGGCAGGGGGCTCAGTCCTTCTTGGGCTGAGCAGGTGAGGCTGTAGGGAGAGCCCAGCGACAGGGAGACCAATTTGTTTCCTTTTTTACATTAAAAATGTATTTAATGATCTTTTGTTAAAATATCAAATATTTAGTGTGTCCAGATTCCCAATGGACTCATCAACGTCACAGATGGTTTGCTTCACTGCTCGTCCTGACAGTGTGTTTGAATCAGGACCCGTAGATGGTCACAAAATGCGATGGGCTGATTGGTCCTTTAATCTCTGTTATTTGTTCAGGAAACTGGGACAGTTGTGCGAAGTTTCCCACAGTCTGGATTCTGTGGTGTCATTTAACACCTTTGTCCCCTGTGGTTCTTGTAAACTGGACGTTGGCTTTAAGGCTCGATCAGATTCAGGTTCAGGGGTTTTTTTTTGTTTGTTTCTTTGGGTTTTTTTATAAGACTTCTTCGTAAGTGCTGGGCGCTCTTTCATCAGGAGGCCCCAAATGCCTGGGCGTCGCTGTGCACCGGCAGCCTCAGATGCTCAGTGCCAAGCCCAGGCATTCATCAGGGCTGCAAGATTGTGATCATCTCCGGTCACTCCTTCCTGTCTCAGCTGGGATTCTTCCGTAATGAGTCACCTCCTCTCCTTGCGTTAGATACCCAGTGGTACCGTTCATTCAGGAAACGAGAGGATTTAACCCATTTGATGTATTTAAAGTATGCTCTATTTTTAATTAGCATTTAAAATTTTACTTTTTAAAAATTTGGTTTTAGAGAGAGGAAGGGAAA
>NW_006293088.1:2344945-2357039 GCF_000327345.1 Myotis davidii | reverse complement strand
GGGGTGCCTCCTGCACGTGTCCTAACTGGGGATCATGTGCCTTATCTGGGAATCAAACCTGCCAACTTTTGGTGTCTGGGAGGACGCTCCAACCAACCAAGCCACACTGGCCAGGACCTAATATTGTACTTTTGAATAATTCATATATTCACAAATTCCAATTTCAAAAGGGTGTATGATGAAAAGGCCCCCTCCCACCCCTGGCCTCAGACACTCCTCTCCTCTCTCTCCTGGAGGCAAGCAATATGCCTTCAGGCTTCTTTTATACAAGCAAATACAGCAGATCTCTCTCTCTCTCTCTCTCTCCCTCCCTCACACACATATACACACACACACACACACCCTTTTATATATTCTTGTTAGAAACACATCTTTGCAGTTCTTGAAGGTGCTTTTTTTAAAAAATTTATTTCAGAGAGAGAGAGAGAGAGAGAGACATCGATTTGCTGTTTCACCCATTTATGCATTCATTGGTTGATTCTTGTATGTGCCCTGACGGGGGATTGAATCCTCAACCTTGGTGCATTGGGGAGACGCTCCAACCAACCAGGATAGCAGCCAGGGCTTGAAGATGCTTTCTTCACTGCATAGTTCTAACTGAGTTACAGTGGGAGTGGTTCCATTTCAGGCTCTGAAGAACTTCCCCATTCGTTTTTCTCGGCTACAGATATCCCACAGAATGGATGTGTCGTGATGTGTTTAAGAGCAGTCCCTTCTGATGGCTATTTAGGTTGCACCAGCATTTTTGGCCTGAGCATGCTGCAGGGCATCACTTTATACACAGGCCATTTCCCAGGTGTTGAGGCATCTCTGTAGGATAAATTCTTAGAAGTGGAGTTAGTGGGTCACCAAGAGCCCATCAGTTGGTCGTTTTCAGAGCGCTTTCTAACTGCCCTCAGCTGTGGTTGCCCTTCCAGCAGTGTGGGGGAGGGTCTGTTTTCCCACAGCCTCACTCACACCGTGCATTATGTGACTTCCCCCCCATGCTAATGGTGACAAATGGCATCCCAGTGTAGTTTTAATTGACGCTTGGGAGCCCACCCCCATCCCATCCCTGCTGTGTGTTCTCTCCTCTAGGGATCTGCTGCAGCTGGGAGGGGAGCTGGCCCGGACCTCACGAGCCGTCCAGGAAGCGGGCCTGGGGCTGAGCGCGGGCCTGCAGCTGGCCGAGAGCCGGGCCGAGGCAGCCCTGGAGAAGCAGGCGCTGTTGCAGGCCCAGCTGGAGGAGCAGCTGCGGGGCAAGGTGCTGCAGGAGGAGGGCCTGGCCCAGCTGCAGATGCAAAGCAACCTGGACAAGGCCGACCTCAATGCCAGGTGGGTGCCCGTAGGTACCACGTGAGGCAGGGAGGAGGGGTCTGTTCACTGGGGACGGGCTTGAGCTCAACCAGTCTTCCCAGACACCCCGTTGGCAGAGTGGGAAACTGAGGTCCAGGGGACTCTTGCCCAGGGCACATCACAAGCAGTTCAACCTCTGATACCAGATTTCCTCCCAGCTCCTGCAACCTCGACAAGTCTCAGGGTGCCTCCCCAGGAGACAAAGTGGGGGGCAACCTCATTCTCATTTACAGACGGAAGTGACTTGCTCAAGGTCATACAACCAGGGAAGTGAATCCTAGGGTCCCTGCCTTAGGTTTGGGGAAGCGTGCAGGACACAGAGCTGGAGGGTTGAAGGACAGGCTGGGGTGAGTCTCCCATTCACCTCTGTTGCTCCCCCACCTCCAGAGTGACAGAGCTGGCCCTGACAGTGGAGCGCCTTCAGAACCAGAACCTGGAGAAGGACCAGGTCAACAAGGCCCTCACTGAGAAGCTTGAGGCCCTGGTGAGATGCAGCTGGCCTCGCGGTGTGGCAGGGCGGGACGGGGCACTGCCCAGACCCGTGGGCACAGGCTGAGGACCGGCTGTTGGGCCACCGTGGAGCATCCCACTCAGACTGTGTCACCCTCATTAATTGAGCATCTAGTGTGTGCGAGGCTTAGTGTGAGCACATTTAACTCTTATCCCAGTTCATCCTCCCAGCAGCCCTGTAACAGGATCCCCTTATACCAGTGGTTCTCAACCTTCTGGCCCTTTAAATACAGTTCCTCATGTTGTGACCCAACCATAAAATTATTTTCGTTGCTACTTCATAACTGTCATGTTGCTACTGTTATGAATCGTCATGTAAATATCTGATGATATGCAGGATGGCCTTAGGCGACCCCTGTGAAAGGGTCATTCGACTGCTAAGGGGGTCGCGACCCACAGGTTGAGAACCGCTTCCTTATACAGATGAGAAACCCGAGGCCCAAGAGGAAATACTTGTCCCGAGACTCAGACTGGGGAGTCCCGACTTGAGCTCATGCCTGTAATCTGCTAGTCCCGGGCTCTTTCTCTTGGAACTCAGCTGCCTCCCCACCTGAGGGACACCCCTCAAAGGTGCCGCCTGGGTTGGTCACCCTTCTGTGTGGGGCCAGGTCCCGTTCTATGTCCAGCTCTTCCCCAGTAGGCTGTGTGACCTGAGGTGGGACACTGCACTTCTCTGGGCCTCGTCTGTTCAGGGCACTTAGGGCTACTGTGAGGTGACTGAGCGGCTGGACTATGGCCATGGCCTTCGAGGCTGCCTGATGGGTGGGAACCAGGGAGGGAATGAGTAGGTTTGGGATTAGGGCACAGACCCTGACCACCCTCTCCTCGTCTCTTCACCACCTCTCCAGGAAGCCCTGCAGCTCCAGGAGCAGCCCGCCCTGGACACAGAGGAGGGCGAGGGGCTGCAGCAGACCTTGAGGGACCTGGCACAGGTGTGAGATGGGAGGGAGCGGGAGAGGCCAGAGGGTGGGAGGCCTGGGCAGGGCAAGGCCAGGCAGTCCAGGGCTGCCGGCTCCTCTGGTGGTCTTGGCCAGAACTGCCAGTGGTTGGGGACCCTGGGGTCCTGCCTGCGAGAGGTTCAGGCCCATCTGTGAGAAAGGCCGAGTGATGTCTTCCCAATACATGGGAGGCTGCACCTGGCGGCTGAGGGCTGTGAGCTAGCGGGAGCGGAATCAGGAAGCCTTGTTGGAAAGGAGCTTAGACTGTGCTGCAGATTTGGGGATGGAGCTAGTCACGTGGCCGCTGCGACCCCTCTGCCCCTACTGGGCGTCTTTGCCCAACTAACCTCCCTACTGCCCTGCTCCTTCTGCCTCCTTGCCCCACCCCTCAGGCCGTTCTGTCTGACATGGAGAGCGGTGTCCAGCTAAGTGGCTCCGAGCACACCGCTGATGCGTCAGACGGCAGTCTGCGGGGGCTCTCGGGCCCCCGGACCCCATCCCCGTCGAGGCGCTCCTCGCCCGGCCGCGGTCGCTCCCCGCGCCGAGGCCCATCCCCAGCCTGTTCCGACTCCTCCGTGCTCGCCCTGATCCACTCCGCCCTGCACAAACGCCAGCTACAGGTCCAGGTAGCAAGGGGCCCAAGCGTCCTGGGGGAGGGGCTTGGGCGGCCCAGGGGCGGAGCCAGTGTTCTGGGGGCGGAGCGTGAGCATCCCAGGGTGGAGTCGGAGCCCTGAGACAGGAGTCAGGATTCTCGGAGGTGGCTGAGAACTCAGGGGTAGAATCCGAGCCCCGAGTGGGAGGGACTTGGGCAGCTGGGGGCGGAGCCTGGGGAGGGGATGTACTTAGGCTGGGTTTGCTGGGGACCTCAGGGAGATGGAGGCTCAGAGTCCGGGTGGAGGGCTCAGCATGGGGAGTGGAAGCCTAGCCACTCTCCTGCCTCAGGCCTAGGCCACCGAGTAGGCTGCTGTACGTCCCTGGAACTAGCACAGAGGCAGGGGGCTCTGAGGGCTCAGTGGCTCCCCCAGACTCAGGGGTTCCCACGCCACAGGACATGCGTGGGCGCTACGAGGCCAGCCAGGACCTCCTGGGCACACTGCGGAAGCAGCTTAGTGACAGCGAGGGTGAGCGCCGTGCCCTGGAGGACCAGCTGCAGCGTCTGCGGGACAAGACCGATGGGGCCACCCAGGCCCAGGAGGAAGCCCAGCGCGAGGCCCAGCGTCTGCGGAGTGCCATCGACCTCCTGAACAGGTGCCTGGGAGGTCGGAAGTGGGGGCCTCGGAGCATCAATCAGTGTCTGGGCCCAGCACCAGCCCCAGCCTGGAAGTGTGCAGATTTGCACCAATGTGGTCCTAACGAGCCATGTGTGTATGTTTTCGGGCAGTGAGGTGGCAAACGTTTCCTGTACACCTACTGTGTGCCAGGCTCGTGGCCAGGCATTTTATGTGTATAATCTCCAATTAGTCTTCCTGCCAAAGCTTGAGAGGCTTGTCCAAGCTCACGGGGTGTGGCCCGGATAGCAATCGGAATTGAGCAAAACCAATGCTGTCCATGCCTTGGAAGGAGAGGCTTTTACATTATGTGCACAACGGACACCTCACTTTGCATTCTGCTATTTTTACTTACTATCATGGTGTATGTTTTTCCACCTACTGTCAGCTATCGTGTCTAGTATGCTTACGGCAGTGGTTCTCAACCTTCCACATGCCGCGACCCTTTAATACAGTTCCTCATGTTGTGGTGACCCCCAATTTCATTGTTACAAATTGAACATAATGAAAGCATAGTGATTAATCACAAAAACAATATGTAATTATATATGTGTTTTCCCACGGTCTTAGGCGACACCTGTGAAAGGGTCATTTGACCCCCAAAGGGGTTGTGACCCACAGGTTGAGAACCGCTGGTTTAAGGGTTGCTACTTGAAGCGATGAGACAGGACAGTGAAAGATACGACCACCGTCGGCTCCCAGCCTGAGCTGGAAACCCCAGCTGGCTCAGGAGGCACCCTCCCTGTTGCTTGTGACTGCTGGAGTTGGGAGAATGGCAACACCATGCAAATTGTACGAGTTCCCAGTTGCTGCCTCCCCCTGTCCTGCTGTGGCCACCATGTGCTGCCGGCCTGAGCAGCAGGAAGCTCTGAGACCTGGACAGACCCAGCTCCACTGGGCCTCCCAGACGGGGGCTGTGGGGGTTATAGAGGCATTTCTGGTCATATGGACTAGCAAGCTGGCAGCACAATTGCCCACATATCTCAGGAGTCTAACCTCTTCAACCTGGTGGAGATAGTGCCACTGCCTCTGTCCCACTGAGCCCCCAAGTGGGCAGTTTGGGGGAGGAGGTTCCCTCTGCTGGGACGAGTCAGCTTCAGGGAGAGGTAGATGAAATGAGTTGGCCGTGGGCATGGTCAGGGAAGGCTTCCTGGAGGCACGTGCCTTAGAGGATGGAGGATGTGGCTCACGTGTGGGACAGCAGCATGGCTGTTTTCCCTGATGGGAGCGGCCCCAACATCCCCTTCAGCTCCTCTACCCCGGTCCTGCAGGGAGAAGGACAGCCTGGCCCATAGCCTGCAGGCGGCCCAGCAGCAGGCTGAGGAGCTGCGGCAGGAGCGGGAGAAGCTGCAGGTGACACAGGAGGAGCTGCGGCGCCAGCGGGACCAGCTGGAGGAAGAGAAGGAGGACACTGAGCAGGATTGTGCGCGGGCACGCAGGGAGCTCGAGCGGAGGTGCGTAGCTTCTGGCTCCCTGCCAAGGCCACGTGAATGGGCCCTGGGGCTCCTGACAGTGTCCCTGGGGGCTAGAGAGCACCTGGCCTCCTCCCATCTTGAGAAGTCCTCCGGTGTAGGGTCTTCTGATCCGTCCTGTCTCGGTAAACAGGCTCAGGGAGGTACAGTCACTTACCTGGGATCCGAGAACTGGAGGAAGGAAGCGTGTGGATGGTAATAATGACAATAATTAAAATACCAGTAGTAATATTAACATTATTTTTAAAAATTAAAGTTACAGTAATATTAGTATTAATATCAATTTAAACAATTAGATCATCTTATTTAACCCTCAGGATAACTCTGTGATATAGGAGCTGTTATTAGCCCCATATTATGGATGGTAAAACTGAGGCACAGAGAAGTCATATAATTTCCTTAAGGTCACAGCTAGTTAGAGCCAGGATTTGAACCCAAGCATTCTGCCCATCACTCTAAAGAGTTAACCTCTTAACCACTGCACTGTTTATTCTCTGAGACATAAGTCATAATGATAGCCAGTACATTATTCCTGCTTCTAAAAGCCCTTGTGGAGCTCTGTCAGGCACTAACCTACATATTTCATGTATCCTTAAGTAAGCCATGTATCCTTATAACAACTTTGTGAGGCCCATTTTGCAGATGTGAAAACTGAGGCCCAGAGTCACAGAGCCAAAAGGCGGTGACCCTGGCTGTCCTTCTGGTAAGGCTCTTGCCACCAGGGCTCCTGCCTCAGCCCTGCCCCCCAGCCTGTTCCAGATTGGCTGGCTGAGGGAAACGCAGGGCAGGGAAGTGACATGGAGCACCCCGCCTTCTGTCCCACAGCATCAGACAACTGGAGCAGCTGGAGGTGAAGCGCTCGGGGCTGGCGAAGGAGCTGGTGGAGGTGAGGGAGGCGCTGAGCTGTGCCACGCTGCAGCGGGACATGTTGCAGGCTGAGAAGGCCGAGGTGGCCGAGGCGCTGACCAAGGTGTGTCCCTGTTTGCCCCACAACCAGAAACCTACCTCCGTCCTGGGCCCCAGACCTTCTCACCCTGGCCACAGACTGACCTCTATTTCAGGCTGACCCCCGACCCTGATCACAGGCAGAACCCTTCCTTCTGGACTCAGGCTAACCTTTGACCCAGGCCACAAACCAACCTCTGACCCCAGACATAAGTGAATTCACCTCTATTAGTGGCCGCATCCCTGCTCTTTCAGATACTCCTGGGCAGTGCCAGTAGTTCAGGTCATCCAGGCCCATCTCTGGTCACGGGCCTGGGATCTGTGAGGATTGGGGCACAGTCCTTAGCGAGTGCCTGCCCCACTCCCTGTCGTCTGGGCCCTGAGCAGTGCCACCCTAAATCCCCTCTGGGGAACCCTCTGCCCTGCTCTGCACAGCTCTGCAGTGTGCAGCAGCTTTTAAGTAGCTCCCTAGACACTAGGCCTCTGCAGTGATTTCTCACCGTGCACCTCCCTTGTCCCTCTACCCCGTCTCTGTGTCTCTTGTTTCTCCCCACCCTCTTGCCTCTCCCCATCTTCCATGTCTCTGCACACCCTTTCCCATCGCTCCCGTCTCTGTCCCTCTCGCCATCTCTCCCCACCTGGCTGTCTCTGGCCGCCCCGCGCTGGCCCCTGCAGGCTGAGGCTGGCCGCACGGACCTCGAGCTCGCGATGACCAAGCTGAGGGCGGAGGAGGCCTCTTTGCGGGACGCCTTGTCCAAGCTGAGTGCCCTCAACGAGAGCCTCGCGCAGGACAAGCGGGGCCTGAACCACCTCGTCGCCCAGGTATGTCCCCTCCTCGCCCCCTGTGCCCCCACTCAGAGACCCCAGGGGGCGTCTCAGGCCCAGCCTTGGCCCACATCCTGCCTCGCTGTACGCCTCCCTGAACACCTCTGTCCCTGCACCTCTCTGTCTCGCTGCCTGCCTCTGTCCGTCTCTGACTCTGTCTGTCTATCCTCTTTCATGGTCTGAGAAAAAAGAAGTTCTACGGACCTTTCTCCCTTCTTCCCTCTCCCCCATGTCCACTGCCCCTTCCCCGAGGGAGCCTCCCTGGGCTGTCTGGGGTAGGTGGGCAGGTGGCCCTTGGTCCTGGGTGGGCCCCCTTTCCCCAGGTGGAGGGGCTGGGCTGATCTGCTCCCTCACCCCCACCCCCACTGGCCTCACAGCTGGAGGAGGAAAAGGCAGCGCTGCTGGACCAGCAGCGGCGAGTGGAGCAGGAGGCCACCCTGGCGAGGGAGGAGCAGGAGCGGCTGGAGCAGCTGCGGCTGGAGCAGGAGGTGGATCGACAGGGCCTGGAGGGCTCCTTGCGGGTGGCAGAGCAGGCCCGGGAGGCCCTGGAGCACCAGGTCCCCGCACTGCGCCAGGAGCGCTGCCGGCTGCAGGAGCAGCTGGCCCAGGTGGGTGATGGAGGAAGGGGAGCAGGTGGGGCCAGGGTTCTAGCCTCCCAGCCCCCGACACCTGTCCTGGGTAACTCGCAGGCTCAGGAGTCTGAATATGGGCTTAGGTTCAGCCCCACCTCTGCTAACTGGGCCCTTGGGCAAACTACCCCACCTCCCCATGCCTCAGTCGCCCCGTCTGTGACACGGGGCTAAGTGTTCTTATCACAAAGGGTTGTTCTGAAGAGGACGCCCGTGGAAGCATTTGGCAGCTGAATCACCTCCCAGTAACAATCCCCAATGGGATGATAAGTGCAGAATTTTAGGACTGGAATGTGAGACTTGTTGGGACAACATACTGGAAGGGACCTCAGGGTCTTAGGGACACAGTGACCTTTATATGGCGTCCGGGGCTCCTGGGAGGGGCCTGTAGGGTATGGGCCACAGCTGCAGGGAGCAGGGCTGTGTTCCCATTCTGAGGCCTGCAAAGCAGCACTCCTTTCGTCTGTTTTATATACTCAGCTTCTCTGGAAGGTCAGGGGCGTAGAAAGGGTTCTGTTATGACCCAAACTGAGTGAGGACCCTCACGTATGTGTATTGCAAGTTCAGAGAAGTCTGTGGTTTGTCCAAGTACAGACAGCACATCAGGGTGGAGACTGGGCTTGAACTCTGCTCTCCTGCCTGTTAGGCCAGGGCTGGGTCAGGCCCGGGGTTGGGGTCCTGCATGATGGGCCGGCTGGGGGGTTCTGGGGGGGTGGTGAGGGTGCTCACAGTGCCTGTGTGGGTGCCAGCTCTCCCGACAGCTGAGCGGGCGGGAGCATGAGCTGGAGCAGGCACGGCGGGAGACACAACGGCAGGTAGAGGCGCTGGAGCGGGCTACCCGGGAGAAGGAGGCGCTGGCCAAGGAGCGGGCCGGTCTGGCTGTGCAGCTGGCGGCAGCTGAGCGTGAAGGCCGGACCCTATTGGAGGAAGCCACACGCCTGCGGTAAGGCTTAGGCTCTGCCCAGCCCACTGTGGGGGGTGGGCGAGGGTCTGCCTGGGGCCACCAGCTACACCCTGGCATTGGCCCACACACAGTTGCTGAGGAGCAGGGCTTGCCAGTGCGTCCTAGCTATGGCTCAGGCTTCCCCAGGGAGCGTGGGACCGGCTGGGCAGGTAGGCTGGCACCTGGCCCACGGCTGGCCACGCCCTGGGATCCACAGTTTCCTGGGGCCCGGGAGGCCGAGTCCTGAGGCCTGAGGGGCTGTGTGCTGCAGCTTGGAGAAGGAAGCCCTGGAGAGCAGCCTGTTCGAGGTGCAGCGGCAGCTGGCCCAGCTCGAGGCCCGTCGGGAGCAGCTGGAAGCTGATGGGCAGGCCCTGCTTCTGGCCAAGGAGGCCCTGACTGGTATGGGGGGACCAGGGGGTGGGTGAGGAATACCTGACTCTAACCCAGACTAACCTGTCAAGGTCTGGGGTCTCACCGAAGTTGGGAGCACTGGCTTTGGAGTCTGGCTGACCTGGGTTCCAATCCTGCCGCTGCCACTGCTGCTTAGATCTGAGCTTTTTCAAGCAATTCCCTTCCCCCCTGGGCCACAGGTTCCTCATCTGACAGTTAGAGGTGATTGCCAGCCTTCTAAGGCTGTTGCCAGGAAGGCGTGAGGCAAGCATTTGAGGCTTCTCACAGCTCCTGGCTCAGCCAGCGGTGCCTGCTGCTTATTGTCATCAGGGCGCTGAGAGTTCCCAGTTCTCCGTGGAGCCGTCGCTGCTTTTCTGAGCGACTCTCTCGGCCCTACAGTCCCAGCCCCACTTCTCTCCACGTGCCCCACCCGGTTTCTTGGACCATGAAAATTAATCTTCCCGTCCTCGTCCAGCTGAGCCAGACAGAACTAGAAAGGGAAATGCTGAAAGATGGGGGGATGGTTTTTAGATTGTCCACAGTGGGTGTACCCTCCCCGTGGTCCCTCCATTAGTGCTAACAGCCCACCTAGTTTGTCTATGGCAATTAGTCATTAAAGGAGACACCTCATGGAAAGCTGTGCAGCTTTGGGAAATTGCCTGTCTCCTCTGAGCCTGCATATCCTCATCTGTAAATGATCCGTAGTAAGCAATCCACAATGGGGGCTGCTGTCCTCCCCATTTGTGGGAGCCTCCCCATCAGACATTTCATCCCTTTGATGCCATTTCAGGGAGGGAGGGGGTGGGGCAGGGCCCGTGGGCTCAGGCAGCAGATGGGAAAACTGAAGCCCAGGGCGTGAGGAGCTTCTCCAAGGGAACCCAGCTGGTACCTGGTGGGCCCTCTCTCCTCTGGGGCTTTGCCTACATGGCTCACCTGGCCTGAGTCTGCTGGTCCACAAGGAGGTTCCGTTCCGACCCAAGTCTGTCCCCTCCCGCCATCCCTGTGCAGGAGAACTGGCAGGCCTCCGGCAGCAGATGACAATGGCAGAGGAGAAGGCGGCCCTGGACAAGGAGCTGACGGCCCAGAAGCTGGCGCAGGCTGAGCGGGAGGCCCAGGCCTCCCTGCGGGAGCAGCGGGCAGCCCACGAGGAGGACGTGCAGCGACTCCAGCGAGAGAAGGTTCGGGTAGCGGGGTCAGGGTGGGCGGGGCTCTGCTCACTCTCCTCTGTGGTCTCAGGCGAGTCATTCTGCTCCCTCTGCCTCGGTTTCCACCTCTGTGAAACAGAACTTTATTTCCGTTCCGGAGGCCCTGGGAGCAGCTGGGAGGAAACACTGGGGACTCCGTATCAAACATACAGATTCCCAGGCCCCGGATCTGGTCTAGCCCTGGTGATCCTGATTCAGGAAGGCACTTTCATTTGTAAGAAGTGCTGTTTGCATATGAAGGACCACTCTAGGACCTGAACACCTAGTGCGAAAGGTGAGGGGCCAGGTCACTACAAGACAGAACAGAGCTGTCTAAGAACACTGGCTCTGGAGTCACATGCCTGGGTTTGGATCTGGTCTAGGCCAGACTGCAGGATGAGTTATACTGGTTATGTCACCTATGGTCTCTGCCTTCATTTTCCCATCTGTAACGAAGGGGGTGAGGATAGCACAGGGGATTGTGAGGATGAGGTGAGATAATCCATATAAAGGGCTTAATATAGTGACTGGCACTTTGTAAATGCTGCGAAAATGCTGGTTGCTATTTTCACGTAGGAGGAGTGTATTTGGGGGGACAGGGCTTCCTGTGTCAGAGGTTCAGCCTGTCCTGCAGGACTCCAGGGGGCGCCATGTGTCGTCTTGGCCTTGGCCTTGTAGTATCACACTTGTCCAGCAGGTGGCAGTGAAGCACTGGAAGTTTCACGAAGGTGCCGGGCACTGCCCTCAGACCCTGGGTGGGGCGTTCTTTGCCTGTGGGTTCTACCCACCCAGTCCCCAAGGAGCAAACTCCTGTGCAGTCTTTACTCTCCCTGCCCCGCCTGACTTGGCCTCTTCGTGTCACCAAATCTGTACTCTTTCCTGCTACTCTGCCACCCGCAGCCCTAAACCCCTTTTATTCCTCGCAGCCAACCCAACTCCCCTCAACCCCTACCTGCAATCCAGGTTCTTTTTTCTCAGTTCCTGGACAGCCCTAGTCTACAGTTTAGATTGCTCCTCATCGCTCTGGCTTCAGGCTCTCTGTTGCCCCGACTAGCCTGAGTCAGGCCCACCCCTCCCTGGTTGGTGCCCTTGGCTCTGGCCCCATTGCTCACCACGTTCCCCTCGTAGTCCACACCTAAGTGACCCTTACATGTTATGATTTCCCTGTGTGCGGTGCCTCCGACCCCCAGACCAGGGCTGCTGCTCCTTGGGGCTCGTGCAACCCTGGTTTGTCCCAGCCACAGCCCTCAGCAGCCACCCACCCTGTAGTTTCCTGGTCACCTGTCTCTCAGGGTCTGAGGTACAGGTGGCCTTGCAGCCTCATGGGTCACATGTGCTTGGGCCTGGCCCCCAGGAGGCAGCATGGCGGGAGCTGGAGGCAGAACGGGCCCAACTGCAGAGTCAGCTGCAGCGGGAGCGGGAGGAGCTGCTGGCCCGGCTGGAGGCCGAGAAGGAGGAGCTGAGCGAGGAGATCGCTGCCCTGCAGCAGGAGCGGGACGAGGGCCTCCTCCTGGCTGAGAGTGAGAAGCAGCAGGTTCGTGAGCCCTGGAGGGGCCGGGGTTCTGGGGCTGGTTCCCGCTTAGCCACCCAGCAGCTAGGAGCTAGGAGGCCGTAGCCATGCCTGGTATACAGTCGGAGCCTACTGAGTGGTGGCC
>NW_006293088.1:2340304-2341440 GCF_000327345.1 Myotis davidii | reverse complement strand
TTTCCTCCTCTGTGAAACAGAACTTTATTTCCGTTCCGGAGGCCCTGGGAGCAGCTGGGAGGAAACACTGGGGACTCCGTATCAAACATACAGATTCCCAGGCCCCGGATCTGGTCTAGCCCTGGTGATCCTGATTCAGGAAGGCACTTTCATTTGTAAGAAGTGCTGTTTGCATATGAAGGACCACTCTAGGACCTGAACACCTAGTGCGAAAGGTGAGGGGCCAGGTCACTACAAGACAGAACAGAGCTGTCTAAGAACACTGGCTCTGGAGTCACATGCCTGGGTTTGGATCTGGTCTAGGCCAGACTGCAGGATGAGTTATACTGGTTATGTCACCTATGGTCTCTGCCTTCATTTTCCCATCTGTAACGAAGGGGGTGAGGATGAGGTGAGATAATCCATATAAAGGGCTTAATATAGTGACTGGCACTTTGTAAATGCTGCGAAAATGCTGGTTGTTATTTTCACGTAGGAGGAGAGGACTTGGGGGGACAGGGCTGCCTGTGTCAGAGGTTCAGGCTGTCCTGCAGGACTCCAGGGGGCGCCATGTGTCGTCTTGGCCTTGGCCTTGTAGTATCACACTTGTCCAGCAGGTGGCAGTGAAGCACTGGAAGTTTCACGAAGGTGCCGGGCACTGCCCTCAGACCCTGGGTGGGGCGTTCTTTGCCTGTGGGTTCTACCCACCCAGTCCCCAAGGAGCAAACTCCTGTGCAGTCTTTACTCTCCCTGCCCCGCCTGACTTGGCCTCTTCGTGTCACCAAATCTGTACTCTTTCCTGCTACTCTGCCACCCGCAGCCCTAAACCCCTTTTATTCCTCGCAGCCAACCCAACTCCCCTCAACCCCTACCTGCAATCCAGGTTCTTTTTTCTCAGTTCCTGGACAGCCCTAGTCTACAGTTTAGATTGCTCCTCATCGCTCTGGCTTCAGGCTCTCTGTTGCCCCGACTGGCCTGAGTCAGGCCCACCCCTCCCTGGTTGGTGCCCTTGGCTCTGGCCCCATTGCTCACCACGTTCCCCTCGTAGTCCACACCCCAGTGACCCTTACATGTTATGATTTCCCTGTGTGCGGTGCTCTCTCCTCCCTCCAGGCCATCTCTGGGGTTGTACTCTGGGCCTGAGGTTCTTTCCCCCC
>NW_006293088.1:2334745-2340258 GCF_000327345.1 Myotis davidii | reverse complement strand
GTCTCTCCTCCAGGAAACATTCTCCGACCCCCAGACCAGGGCTGCTGCTCCCCGGGGCTCGTGCAACCCTGGCTTGTCCCAGCCACAGCCCTTAGCAGCCACCCACTTTGTAGTTTCCTGGTCACCTGTCTCTCAGGGTCTGGGGTACAGGTGGCCTTGCAACCTCATGGGTCACATGTGCTTGGGCCTGGCCCCCAGGAGGCAGCATGGCGGGAGCTGGAGGCAGAACGGGCCCAACTGCAGAGTCAGCTGCAGCGGGAGCGGGAGGAGCTGCTGGCCCGGCTGGAGGCCGAGAAGGAGGAGCTGAGCGAGGAGATCGCTGCCCTGCAGCAGGAGCGGGACGAGGGCCTCCTCCTGGCTGAGAGTGAGAAGCAGCAGGTTCGTGAGCCCTGGAGGGGCCCGGGTTCTGGGGCTGGTTCCCGCTTAGCCACCCAGCAGCTAGGAGCTAGGAGGCCGTAGCCATGCCTGGTATACAGTCGGAGCCTACTGAGTGGTAGCCTCAGTTGTGACACCATGAGCACCGGTTGCAGAAAAGCTGCCCCACGTTTTCCCATCTCCCCTCCCACCCTGGCTGGGCATGGCGTCCCCATGGCTGCCTTCTGAGCAGTCCCCACAGTGCCCACATGTATCAGCTGACCCTCCTTAAAAAGAACTAACTCCTGCCGAAACCGGTTTGGCTCAGTGGATAGAGCGTCGGCCTGCGGACTGAAAGGTCCCAGGTTCGATTCCGGTCGAGGGCATGTACCTGGGTTGTGGGCACATCCCCAGTAGGAGATGTGCAGGAAGCAGCTGATCGATGTTTCTCTCTCATCGATGTTTCTGACTATCTCTCTCCCTTCCTCTCTGTAAAAAATCAATAAAATATATTTAAAAAAAAAAAAAGAACTAACTCCTGACTTTCCATAACGTCATGAGGACAGGGCAGACTGCATCTTTCTCTTCTCTTCACCAGCTCTATCACCCTGGGCAAGTCACTTTATCTCCTTGAGCCTCTGTTTCCCCGTCTGTAAAGTGGGAATAATGGAGGGCCCTGCTTCAGGGTTGCTGTAGCATGTTAGTGAGATATGAGTTGTATCCATGTCCAGTTACTGTTACTCTTATATCCTTTTCTGGGGCTTTAGGAGGAGTGAGCCTGTACCTTTGTCCTGGGTGCACCTGTGGTGGCCCAGTCATGCCCCCAAGTCCACAGTGGGCACATTTCCCAGGGCAGGGTGGGGGGAAGGCCCAAGCATGCCCCCAAGACCAACTAACCCCCCAGACCCTTCGCTCTCTGCCTCTGCCAGGCCCTGTCGCTAAAGGAGTCTGAAAAGACGGCGCTGACGGAGAAACTGGTGGGTACACAGCACAGCCTGACCGCCATCTCCCTGGAGATGGAGCGACAGAAGCGAGATGCTCAGAGCCGGCAGGAGCAGGACCGGGTAGGTGGGCCTCCGTCTGAGCCGGAGACACAGCCCTGCCTGGAGGAGCCCCTGTCTGAGGGGGAGGCATGGCTCTGCCCTGGGGAAGCCCCAGACTGTGGGAAGCTTCAGCCCTTCCCTGGGAGTCCCCCTCTGAGGGAGGTAGCACAGCTCTGCCCTAGGGGGTACCCCCAGTCTGAGAAAGACTAGTTATGTAGACAGCACTCTCTAGCCATCAGGGGATCACGGAGGGTCTGGCAAGCCAGCGGGAGGGGCCGTGCTTGGTGCTGAAAGTGGGGTGCCGGGGAAGGGGACACAGCACCATCTGAGGAGCCCCTCTGTCCTAGGGCACCATGAACACCCTGACATCCGAGCTGCGGGACCTGCGGGCCCAGCTTGAGGAGGCTGCCGCGGCCCATGCTCAGGAGGCGAAGAGGCTGCAGGAGCAGGCCCGAGACCTGGGCCGGCAGCGGGACTCCTGCGTGCGCGAGGTGAGCCCTCCGCCCCACACCCTCCAGGCAGCACCCCCTACATGCTGCTGGGGGCCTGGTTCGGTGAGGGGCCAGAAAATTGTAAGGCTCTTTCCTGCATTCAAGGGCAAATGAACAGCCAGCTGAGAAGGGAGGCAGCGAGCATGTCTTAAGTACTTGTGATGTACACATGGGACTGGGGCACTCAAGGTGGTCCCTGCCCTTTTGGCATCGTCCAAGGATGATCCTGATAATTTCAGATCCAAACACTGCTGCCTCCAGCTTGCTTTGCCCGAATCATAACTCTCGCCTGTGGTCTGAGTCTAGGCAGAGGGATGGGGCAGGTGCCCCCTGGCCTGGGACCTGGGGATGGGCTGGTTTCCACCAAGGCCCCGCTTGAGTGGGGCCCGACCCCAGTCCAGTGACAACCAGGGTCCTCACAGGCAGAGGAGCTTCGGACTCAGCTACGCCTGCTGGAGGATGCCCGTGATGGGCTGCGGCGGGAGCTGCTGGAGGCCCAGCGCAAGGTCCGGGAGAGCCAGGATGGCCGCGAGGCCCAGAGGCAGGAGGCGGCCGAGCTGCGGCGCAGCCTGGGTGAGGGTGCCAAGGAGCGTGAGGCCCTGCGGCGGTCCAACGAGGAGCTGCGGGCTGCCGTGAAGAAGGCCGAGAGCGAGCGGATCAGGTGGGGAGACAGGCGGGACCAGCCCGGGGTCCTTCACTGAGCCCTGACCTTCACACTGAGTTTTGTCCCCAGAAGCTGACTTCACCCCCAGGGTTCAGGGGAAATGGCACGGGCGGGGAGTTTTTGCCCTTGAACCAAGCCAGGCACTGATGGAAGGGGAAAGGTGGCAGCAGGCAGGGTTGGGTCCAGACTCTGACCCCACCTGGTGGACCTCCCTGGAGGCTCAGTGCGTGCCCCCCTGCCCCAGCCACTGGTCCGTCTCTCCCAGCTGAGGGTCTGGGCCCAGCCCGGAGGGGTCAGCTCAGGACAGGGCAAGCAGCACTTGGGCACCTTCAGGCCAGGAGCCAGTCGGACCCATTCCAGGAATAACGGGAAGGGACTTCTGTGTAGAGCCACACTATATCTTGCTGGAACCTAGGCTGCCTCTGACCCTGCCCTTTTCAGCCTGAAGCTGGCCAATGACGACAAGGAGCAGAAACTGGCGCTCCTCGAAGAGGCTCGGGTGGCCATGGGCAAGGAGGCCGGCGACCTGCGGGCCGGGCTGCAGGAGGTGGAGCGCTCTCGGCTGGAGGCCCGGAGGGAGCTGCAGGAGCTCCGGCGGCAGGTACCCTCCCCGGGCACTTGCTGTCTGCCCCTGGGCCAGGAGCACCCCCTTTCTGGAGCCAAGGGCCCTCTGTATGTAAAACCAGGGGCTGAAACTATAATACTGCAAGCTTTGAGCATCACCAACACCCTGGGCCAGGTGGGGCTGTGGGTGCTGAGCCTGGGTCCTCGGTCCTACCTGTGTCCACTCTCTCACAGATGAAGATGCTGGACAGTGAGAACGCCAGGCTGGGCAGGGAGCTGGTGGAGCTGCAGGGCCGCCTGGCACTTGGCGAGCGGGCAGAAAAGGAGGGACGAAGGGAAGCCCTGGGCCTCCGACAGAAGCTGCTGAAGGGCGAGGCCGGCTTGGAGGCCTTGCGACAGGAGGTAACTAAGTGGGTGGCGGGCTGCCTGGAGGGAGAGGGTCCTCGGAGGCAGCCAGGCTGCTCTGTGCCTCTCTCCTCCTCCCTCTGCAAGGAGCAGGCAGGAACTCTAGTGCTGGAGTCATTCTGAGACCACTACCCAGCACTTGTCCCTAACCGATTGCTTAAGAATCTTCCCTAGTTATCTATACTTATAAAAGGGTAATATGCTAATTAGACCGGACATCTTCTAGATGTCTTCCAGACATCCTTCCGGACAAAGCCACAGTGGTGGGACCGAGGCAGAGGCAGTTAGGGGCGATCAAGCTGGCAGGGAGAGCAGTTAGGGTGATCAGGCTGGCAGGGGAGAGCAGTTAGGCAGTTCAGGCCATAGGGGAGAGCAGTTAGGGTGATCAGGCCAGCAGGGGAGAACAGTTAGGGGGATCAGGCAAGCAGGGGAGAGCAGTTAGGGGGTTCAAGCTGGCAGGGGAGAACAGTTAGGGGGATCAGGCAAGCAGGGGAGAGCAGTTAGGGGGTTCAAGCTGGCAGGGGAGAACAGTTAGGGGGATCAGGCTGGCAGGGGAGAGCAGTTAAGGCGATCAGGCCGGCAGTCAGAGTAGTTAGGGGCAATCAGGCAGGCAGGCAGGTGAGTGGTTAGGAGCCAACAGTCCTGGATTGCGAGAGGGATGTCTGACTACCAGGAGTCGGACATCCCCCAAGGGGTCCTGAATTGGAGAGGGTGCAGGCCGGGCTGAGGGATGCTCTTCTCCATCCCCCCACCCCCCTCATGGATGAATTTCGTGCACTGGGCTTCTAGTAATAGTAATAATAACTGCAAGAACTGTGTAGCAGGAGTGGGGGGGCGGGGAATTCTGTAGGTAGAACCTTGTTTGATTCTCCCAGCAGCCCCATTTTACAGAGAGAACCAAACACTGAGGCTCAGAGAGACAGGGATCTACCCGAGGTCACACACATGTAGGTCTGAATCCAAAGTCGCTGTCTTTTCTGGCTGTTTCACTGCATTGAATCTCCTGGGTGACATTGACTAAGTCACTTAACCTCTCTGTGCTTCAGAGCACTCAGGGCACAGGGGCTAGCACAGCCGGGGAGGTATACACAGAGATCCTGGCATCCAGGCGGTGCCCAGTAGCAGTGACACTGATGACTGGGAGGAGTTGACTCATTCTCTGTACCAGAGAGCTGTGTGTGTGTGTGTGTTTGTGTGAGAGAGAGACAGAGAGAGAGAGAGAGAGAGGAAGAGAGAAACAGGCAGAGAGAGAGATCATGAACTCCATCAGTAAACAGTTTTCAGTACATGCCCTCACTGTGTGGCCTATTGATAAACTGTGTGCTCTGAAAGGCAGCGTAGTCTAGCGGTGCGGAGAACGCCCCTTGGAGCCAGAGTGCCTGGCCTTGAATCCTAGCTCCCGGCTACTAGTGTGGCCTGGGCCAAGTTCCATCACTGCTCTGAGCCTCGGTTTCCTCATTTGTGGACTAGAGATGATTCACAGGGCAGAGCTGACAGTTTCTGGAAAGTGCTTAGTGCCTGCCATTGATAAGTCCTATCTATGCAAGCGTTAGCCGTCAGTTTACTGGTAATAAACTAGTGGGTATGTGCACAGAAGGAGGAGATACATTCTAATAGTCCCTCCCACACCCTGGATGGAACTCACCTGCTTGGATGGAGACCACTAAAGGAATAGTGGTCTCCCCACTTTGGGGCGGGGCGGGGTGGTGGTGGTGAAGAGGGGACTCTAGGCTAGACCTGGGTGTCAGGACGTAGAGTTGGGAGACGGCCTTGCTGGCTCTCACCTTCTCACCTCCGGGCTTCGCCCCTGCCCCAGCTCCAGGGAGCCCAGCGGAAGCTGCAGGAGCAAGAAGGCGAGTTCCGAGCCCGCGAGCGAGGCCTGGTAGGCAGCCTGGAGGAGGCGCGCAGCGCGGAGAAGCAGCAGCTGGACCACGCGCGCAGCCTGGAGCTGAAGCTGGAGGCGGCTCGGGCCGAGGCTGCGGAGCTGGGGCT
>NW_006293088.1:2325046-2325428 GCF_000327345.1 Myotis davidii | reverse complement strand
ACCCACCCTAGGCTGGGCCCAATCCTTTGATTATGAGTCTCAAAACCCACCCCCTCGGCTGGTCCCGAACTCCTGGTGGAGAACCACCCAAATGCGCCACCCCCTTTCCACCCACAGTGGGTAAATGTGGGGCAATGTGGGTGTCCCGTGGCGGAGGCGGGAGGATGCTAACAGGCTGGAGCCCGTCCTGCAGTTCCGATGTTGACCTCTAGGTGCCGCCCTGTCTCTGTTCATTCTGCCCCTCCCGGTTCTGTTGCTCATCCTCTTCCCAGCTGTGAGACCAAGCAAATCAGTTAACAGCTTTGAGCCCGCCCCGCCTGTGAAGGGGGGATTGGTCCTCCCCTCTCAGGGAATTCCTGTGAGCATGGAAGGGTGAGGTAGG
>NW_006293088.1:2323774-2325031 GCF_000327345.1 Myotis davidii | reverse complement strand
GGAAAGCTTTGGCCCAGTGCCCGCACTCAGTACAGGGAGATGTCGAGGTGATGGAGTGTCCACACTTGGGCTGGGCCCTGGGGACACAGCCATCCAGGCGTCATGGTCTGGGTGGGAGCAGGCATTGGAGCCCCACGAGGGTGGGATGAATTCACGCCAACACAGTCCCAGGGAGAGAAGGAAACAGCATGTACGAAGGCCCTAGTGCTGGAAGAGGGAATATTCTGGAACATGGAGCTGAGGGTGATGGGGAGTGGCCAGCTTGTAAAGGGTGAGAGGCTCAGACTGGGGGTGAGCAGCAGGGCCTCTAAGGGATGGCAGGGAAGTGGGGCTGAACTGAGGGCTGGTGAAGGGTGATAGGAGAGTGAGGGGACCCGGTTTGTGCTACGGGCTCACGTAGGCTGCTGGGCATACCAGGGTTGGGGGAAATGTGTCGGGAGCCTGCAGGCACCATCCCGGCAGGAGAGGCCATGGCTCCTGCACCCCTGAGCAGGTCTCCTCCTCCAGGAAGTGGGGACGGGCCCAGCAGCCCCAGCCCCTTGGAACGTAGCCCTGGATCTGAGCCACCGTCCCCAGGACCTGCTACCTCCCCGACATCTCCAGACCTGGACCCAGAGGCCGTGCGGGGGGCCCTCCGGGATTTCCTGCAGGAGCTGCGGAGCACCCAGCGAGAACGGGTGAGGCTGGTGTGAGAGGCCGGGTAGGGAACGGGTGGCTGAGACCTGGGAGGGGCTGCAGGTTGTCAGAGCAGGGGTCTTCCCCTTCCCCTGACCTGGGGACTGCAGGATGAGTTTCGGGCCCAGACCAGTGCCCTGAGTCGCCAGCTGGTGGAGATGGAGGCCGAGAGGGACAGCGCAACCTCGAGGGCAAGGCAGCTGCAAAAGGCTGTGGCCCAGAGTGAGGAAGGTGAGTCTGACCCCCACCCGGGCCTTTGCTTTGCTCTCGTGTGCTCTTAGCAGCGGAGTGGGAAGGCTGCGGGATTGCCCTGAGCGGCTCCTGCATCCCTGCCCTGGCCACTGTGACCAGGAGCATCACACCCTAAATGACAGTTGGGGGCCGTCATTTCTGGGGACCCTCCTTGATCAGGCCCACCCCATGTTCAGACTTACAGACCTTCAAAGACTCAGAGAGGCAGGTCCCATGGTGAGTGGAGGGCAGGCCAGGTATTTTGGGGCCTGGGTTAGGCATCTGGGCTGTGCCTGGCCAGGCCTCACCCTGGGGTGGGGGCCACAGCTCGGCGCAGCGTGGACGGGCGGC
>NW_006293088.1:2320641-2323728 GCF_000327345.1 Myotis davidii | reverse complement strand
GAGCGCCGGGCTGCCCTCGACCAGGTGGCCGCCCTGGAGAGGAGCCTGCAGGCCACTGAGAGTGAGCTCCGGGCCAGCCAGGTAGGCAGGGCTGAGGGCCAGTGGGATGAGGGGAGGATCTGCTGTCTGAATAGGTGTTTGTAAGTCCTACTGTGTGCATGCATCTCTGTTTCTGCCTGGTCTCAGCACCCATTGAAGTGACAGTACTAGGGACCTCTGTTCCCTTCGTCTCTGTCGAGCCACATGAGTGGCGTTCTGGGGGTTTTATGTGTTTGCTGGGCATCTGTATGTGGGGGGCGGGGAACGGGGGGTGGGGGGCAGGGTGCACAGGCCCTGATGGTGACAGTCCAAGCTGCCAAGGACCTGAGACCTTAGCACAGCCATGGATCTGGATCCCCTCTGTTTCTTCCTCCCCCCTTTCCTCCCCGGCCCTCCATTACTGCCCCCGCAGCCCACCCTCTGCCTCTGGCTCTAGGCCCAGCTTGAGCTGGGTTGTTGTGTCTGCGGCTCCAGCGCTGGCCTTGGGCCCAGCCACAGGGGCCGCGGGAGGAGGCCAGGAACAAAGCTGGGCAGGAGCCAGCGTGGGGCTGCCGGGTGTAGACCTGGCAGGATTGGGGCTCTGAGCAGGGCGGGAGAGGGGCCAGGCCTGGCGGGGGGTGTGTGTGTTGGGGGGGTGGTTGTAAGAACACCCCCTTGACCTGCCCTGTCTCCAGGACGGTGACAGGGATGGAAGGACCCCAGTCTGTCTTCCTGACCTGTCCCCACACCCCAAGTCTCCTTCACAGTCTGAACTCACTTGCGGGGAGGAGCATTATACCCTAAAACCTGCGGGGCCCAGGGCTCCTGCCTGACTCAACTCAGGTCACACTTGCAGCTTCTGGGCTGCTCCCCACTTTCTCCAGGGGGTCCTGAGGGATGTGGCAGGGGTGGGCTGGACAGCTGGGCCTGAGCCCTCCCCCACCCACAGGAGAAGATCAGCAAGATGAAGGCCAATGAGGGGAAGCTGGAGAGTGACAAGCGGCGCCTGAAGGAGGTGCTGGACGCCTCCGAGAGCCGCACCATCAAGCTCGAGCTGCAGCGGCGCTCGCTCGAGGGGGAACTGCAGCGCAGCCGCCTGGGCCTGAGCGACCGGGAGGCCCAGGCCCAGGCCCTCCAGGAGCGGGTGGACTCCCTGCAGAGACAGGTGGGTCCCCTCCCCCATCGCAGGCCCAGTGCCAAGTGCTATACAGGGACTGTGTAATCCTCCCTGTGAGATAGTATCATCCCTGTTTCATGGATGGATGAATAGAGGTTCAGGAAGTGATGTCATCGCCCAAGATCATGTAGATATAAGAGGCAGAGCCCACATTAGAATTTAGGACTGGCTGATGGCAGAATCTGCACTCATGGGAAGCATGCTGGAGAAGTTGGAGAAGTAGACTTCACTCATTTCCTATTTTTCCCTGGCTGCCAGGAAGCTCATCTCTAACCGGACTGCTCAGTAATTCTGTCAGCCCTGCACAATCCCCCACCAAAGTCAAGAACACAGAAATTCCAGGGTTGTGGGAGATACTGTTCATTCTCGTTAGCAGGGAGGAGAGGGGGATGAGAACGGAGAGGAGACCATGGCGTCAGACAATCGGGTTGATGGTGCTGTGGGTGGGGGTAGTGACCCGCAGTGGGACGGACCTCGGTGCGAGTAGGCTGAGCCAGTCGGCATGCATGGGAACAGTGAGCATCTGTGATGAAGGCCTAGAGAGAGGGGAAGGGTTTGGCTTGGGTGGGACCTTTCTTGTGGAGGCCATTTTCCCACCCTGTCGCTCCTGCCAGGTGGCAGACAGCGAGGTGAAGGCAGGGACTCTGCAGCTGACAGTGGAGCGGCTGAACGGGGCCCTGGCCAAGGTGGAGGAGAGCGAGGGGGCCCTGCGTGACAAGGTGAAGGGCCTGTCGGAGGCCCTGGCCCAGAGCAGCGCCAGCCTCAGCAGCACCCAGGACAAGAATCTGCAACTGCAGAAGGGCCTGACGGCCTGCGAACATGACCGCCAAGTGCTCCAGGTACAGATGGACTCCAGGATCTGGCTGGGATGGGCCCAGCAAGAGAGTTAGTTAGCCAATAGACAGGCTTGGAGGGGTCTGGTAGAGAGCCAGCCAATGAGGCAGTCAGTTGGGAACCTTAAGGAGCCAATCAATGAGAGGGTGGGGTGGGCTTAATAAGAGCATCAGTCAGTAAGAGGAGGCTCTGCTGGGTGTGTGTGTGTTGCGGGGGGCGGGGGTGGCAATAAGAGAACAGCCGACTAGCACCCGCTTTGAGGGACTTAGGTGCAGGGGTAGTGGGCGACAGATGGGTTCTGGGAGGGTCCTGGTCTTCTATAGCTCAGTGTAGGCTGTGGGCCAGTCCCGCTGTCTGGCTCACCCTCCAGGTGAGATGACACCTCTTTTATGGGCTGTGAAACTGGCCTAAGATACCGAGTAGAGGGTGTGCCCAGCCTGGCACCAGCAGCCCCTGTCCCCCAGGAACGGCTGGAGGCTGCTCGACAGGCGCTGTCCGAGGCCCGGAAGCAAAGTGGCGGCCTAGCTGAGCAGGTGCAGACGATGCGGGGCGAGATGGCGGACCTGGAGCTGCAGCGGGAGGAGGCTGAGGGCCAGTTACAACAGCTGCGGGAGGTGAGGGCCAGGGGGACCCCTTCTGTCGCCAGGATGCTGAGGCCCTAAGGATGAGGTGGGGACCTTCCCACCTACCTTAACCTCATCCCAAACACAGGCCCAGTCCCCTGGGAGGAGGAACCCCCCATAATCCACAAGCCAGGGATGAAGCATGGTACCCCCATTATAGAGATGGAGAAACTGAGGCCCGAGAGGAGAGCTGTCTGGCCTCCGGAGACAGTTTCCTGGTGCGGGCCTCACAGCCGCCCTGCCGAGTTATTGGGCATGGCAGACTGGCATTGCCCTCCCCGGGCTTCAGACGCACTCACTGAGGCCCAGAGGAATGAGGGGCTTGCTGCTCCTGTTGCAGGTGCTGCGGCAGCGGCAGGAGGCTGAGGCTGTGGCCCTGCACACGGTCCAGAAGCTGCAGGACGAGCGGCGGCGGCTGCAGGAGCGCCTGGGCGG
>NW_006293088.1:2318926-2320484 GCF_000327345.1 Myotis davidii | reverse complement strand
AGCCCTGCGGCTGGAGAAGGACCGGGTGGCCCTCAAGAAGACGCTGGACAAGGTGGGCTGCTCCCCAGGACCCTCCCCTCACTTCCTTTAGGGCATAGCCATGGTCGGTCCAGCTGCATGTCACTAGGGTCCCTGGCCCTTCTGCCTCTAACCTAACACTCTCCCGGAGCCCCCCACTTCCCGGCACCCTGCTCCCTCCTGCTCTCCCCACCTAGGTAGAGCGGGAGAAGCTCCGCAGCCAGGAGGACACAGTGCGGCTGAGTGCGGAGAAGGGCCGCCTGGACCGCACACTCACGGGGGCCGAGCTGGAGTTGGCCGAGGCCCAGAGGCAGATTCAGCTGCTGGAGGTCCCGCCCCTGCCCACCCAGTCCTGGGCACCCCATCTCCCTAACCCCTGCCCCACCCCAGCCTGAGTCAGGAGTTGCTGATGGCTCAGCCAGTTCAGAGCCCACAACCGCTGAGCCCGGACCCTAGGGCTCAGAGTGAGGTCCCAGAGGGAGGGGTCCCCCCAAAGCTGAGAGAAAGATGCTGACGGTCAGTTAGCACCCGAGTCTGTGTGTTGATGTGTGTTGTGGACATGTAGAGGCATGAGTGTTCATGGGTATATTCTGGTGCTTAAATCTTGCACAGATGTGGCAAGTCTGAGTATTAACAATGTTATATCTGTATGCGTGTCTGTGTACAGATGTCTTCATGTATGTAGGAGTCTTAGGCTTTTGCACATATGTATACACCCAGGTGAACATGCTTTCTTTTGTATCTGTATATATATGGGCCTGTGTTTGAATATATCTGCGTGTGTGTATGTGTATGTATCTGAATGGGAGTCACTAGGTACCCTCATCACAGACCAGGAGGGCCAGGGGTCAGGAACAAACAAGGATCTCTCCTTCATCCCCTGCCTACACTGGCTTTGCCCCAAGGGCCTTCAGGCTCCTGCCCTGGGGAGGTGCCTAATACCTCCTTGTGCATACACCACACACACACACACACACACACACACACACACACACACACACACACACGGTCAGACTCCTGACTGGCAGCCTCTCCTGCAGGCCCAGGTGGTGGTGCTGGAGCAGGACCAGAGCCCAGTCGAGCTGGAGGCACTGGAGGCAGAGGACCAGCAACAGCTGGAGCTGCAGCAGGAGGTCGAGCGCCTGCGCAGTGCCCAGGTGCAGACAGAACGCACCCTGGAGGCGCGGGAGCGGGCCCACCGGCAGCGGGTGCGTGGGCTGGAGGAGCAGGTACTCAGGCCTGACTGGGCCCTGGCCCCTCCCTGGGGGCCGCAGCATGGCGTGTGATGCTGGAGAAGGAAGAGATGGTGGAGGGGGAGAGGGCTGTGTGACCTCTGGGGTGTACACCACCTATGGCATCCAAAACGGAAGTGGTTGGGTGGGTGTCACCCGCGGCTGAACACGAGCTGAAGTGCTGTCGTTGGAACTCAGTCCCCTGCCATGGCTCTGGCTCTAGGCAGGCCCTCTCCCTGAGCGCAGGTGGCCTCAGGAGCTCCCGCTTAGGTTGTTCCAATCCAACCACCCTTGATCCTGGGGGTGCG
>NW_006293088.1:2317321-2318768 GCF_000327345.1 Myotis davidii | reverse complement strand
ACGAGTGGAGCAACAGCAAAGGTCCCAGGGCTGCTTCTCACTTACCAGCTTCAATCCCATCCCCTTACTGACCGTGCCACCTGGGCACATGCCTACAGGGCAAGGCTGGCTCGCTAAGCCAGGCCTGGGTCTCAGGTCCACCCTGAGTCAGGCTAGTGCCAGGCCCATCTGAGTGACGAGGGGATGGGGTGCCCCAGAGAGATGCTGAGCATCAGAGGAAGGGGACACCTGACTACACTGTGGGACAGAGTGAGGAGGGAAGGAAATGCCCTGGTTCTAAATGAGGGTTTCCTCCGGGGTCCCAGCTGCAAGCACCCCCTTTCTGCAATCAGGCTGAGTACCCGGGCCGGCCGGCCAGGCAGAGTCCACCTTCTCTCTCTTCTCCAGGTGTCCACACTGAAGGGGCATTTGCAGCAGGAGCTTCGGAGGAGCTCAGCGTCCTTCTCCCCCGCCTCTGGGCCCCCAGAGAAATGAGCCCGTTCCCGGCCGGTACCTGGGGCAGGAGAGGGCCTCCTCTCCAGCACAACCCACTCAAAGCCTGGGCCTGTCGGGGCAGCCAGAGCTCAGATGGGGTGAGGATGAGCCGAGGTGGCATTTCTGGGAGGTGGGGGACTCCAGTGCAGCTCCGACCCAGCAGTGGCTTCTCGGCATCCTCAGGGCCATGTGCCGTCTGTGGGCCCCCTCAGTCCGGCCCCCTCCCCGGGTGAGCCACTCCACACTCTACAAGGTCCTCGCTGAGGGGCTGAGCCGAAGCCAGGGTCAGGGTGGCCGGCCCTGAAGCAGGCCCCGGGAGCGTGGGCTCATGGGAAGCAGGAGGGATACCCAGGCCTAGGGCAGGGGTCAGAGACCCAGGCCCTGCCCTGGCTTCCCAGGGGTCTCTCTGCCTTAGTGCAGAGTGTTTGTCAGGAAATCCCTTGGAGTTCAGAGTCCCTGTATTTTTGTACCTTTTTATAATGTTAACTGTTCAGAATTGTTTGTGTTTTTTTACAAGACCTTATTTTCTAAAAATGGTTTTGTGCCGGCGTGTTTTTTTACTGTCAATGTGCCTCAACCACCTGGTAGATGGGAGGGGACACAGGTAGGGCCTTGGGCAGGAGGGAGGGGCTCCGGGAGGCCTGTGGAGCTTACCACCCTCAGCGTGTCCAGGTGGGAGGCCTCCCAGGTCCAGTGCCACCCGCCCATTTAACGGGGGTGTTGAGGCTTGGAGTGTGGCCCAACCTGTGCGGCTGACTCCTGGCCCAGCTTTCTCATCCCTTCCGCGGCCCCTCCCGGGTGAGGCCCACCCTCTGGACACTGATGGGCCTTGCAGGCTGCGTGGGGAACAGATGCAGGCCTGGGAGTGGATGTGGGGTCCTGGCTCAGCTGAGTGAGCTTGGACAAAGGCGCTTAACCTGTCAGAGCTCGGCTCGCTCACCTGTGAATGGGAACCTGCCCCACAGGCTGTCGG
>NW_006293088.1:2310703-2316267 GCF_000327345.1 Myotis davidii | reverse complement strand
ACCGCTCCTCCCACAGCCCTTGATCTCAGCGCCCACCTACCTTGACCTCCTGCCTTACACCCCGTCCACACCCTTATGCTTCCGTCCTGGCGCCTCTGGCCTGGGCTTGTATCCTCTGATGGGGGACTCGGGCCCTGACAGCAAGAAAGCTGTGTTCCTGAACCTTCTATCTACGCTGTCACCTGGGGGCAGTTGCCATGCCATCTGGCAGGTCAGAGCTGACGCCAGTGAGAGGGGAGGCAGGACTGGGACAGCAGAGGCAAAGCTGAGGTCGCTGGACAGTCCCTTCTCAAGAGGCCAGGTAGCCTCAGCGTTTTCTAGAACAAGACCAGGGCGGCACCTGGCCACCACCCGCTTTGTGTTCTCTGAAAAATGAGTGAATCTTTTGTAAAAACTTGTTTTTAATTTTGTATAAAACAGGTGGTCTAGGCCCAGGGGCTGTAGGAACTCCAAGCAGACCAGCTGGGGGGAGGGGCACAGCCTACCTCAGGGGTGGAGAAGGCACTTGGGAGGCCCAGTCCCACTGAGGCCCGGATGCCCCCCACCTGGGGGTAAAGACTGGGCAGTGGGGAGCCCCCATTGTGCCTCTGGGGTGGTCACAGCCTGGGGAGGGGCCTGAGACAACCCCCTGGGCCGCAGTCCACTAACTTTTGACAGAATAAAAGGAAGGCCAGGCGAGAAGGAAAGCACCAGGTCAGGCAGGGCCCGAGGGCCCCGGATCTGAGGAGGGGCTGGGCTCAGGTGCCAGCTGCACCCTAGCAGCCCCCGCAGCTACGAGCACAGGAGGCCACCACGGATTGGCACAGGCCGCTGCTGGCCATCACCCCACATTTGGAGAACTTGTCCCGACACAGGTCAGCTGTTGTGGGGGCAGAAAGGAATGGGGATCAGGGTGGGGCTGGGTGATGGGAACTGCTCCCCACTCTGATTTCAGGATCCCCTGGAAGTGACCCCCACACACAAAGCACGTGTTTATAAACATCAGGTGGTAGACGGGGATGGATGACGCTGGAGCGGGGAGAGGTCAGAGGTCGGGCGGAGGCTGCCTACCTCGGAGCAGCTCCTCGTGGGCGCAGACTGTGCGGACACAGATCTCCCTGTTGATGACGTACATTCTGCGGAGGCTGGGGGAGGAGGCCAGGGAGGTGTCAGCCCCACCCTGGCCCAGCCCCCTGGGAGAGCCTGGGCAGGGCCTGGTATAGGAGCCGGGAGTCCGGCCCCCAGGCTAGGGCTCAATCCCCAGTCAACTCCAGGATTCATTATCTTTCCCCGAATTCCACGGGGGCTGGCCTGAGCCGCCCCTTCTGCCCCCTCCCCCTCGCCAGGCCCGTGCTCACCTGTAGAAGCAGACCTCGTTCAGACACTGTTTGCAGGGCTTGTGTATGGAGTAGAGGCGGGTGCACGGGTACTGCTCCTCGCGGCAGTCTGGGTGACAGGTGCGATCAGACTGGGGGGCTGCGGCTGAGGGCCCAGAACTGGGGGGGAGCCCCCAACTTTGCCCACCAGAGACTGGCTCTCATCTCAGAGTCTAGGTACGCCCTGCACCCTCTGGCCCAGACACACACACACACCCAACACATGCACACACAGTGTGGTTGGACCTGAGGCCGCCCAGTTTTATACGATGTATTTATACATACGGACTCCTGTACACAGATTCGCACCCACACTTACGCATATATTCACACAAAGTCAGACACAAGTCCATAGCCAACACACGGTCACAGAGTCCACACCCACCTCACAGGAGCACACTGCACACTGAGCTCACGAGGGCCAGACGGGATCCCTCAGTCTGGCTCTCGGGCTCTTGGCTGGGCAGCGTGGGGCCTGCTGAGCCGGCCTTGGCTCCCTGCCCCTCGTCACCTGCCTGCCAGAGCACTACCGCCGGCAGGAAGGGAACACGCTCCCTGCCGCGCCCCAGCGCCTGGGAGCAGAGGTCCCCACCGGAGGCTGCCGCCAATTCAACCTCAGGCCAGGCCCAGGGGGCTGGGGGACTGCCCAGAGCTGCCTAGGGGGGCCGCCTAAAGCAGGCCTCCTGCCCGCCACCTACCCGGGCAAGAGCACAAGGCCTGGCAGTCTCCGTTCTACCAGCGCCCCACCCCACTTCCCCCGACTCCGGGGGACAAGAGAGCTCTTACCCAGAGGCCCTGGCTCTGTGGGCTCCGTCTCCTCGTTTCCTGGCTCTGGTGTTGGGAGAGGGGCAGGCAGAGATCATTGAGAGAGGTCACCGCTCCCCCCACCCACCCACACACACAGACCCCACTCCCAGGGTGCTGCCTACCGAAGGTGGGCGCCCGGATGACTTCCTGCTGGACTTGCTGCTGAGACTGGAACTGGAACTGCTCCTCAGAGGGCCGCGGAGTGGCCTCTGCAACGGGACATGATAAGGCGGCCGGCTCCCCCCCCAGATGCCCACCGTCCTGTCCAGCCCCTACCCTTTACCTTGATAATCATAGTAGTCCGGGTTGTCTGAAAACAGAGATGAATGAAAATTGGTGGGGGTCAGGCTATCTCCCAGCCCTAGGGGCAAAGGACGTCACCACTGAGCCAGGGACCTCCCCCTCCCCGCACCAGGTCCCTGGCTTAACTTGATGACATGGCAGGGCTGGAGGCCCCTGGCGGGGAGGGCAAGGCCTTACCGATCTGGTCACCGTAATGGGTGTACTGGACGTGGTCTGGGAATGGCGGCAGTGGGTCCAGGTCATATTGCCCCTGAGCCAGCAGGCCTGCCGTGGGGAGGGAAAGCATGAGGGGGTGCCCCATGGGGACGGCAAGGGGCCCCGAGACACTTCTGGGGAGGTCAGACAGGCATGTAAAAGAGACCCTAAGATCCTACAACCAGACTCTTAGATCTACAGGATCCAAACTCCTTCCTCAGCCATTATGGCCCTTATACTCCCTGGTCCTGTGTCACCTCATTGGCCTCATCCTGCTCATCTCCCCCATGCTGGCCTCATGGCTGCTCCTGGCACTCAGCACTCTCCTGCCTGCCCCAGGGCCTTTGCACCTGACTCTCCCAGGCCTGTGATCCTGGTCACCTTCTCCTTTAGGTCTTAAATAAAATTTCAGCTCTGCTAAGAGGCTCTCGCTGGCTGACCCATCCTCTCTATCTCATCTGCCTGCTTATTTCTATCATAGCAGTACAATCTGACATTTATCTACTTGATAACATAGCGCTCCCTTCCCTAGACTGGCAGCACCATGAGGGCAGGCGCTTGTCTTCCTGGTTCATCGCTGCATCCCCAGGGCCTAGCCCAGTGCCTGGCACATAGTAGGAGCTCAACAAATATCTGTTAAATGAATGCATGATGGACCAGGCAGGGCCTTTTCAGTCCCATTGATAACTTCTCACTTGACCAATAGGGACCCCTCTAGGGTCAAAATTGTATAGGGTGTTGAGCCCCAAATGGGTCTAGATTCCCTGCCTTGGGTACCCCCAACTCCTACACATCAGGTTCTGGGAGGGTCAGTAAGTAAGAGGAAAGGCATGGACTTGGGGTGCCCAGGTGTGTGCCCACTTTTCAGAACCCCCCTTGCCTGCTGCTTGGGCGGCTGGGGTAAGGGCCCAGGAAATGCCTCAGACTTTGGGAGGGGTTGGCCAGTCCAGTCTGAGGTCCAGGAGGCAGGAGGCCCTGGGATCCAGGGAGCTGAGTTCTGGCGAGAGGGCACAGCAAAGACTCACTGCCATCCCCCTCCCCTGCAAACCTCATGCTCACCCCTCACCGACAGAAGCGGGGCCCCATCGCCAAGAGCCACTCACCAGGCAGGAATAGCAGGAAGAGGTAGGCTGCTCTCATGGCTACTCTGTGAGGCGGCTGGGCTGGTGTCAGAGGACAGCTGGAAGAGGAGGGCAAACTGTATCCCAGGGCACTAACCCGGGGCTGCCGAGCCCACCTCCGCACCCCTGCTCCCCGCTGCATGCAGCCTGGAGAAGGAGGCACCCCAAACAGAAGCCAGGCATATGGAGCGCCCAGAGTCTAGAGGAGGAACTACTTGGGAGAGAGAGAGAATGTTCGAGTGCCAAGGGCCAAGACCTCCAACTCGGCTCCAGGGCTGATCTTGGCAAATGGACAGAACCTACCCTGCCCTGCTCAGCAAGGGGCCATGCCCAGTCCCCCACCAGCCCTGACCCTGCTCTCCCTGCCACTTCCATGCCCATGTGCTGGTTCCGCACCTCCCCAGGTGTCTAAGGCACTGACTGTGTGCATCCTGAACCGAGCCCCCTGCTTGGGATCCCAGCCCTGTCCGGCCAACATCACAGCTCACCACATGCGTGCACGGGCCCCAGGGCCCCCTATGGCAGTCAGGCCTGGCCTGGGCTCCCACCCCTAGAAGATTCCTGTCCTGCCAGGCCTCCCAAGACCTGGCTGTGCATCAGACTCATGAGACTGTGGTCTGTTTGTCTGCAGCGGCAGGAAGCACTTAGGGTGGAGCCTGAGGAGCGCTACTCTGGCTCCTAGAAGGGCAGCGCTGGAGGGGACCATGCTGTCACCCAGTCTAGGGGTGCTGTACCCCTGACACTGTATGACAAGTGCTGTGTGTGTCATTTTGTGGGGACAGAGCAGTAAGTCATGGCTTTCCCCAGGCTCGTGAGGTTAAGAATTCCTGGTTGAGTGCAGCCTCCAGTCCTTGGCCCCAGCGTGGCCTTGGCTGAGTCTACAGGTCCCCACGTCCAGTCCCAGCTCAGTGAGGGCAGCCTCAGTCTGTCAGCTTCTGCTGGGAGGGCTGGGAGGGAGCCCAGGGCTCATTTACCCAGGAGCCACCCCGCCCCCACTCCCGCCACAACAAAGGGAGTTCCTCCAGACAGCTAACCAGAAACCTAATTTTGCCCCCTTTGCCCCGGGGGTGTTACCAGGGAGAGGGGAAGAAAAGGGGCAGAAATGAAACGGGCATCTTGTCCTCCTTCTTCCCATCCTGAAACTTCTGGGACTTCCCGTCCGTCTCATGGTCTCATGTGTTCATCATCTCTCCCTTCCTTACCGCTCACCTCAATGGGATGAGGTGGGTGAGGAAACTGATGCGGGGGAGAGGGCGGGGGGAGTAGATGAGACTCATGGCTCAAGTTGCCCCAGAGGCAGGGATCTGGCCCCCCACACCCCCATTCTGACAACCCTGGCCTCCTCCTGGTAAGGGGGCTGAACGACCTGGACCCCTCCCTTCCTTGCAACTCCTGACATCAACCCCCCAGCTGTCGGCAGCTGTCACCGCTCGGGAGGAGGCCCTCCCTGAGTTGGGGCCTATGGGGCCCTAAGAGGTGTATGTGTGGGGCAGCCTCTGTCTGTCCCCAAAGCCCCTCCTTGGGCTCTCGGCTCCCGGCAGGGAACCGTTTCCTCCCCAGAAGTCTGGCACCCAGGCCCAGGCTTCATGGGGGAAGGGGCCCCCCGGAGCAAGGGGTGTGGCTGTAAAGGGGAGAGTCCTGCGGGAGTAGCGCATCCTCCCACGGGAATCTCCAAGCGCTTCCAGGCGATGGGCTTTGGGGGTGCAGGGGAGAACAGAACCTGTTAGGAGGCCGCCCACACCTTCCACAGCGCGGGCCCCTCCCCTTGCAGGAGCGGGTAGCG
>NW_006293088.1:2303600-2310280 GCF_000327345.1 Myotis davidii | reverse complement strand
CCTGGGGAGGGGGAGGCGCTCGCGGAGCGGTCCTCGGGTCTGTTCCACACCTAATTGTGCAGGACGCTTTCTCCTTATCTCCCGTCGCATCCGCCCCGCAGTCAGTGGTACCCATTTTACAGAGGGGGAAACCGAGGCTCATAAAGGGGATCCCCCCGGAGCCGCTCAGCCGGAAGAAAGCCTTGCGCTCCCCGCTTCTCCCAGCTTGGAGGACACCCTCCCTGGCCAGCTTTTGCTCCTGCCTCTGGCTGTGCCTTCTGGGTCGGCTGCATCTCTGGCTGAGTGGCTTCCATACCCAGCATTTCTTTCAGCCCACGGGCTCCAGCCTGCCAGGCCCGGCCCGCCAATGTCCCCAAGGCGTGTAGATTCAACAAGGATCCAAGTCCAAATTCAGGACCCGGGCCCTCCCCCAGACCTGGCCCTGGAAGGTGTTCTCCTTCCCAGCGTGACCCACCATCCTCCTATTACTCTGGGTTCGACTACTGACGTCAGCCCGGCATCCAACACAGCTGCAGACACTAACTCTGCCTCCACGATACCTTTTGAGTCTGTCCTCTTCCCCCAAAGCGGTGTAAGCCACCACCACCTCTTGCCTGGACTCTAACAACCTCCAAGCGGGCCCTGCCTTCCCCTGCCCGCCTCAGACCCTGGTCCCTTCTATGGACATCCGTCCCTCCGTTTCCATGGTAGCTAGGGTCAAGGCTGAGCTCCCCTGTGCCCGCAATCATGGTCTGGCTCTGTCTCCTCCTTCCCTGCTTGGTTCCCGCTCCAGCCCCATGACCTTTTGGCTGGCTCTCACTAAACTCCTTTCTCCGCTGCCACAGGGCCTTTGCTCAAGCTCTTCTTCCTCTTGAACACTGTGAGGCCCACCTCCTCCTGGTTGTAGATGGAACCCTCCTTTCCTCAGAGGCTCGAGCCTGCCCTGTCTAGTATGCTCCAGAACCTTCTGCTTTACTGCGCTCAGTGGCCCTGTTGCCCCGTGTCTGGGGGACCCTTCGATGAGCCTGTCCACCACATGAAGACAGGGGCAATTTTGCGCTCACCCTGGGTTTTTGCTGATTAGGCACAGAGCCAGGCTCAGCAGTTCTTCAGTGAACATCTGTGGAATGAATGAATGAATGAATGAAGTCACTTGACTCTCCTGGGAGAGACCGGCGGAGGGGGGGGGTCCTCTTCCCCCAAAGCGGTGTAAGCCACCACCACCTCTTGCCTGGACTCTAACAACCTCCAAGCGGGCCCTGCCTTCCCCTGCCCGCCTCAGACCCTGGTCCCTTCTATGGACATCCGTCCCTCCGTTTCCATGGTAGCTAGGGTCAAGGCTGAGCTCCCCTGTGCCCGCAATCATGGTCTGGCTCTGTCTCCTCCTTCCCTGCTTGGTTCCCCCTCCAGCTCTCACTAAACTCCTTTCTCCGCTGCCACAGGGCCTTTGCTCAAGCTCTTCTTCCTCTTGAACACTGTGAGGCCCACCTCCTCCTGGTTGTAGATGGAACCCTCCTTTCCTCAGAGGCTCGAGCCTGCCCTGTCTAGTATGCTCCAGAACCTTCTGCTTTACTGCGCTCAGTGGCCCTGTTGCCCCGTGTCTGGGGGACCCTTCGATGAGCCTGTCCACCACATGAAGACAGGGGCAATTTTGCGCTCACCCTGGGTTTTTGCTGATTAGGCACAGAGCCAGGCTCAGCAGTTCTTCAGTGAACATCTGTGGAATGAATGAATGAATGAATGAAGTCACTTGACTCTCCTGGGAGAGACCGGCGGAGTGGGGGGTGCAGGTCCTCTGCCTCTGGGGCATCCTCGATCCTGCCTAGTCGTGGGAGCCTAGGCCTGAGGCAGGGGGCTGCAGCCTGGAGGAGGAGATTGGGGTACCCCTTGATTCAGGTCCTCACCCCATCATGCTCCCCACAACTGCCTATTCCTTAGACTCTGAATCTTACTGATAGGACTAAGTCCAGCAGTCCCCCCTTATCCGTGCTTTTGCTTTCCGCAGTTTCAGTTATCCATGGAACTTCACGGTCTGAAAATATTATATAGAAAATTCCAGAAAGAAACAATGGTAAGTTTTACACTGCACACCATTCTGAGTAGCGTGATGAAATCTCAAACTACTTCACTCCGTCCAGCTGGACATGATCCACCCTTTGTCCATGGTGTCCGTGCTATCCGCCTGTTAGTCACTTAGCTGTCTCGGTTCAGACCCAGTCACAGTAGCAGTGCTTGTGTTCGCCATCCTTATTTTATTTAATGCCATCTTCGCACAGCTTTTATTATAGCATATTGTTACAGTTGTCCTCGTTTTCTAGTTATGTCCTTAATCTCCCACTGTGCCTAATTTATAGACTTTATCATAGGTATGTCTGGGAAAAGGCTGTGTATGTAGGGCTCAGTATTATCCGTGGTTTCAGGCATCCATCCACTAGCGGTCTCAGAACATAGCCCCTGTGGATAAGGGGGGCCTCCTGTTATGTCCTGTGCATCACTTGTTCCTCGGTGCTGGTTTGTGGAATGAATATCTGCCCCTTCAGTGTCTGTCACCTTTGTCACCCGGAGTGCTATGGTCCCTGGGGGCCACCCCAGCCCTCTGTACCCTCCCTTAGCCCTTCACCCCTAATAGGCACAATCCCACTTGGGTAGGAGAGGAAATGACCTGGTAGAAACCCCACCCCTACTCGTCAAAAGGGGGAAATCGAGGCCCCAAGGCTGCCTACTCTGGTGTCCTGGCTTCCAGATCCTCTCTGCTGCTCCTACCCACTCCCCTGGCCCAGTGGGCCTAAGCAGAGGGGCTGGCTTCTCAGGAGGCAGTAGTGGGTGTGTGCGCTCTGGGAAATTTGCTCCTCCTTTTTCTTATTTTAAATATTTTTATTGATTTTAGAGAGGGAGAGGGAGAGAGAGAGAAACATCAATGATGAGAATCACTGACTGGCTGCCTCCTGCATGCCCCCCACTGGGGATCAAGCCCGCACAACCCGGGCATGTGCCTTGATCGGGAATCAAATCATGACTTCCTGTTCATAGGTCGACGCTCAACCACTGAGCCACGCTGGCTGGGCAGATTTGCTCCTTTCCTAGTCATCTCACACCAGGTTACACGCTGCACACCAGCAAAGGCTGGTTTTTGTTCACCACTGTGCCTGGCACATGACTGCCCACTAAATGCATGAACTGGCTAAGGGTGGAGGGGGCATTCACGCCCAGGCCTCTCAGGGTGTCCTCTGGCCTCCCCTTGCACAGCAAACACCACCGAACAGTTGCCGGCTGATGACTCCGTGCCCACGGCCCTCTGTGGATGTGCCTGATATCCCGTTACCTTTTCACACCCACCATCCCTTCTCCTCAGTTTGACTCAACATTTACTGAGCTCCTGCTGGGCAGGGCTTCCAGTAATGGGGTGGGCAGGGCTTCTGGGGGGAGGGATCAGTCTTTGCTTCCTGTTCTCCCTGCCCAGCCCAGATGGGCCCGACCACCGAGCTCCATCCCAGAGCAGGGCTTGGCCATGGCCCTGCCGGTGGGGTGAGGTCAGAAGCACCTAGCCGGCCGGCCGGGAGGACAGTACACATGGTTTGGCGGGGAGATGTGGGCTCAGAGCCTGGATTTTCACCAGAGGGAGGAGCTGGACCACAAACGGTCCCAGGAAGTGGGGGGAGGGGGGGAGGGAGCTGCCCTGTTAAATGCCTAGGCACTGGCACCTGCCTGAGGCAAGTCCTTTGTCTTTCTGCCCATGCAGGAAGGTGGGCAGGTTGAGTGGATCCTGGGGTCAAAGCCATCTGGCCCCACCTCTGACTGTGTGACCTCTAAGCCTGTTTCTGTGTCTGTAACAGGGGGACATGACAATGCTACAGGCCTACCAGCACCAGGAACAGCTGCACCCAGGAATATTGCTGAAGAGACGGAGGGCCAGAGAGGTGTCTGCTGTGGTCTGTAAAATCAGGGGCACCAGGAGCAGACACAGGCTGCCAGCTGGGCACCTGGCTCAGGTACCAGGTAGGAAACAGGCACTGCCAAGCCAATAAAATAATGACTTTATTTGCTACACTGACAGCGGCTGAGTGGGGCTGGAGGCTGCTGTCTCTACGGGATGTTTGTATAGGAGGACACAGGTAGCATTTCTCCGGGTGGGGGCAGGGAGGCTGGCTGGGCAGACTAGGGGCAGGAGTATGACAACCGCCAACCTCGGGGCTGCAGTAGTGGTCGTGGTGTCTGCAGATGGGGCCGTCGGTGGCTCAGAGGAGGGGATCAGAGTCCAGTGGGCCGGACAGGGCGCACTACCTCCCAGGCCAGGTGGGCGGCGGCCAGGGCTGCTCCGCCAGCTCCCGCTCCAGCTGCTTGAACCGCTTCTTGGAGGCCCGTTTGGGCCGCAGCCACCGCAGGCAGCCGGGGAGGCACTGGTCCAGCGCACTCTGCAGAGAGAGCAGGGACCGTGCAGGGGGGTGGCCGTGTGGGTCCCCCCTACCCAGAGTCCCTCTGACCCAACGGGGAGGGGGGTCCCACCTCCAGCATGAAGGCCCCCACGAAGTTGAAGGCGACCAGGCCCAGCAGCAGCAGCTTGAAGCAGGTGTCGGTGATGTCCCTCAGTGCCAGCGGCCCCTGCAGGAGCCCGGGGACCAGGAGGAGGCCCACCAGGATGGAGCCCAAGAGCGCCAGGGCCACCAGGAAGGGCACTGGGGGTCGGGGAGTCTGTCAGGCCAGGGAACCTCCACACACATGCCCAGGGGATCCCCCCCATAGGCACCGGCCCCCACAGCCCCTCCCCTTCCTGTGCCTGCCCACCCCACCCCGCCCCACCCGCAGCAGCACCGTTGGTGTACAGCGGCCGGCGAAAGGGCGCCCCCTTGGACACGGCTGCAGCCAGGATGAGGTACTGGAAGCTGGACAGAGAGAAGACCACTGTGTTCTCGTAGTTGGGCAGGTTGTCGGGCGCGGGCACCGTCTTGTTCAGAGGCACAAACCTGAGGGTATGGGGACCAGGGGTCAGGGGATGAGCGGGCCGAGGACACGGCAGGGTGGGATTTGGGGACGGGCACCCCGCTTACCAGGGCTGGGCCACAGCCAGGAAGTAGCCCCCCAGCTGCCCGCCGGCCACCAGGGCCACCTGCAGCAGCAGGCTGCTCATCACGGGCACGCTGAGTAGTGCCCCCGGCGGCCGCGCCCGCCCCAGTACCAGGGCCGGCCCCGTGCGGCTCATGAGCACGGCCACCGTAGTGGTGATGACCAGGTCGATGGCCAAGAACTGCACATCACCCAGGTTCGTGTTGATCTGTGGGTGGGAGGAAGGGCAGAAGGAAAGGTCGCCGCTAGTCCAACAGGGGAGGCACCAGCCCCGTCCTTAGGGAGCCCCTCTCCCATCTCTGCTGACTTTGCGAGGCCTGAACTGATGGGCAGGTTCCCCTACTCACAGGGAAGTCCTGGCCTCGGGGAGACTGAGGCTCTGCCTCGAGCACTGGGTTAGGGGAGGGCACGGTTCCTGCCCACAGAAAGCCCCGGGTTTCAGGTGGACACCGGGCAGACCCCAGACATTAAGGACCTGCTGCAGCATGGCTTCCACAGGGACATGGCATGTGCTCAGAGAGGGGCTGAGACGCCCCTGATGGGGAAACAGGAGAAAGGGCAGGGGCCTGGGCTGTCCCACACCCGCCTCCACCTCCTTCCCCGGCCTGGGCTCTGCCTCAGTGTCCCTTGGGGGAGCTCCAGGAGGGCAGAACCACTCTCCAGTTTCCGAGGGCCCACAGGCTCTGTGCTTTCACCCTCACACACCAGCCTGGCCACAAAGCTAGAAAGTGGCGGGGCCACACCATCTATTCCAGAACCGGCTGGGCCCCTAACCATTCCCGAATGTCCCTCTCCCTGGGCCTGGCACGGGGCCTGCTCTCAGGCCCGGCTCTGTGCAGGGAGCTCGGCGGACGCCCACCGTGTAGAGGATCAGCACGGAGATGAACTGGGTCAGGCTGTACAGGGCCATGTACTTGAAGACGCTGAAGGACGTGTCGAGGGAACAGCGGCCTTCCCTGGGGAGCAGGGTATGGACATTAGGGCGCCTGGGGTGGCTGGTGGGCCAGCCCTCGCCCATGGGCCCTGCTCGCCTCACCTGATGACCATGGGCACACACTCAATGCTGGCCATGCTCGAGGTGAAGGGCGAGACCACCGAGGCTTCAGCCTGGGACAGTGAGATGCCCACGTCTGCTGCCTTCAGGGCCCCACAGTCATTGGCGCCGTCCCCGCACATGCCCACACAGTACCTGACACGAAGGGGTGGGCAGGCTTGGCCTGAATTCACGAGCTGGCTCTGAGCCTGTGAGGTGCCTCCCGGGCTTGCTGGGAGAACATGGGATGGCTGGGTCCCTATTGCCTGCATGGTGCCTGGTGCATATGTAGGTGCTCAGTAAATGGGTGCAATGACGACTTTGGCATGACAGCCCCAGGAGCCTGCATGGGTTCTCTCTGACCCTGAGGTGGGAGGCAGGGGCTCCTGGACCAGCATGTGCCCCCTCTCCCTCCCCCATGTGCACTCACTGAAGCTTCTGCAGCTCACACACCAGCTCTGTCTTCTGCTCAGGAGCCATACGGGCAAAGATGGTGCCCTGAACCAGGACCTGGGAGCACAAGGGGGAGGGGGGCTGAGGCAGCCACAGGATGGGGGTGGGGGAGCCAAGAGGAAGGAGCAGAGCAGCGGGAGGTGGGGGGTGACCA
>NW_006293088.1:2280040-2303493 GCF_000327345.1 Myotis davidii | reverse complement strand
TGGGGAGGCAAGCCCTACCTTGGGGAGTAGCCTGGGGAAGTGCTTCTTAAGCACAGCAAAGGTGGCCCCGCTGAGGGCCAGGTGGCTGGATCGGGGGTCTGGCTCCGCGGTGTAGCTTGCGGCCTGGTCAGCATCCTAGGGGCCCAGGAAGCTCAGCTCAGCTCCCCTGCCCACCCCGATTGCTGGGGCGGGTCAGGTGGCACAGGGGTGAGGTCACCAGCTGGGTACGCAGCAGGAACTCTGGGCCAACCTCACCTGAGCCCCGTTCACAGCCACCGAGGACTCCACAGGCAGGAGCTCGAGGGAGGCAGGCTGGCCCCGCTCAGGGGCAGTGGCGTGGACGATGACCAGACGCTCCTGGGGGCCCACCATGCCGCAGCTCTGGGCCACAGTGACTGCTGTCTGCAGATTGTCCCCTGGAGGGCATGGGGCAGGTCAGGGTCCAGCTGCTTGCCAGGGGCCACCCTCACTCTCCTGCCACTCACGGATGGGAACATCGAGGCTGGACAGGTTATCAATGTTCGTGAACCTCGGTTTTCTCGTCTATAGAATTAGGCGTCAAAGGTCTTAGAAACTGGGGGCCTGGGTGTGAGTTCCACAGATACTACTTAGTGCCGTGGGACTTGCTGGGCAGAGCGTGTGTGGGAGGTGAGGGGGGGACAGGAGGAAACAGACCCATTGGGCTCCTCCATGCCACCTGGCTAGAATCTTGCTTTTTTTGCTCCACGAAACTGTCACACCTTTGTCATTTCCCCCATTTCTCAAAGGTGGAAACTAGACCTTGGAGAGGCCACCCAGCAGGTGAGCCGTGGGGGTGGAGCCCAGGCTGCCCCACACCACCCCTGGGCCCTCTGAGCCTCACCTTCCTCGTCTGTCAGATGGGGTGACAATGACCAGGTGGTAGGGACACTGTATAAAGATCCATGACATGTGCCCCAGGAAGTGCCACTAGGTATCTGTGTCTGCCCAGGAGGGGGCAGCCTGCCTAACCGGGCCCCGCTGGTACCTGTCACCATGACCGTGCGGATGCGGGTCCCCCGCAGAGCCTGGATGACTGATGTGGTCTGTGGCTTCAGCAGATTCCTCATGACCAACAGCCCCAGGAGACTCAGCTCCTGCTCTACCGTGTCCCTGCAGGGTGGGGTCAGAGGTCACCCAGTGAACGAGGCCCCTCCCCCAGCTCTGGGCTCTGCCTGCACCAGGCCTCCCTTTGCCCACGCCTGAGGCTTGGTGTCCAGGGTCCACCTGGTCAGTTGCTGAGCAGCCTCTAGGCTGGGTGGGATGGGCAGCGGCTTGCCGGCGAGGGCCACGACGCGGTAGCCAGTGGCTGTGTAGCTCTGCAGCATCTGGGCGAAGTTGGCGGGCACTACCAGGCAGAGGCAGAAGTCACTGGGACAAGAAGGGGGATGCAGGGACAGAGGCTGGGCGCCCACCCCTTTCTGTGCCAAGGCCGACCAGTGGACCCTTCACCTGTCTTGGGGTCACAGAGGCCTGCCACCAGCTCAGGCGAGCCTTTGACATAGGCCTCTGGCTGAGCGGCCCCTGGCCACACCACCACCACGTTCATGCGCTGCAGGGATGACGAGAAGGGAAAGCGGCCGAGGATGCTGACCGGCACCGGGGGCTCCTCCTGCAGGTTGGAGGGGCAGCTGAGGGGCTGGCCTGTGGAGCCCTCCCCTCCCACCCCACAGGCACACCCTCAGCTCACCGTGCCCTGCAGCTGGGGCTCCTGAACGGGAGGTCTCATCACTGCCAACACCTGGGACCCAAATGCCGCGTCTGCAGCCGGCCCCTCCTCCAGGACCTGGGAGGCAGGCAGAGAGGTTGGCATCAGAGGGCCTGGGGCAGCCGATCCTTGGCCCGTGGAGAGAGGCAGCAGGAGAGACTCAGTCAGACTATGAAAGACTTCCTTAACGTGAGACTGGATAGAACAGAAGAATGTGGGACCCAAGTGCAAACTCTGGCGTTGCCACTTAAAAGCTGCTGGTGACCTTGGACAAGCTACTGCAAATCTCCCTCAGCCTCAGCTTCCTCCCTGTGAGGCAGCTTTGGGCTTCCTTCCCGGGGCCACAGGGAGGAGTACGTGAAGAGATGGACAACAGCTACAACAGCGCACTGGCACTTAGTAGGTGCTGGCACATAGTAGGTGCTGAGCACTTGGCCTTGGTCATTGTTACCACTGATGGTGGCACAACCGAGAACGCCCTGGAAGTCCTAGAATGAAGACCAGGTGGGCTTACCTAGGGCCCAGCCACCCTGTTTGGCCTCCTCACCCAGCCAGTAGATTCCACCATCTTGAGGTCCATAGGGTCGCCCACTGGGGTGTCCTGGAGCCGGCTGAGGCCGTGGCAGGTGGCCAGTGCTCGGAGCAGGGGCCCCATGGGCAGGCGGCGGGGCTCTGGGACCAGTGGCAGGAAGGCCTGCCCTTGCAGGGGCACCACACCCATCACATCCAAGCCATCCTCAGTGAGGGTGCCTGTCTGCAGGGGGCAAGGGGGCAGCCCAGTGGTGAGGCCTGGGATGAGCTGTGCCCTGCTGGGTTGGGCGCCCACACCCCAGGCCAGGTGGGTCCCATGGGAGCCCAGGAGCCAGAGCTGGAGCCAGAAGAGGTCCTCTCTCGTCTCTGGGCCTTTGCACATTTGGATCCCTGTGCTGATCGGCCCTCCCCAGCCCCTGCTGTTTCATCGGCATAATTTCCTCCAGGAAGCCTTCCTTAAGCCTACGGTTGGGTCAGGTGTCCCGGCTTTGGGCTCCCACCCACAGCCTCCTTGCTACCCCATCAATTGCTCACTGCAGTACCAGGGAGAAGGTCTGGTCAGTGTAATTGTTGAATGAATGAATGAATGAACAAATGAATGAATAAAAGAATGCCTGCATTTCCTACACTTCCATCGGTTACCTGTCTGGCTCCTCGTCTAGCCTGGGGACTCTGAGCATCTGATTATGCACCACCCTTTCCACTCAAAACTCTCATGGCCCCCCTGCCCCCAGAACAGCATCTACCCTCTGCTCCCGGGGCCCCAAGCGCATGGCCTACTCCTCCAAGGAGCCACATTGGTTCCTTCCCAACTGCCCCTACACCCCTCCCCTGTCCTGCTACATCTGTGCGGTTCACCCCTCACTGAAGTCATCCAGGGACCTGCTCTTTGACTGCCCTCTCTAAGAGAGTGACCCCCATGTATCGCCCATCATGTACCCCATTCACTTCCTTCCTAAAACCCATCATACCGGTGGCTCTCTGTGCTCCCTGGCTCACTTGCTGTGAGGGGAGTAGATGGGTGCGCGCACACACACACACACCCATACCCATGTCCATCTCTGCGGGTCACTGATGGGTCCCCAGTAGTACTGGGCGCACAGTAGGCCCTCAGTGGCTCTCAAACAAATGAATTAATGATCTCAGACATTTGTGTTTCCACCCCGGGACAGGGCCTGGCATCCAGCAGGCCCTCCGCCAACGCTGCTGAGTGAAGACTGCAGGTGGGGAGGCCTGGCCGTGATGCCTGTCTGTGCCCCGCCCACGCCCCCACCTTGTCGAAGCACACCAGCCGGAGCTTGCCCCCCAGGTTGATGCGCAGCGGGTGGATGCAGAAGATGCCCTGGCTCCGCAGCCGGCTCTGGGCGTAGAGCGTGCACACGGTCATGGCGGCTGGCAGGGCGGGCGGCACCACCACCGTCACCAGGTCCAGAGCCCGGATCACGATCTCATTCACAGGCACCTGGCAGAGGGCACTGTGAATGCCAAGGGCCGACTGGATGGGCCCTGGACTCCTACTGGCAGCCCCCACCCAGCCAGCCCCCAGGCTTACCCGGTTTCGGTGGAGGATGAAGATGCTGTAGATGGTGCCGAGGAGAGCTGGGGAGACAGCAAGGGAGGGACTCAGCGGGGTTTAGGCTGGGGCCTTGGGGACCACAGCAGAGTGGGGCACAGGCTACACTCACCCAGGACAGACAGGGCAGCCACAAACTTCATGCTGTGTTTGTAGAACTTGAAGTTGATGGGCCGGGGATGCAAGATGGAGCTCACCAGCCCCCCTTTAGCCGTGCAGAACCCTGTGAGGAGATGGGGAAACTGAGGCAGGGGATGCTGAAGGTCAAGATGGGTTTCCTCAATCCCTACCCATTCCACCTGCAGTGCTAGGGTTGTAGGACATAATGCTCCAGGGTTCAAAGTTACCCAGTTTGAGGTCACACATGACAGCCCACAGGCCTTGTCCAGCCCTTGTAGAGTTCAGTAAAAACTCAATTAGTAAGTCCAATCCTACAGGCCGGCACAGGCCTCCCCCAGGCCGGCACAGGCCGGTCTCGCTCCCAGGTGGCAAGAACCTGCTGAAATTGCACAGTAGTCCCCCCTTATCTGAAAGGGATGTGTTCCAAGACCCCCAGTGGGTGCCTGAAACCGTGATGGTAACGCACCTTATATAGACTGTTTTCTCCTGTAGGTAGTCACCTTTTCACTTAAAGGCCGCGCTTTACGGCTTCTCTCTCTCATACCTGAATTGCCAGCATCACTACTCTCGTACTTTGGGGTCATTATTAAGAAAATAAGGGTTTCCTGAACACAAGCACCGTGATACCTCGACACCCAGTCTGGTAACCGAGTCGGCGAAGTGACTACGGGGCGGGTGGAGTACCGGGCATGAATATGCTGGGCAAAGGGAAGCTTACGTCTCCGGTGGGACAGAGTGGGATTGTGTGAGATTTTACCATGCTACTCAGAACAGCGTGCAACTTAAAACTAAACAACTGTTCATTTCTGGAACTTTCCCCTTACTATTTTCAGGCCGTGGCTGATGACAGGTAACTGAAACCGTGGGGGCGGGGGGCTCTTTCCTGCTCGCCACATCCCTCCCTCAGCCAACCCCAAGCAGGGCAGTGGCAGAGGTGGATCCTCCCTACCCCATGGCCCCTGAATGAAGAGGGTGGTGCACGCACAGGCCTCTCTTCCAGGTGCTGGGCCTGGCACCCTCCCTGCTTCCCTGACTCCTACCTGTTCGGGTCACCACGGCCAGGACGTGGGGTCCTACGAAGGCCCGGGCCTGCAAGACGAGGGTCCCGCAGAAGAGTGTGTGCCGCCGGTGGGTCTCCGGGCCGTAGGGCACTGGCCCCTCGGGCAGGGCCGTCTTCAGCACTGGCACGCTCTCCCCTGCAAGGATGTGGTGTGAGGCCCATGATGGCCTCTGTGCCCCACCGCTCCCTGCCCCCCCAGTCCCGCCAACAAGACCAAGAGTTATGTGGGGAATTGTTTCCTCAGCCCCAGGCCTCGTGTAACTCTCATAACCACGTGTAAAAAAACCACTGCCCCCATTTTACAGAGAGGGCCACTGAGGGCAGAGGGCAACGACATAAAGACACCGCGCGACAGTCCCGGGAAGGTGTGTGCAGCCTGTCAGTTACAGGAACCATCTCTCAGGGGAGTCAGGCGTGTGCGTGTGCACACATACGCGAAGCAGGGGCAGAGGCTGGGGGAGACCGCCTCCTTCCCTGGGAATTCTTTTGTAACAAGCTGTGCTATTTTTATCATTCAAACCAATGAAGTATTGACACGAGGGGGCTTAACCACTGCAGGGCCCCGAGCCCGCTGCCTGGCAGAGCAGCGATCTCTTACTGAGGGCCCGAGGGGTGCGGAATGAGTAATGCGGAGGCCAGGCTGTTGGCAGGAGGGAAGAGAAAACTCCAACTGGAAGTCCTGATGCGAGGCTGCGGGGCTGGTGCCGGGGGGAGATGCAGGAGCCGGCGGGCCAGGGGCGGGCTCACCTGTCAGGGAGCTCTCGTTGGCCACGCACTCGCCGGCCACCAGCGCGGCATCGCAGGGCATCAGCACACCCTCCTCGGGCAGCACCAGGCAGTCTCCGGGCACCAGCTGGCTGGAGTCAACCCATTCCTCCTCTGCAGGCAAGCGGAAGCCTCAGCGTGACCCGGAGGCGGGAAGGGGGAGGCCCCAGCCACCGCCCGCATCTCCCTCCCTTCCCCAGCTCTCACCTCCCCCAGGCCGGCACACGCACACGCGCATGGACAATTTGACCATGTCCCTCAGGGTCTGGCTTTGCTGTAATCAGGGGGACAAGCAGGGAGTGGATGGGTGGAGCCCCCCCTTGGGGACCCACCTGTCCCGCCCTGCCCCACCCACCTCACATCACCCACCTTTCTGGTTTTGTACAGCGAGAGGCAGATGGAGACGGAGGAGATGAGGAAGATGCACAGGGCGTACCAGTAGTAGCGGTCAGCCAGCCACAGCCCGATGCTGAAGGCCTGGAACCCGTAGTAGGGGTTCAGTGCCTGGTGGGGGCAGGAGGCATGTGAGGCCCGGGGTTCCCAGGGAAGCCCGGCGCAGGGAGCAGAGGGCCCTGCAGCGGTCACAGGACCACAGCCAGGCCCTGTCAGTCCATCCAGGCGTCCCTCCAGCCCCAGCTTATTTGCTCTGCACAGGACATGGGCATGCGCATGTGGCCCCTGAGAAGCACTTCGCCTAAGGGTCACACATGTGATGACAATTCCGCCAGGCAGATGCTGCCATCAGCTCCACTTTACAGGTGAGGAAACTGAGGCACAGGAGGGGCTAAATCACTGGCCCTAAAACCACAGAGTTCCCATGTGGCTCTCCAGAGCTCGCATCAGACCAGACTCTAAGAACCTCTGCCCTTCACAGGCGTCTGTCCCTGGCTCAGAGGGCTGGGAGGGTAACTCTACTCCGAAGGTCAGCGTCACTGGTTTCCCTTGTCCCTGTGTGACCTTGGCCCTGCCACATCCCCGCTCTGAGCTCGTGTTCCTTATTTTTTTTTAAATATTTTTTATTGATATTTTACAGAGAGGAAGGGAGAGGGACAGAGAGTTAGAAACACTGATGAGAGAGAAACATCGATCAGCTGCCTCCTGCACACCCCCTACAGGGGATGTGCCCGCAACTAAGGTACATGCCCCTGACCGGAATCGAACCTGGGACCTTTCAGTCTGCAGGCCAACGCTCCATCCACTGAGCCAAACCAGTCAGGGCTTTCCTTATATGTGAGCAGAGTGTCCCCACTCCCAGTCCCTGCTCACGGGGCTGTGGGAGAATGAGGAGGTGGCACACGAACAGGCCCCGGACCTGGGCTCGGCGCAGAGCAGGAGCCCAGGCTGTGTGGGTTCACCTTGGTTCTAGTCCCCAGCCTGGGCCAGAACCTCCCATCCTCACCCTGAGCTGACTGGGGTTGGGTCTGGGATGACTCTACGGAGGAGAAGGGGACAGCTAGTCTGGGCCCAGAGAAGGCAAGCCCCTGGCCGAGGTGACACAGCCAGGCGAGGTCAGAGGTGGGACGCAGCCCAGCGACAGCCTACCTCGTCCACCAGCAGCTGCAGGTAGGACTTGACGGGTACACTGATCACGTTGGGGCCGTAGATGGCCTTCCTGTGAGAGGAGAAGGGGCAAAGCCATCAGACAAAAGGGGCTGTGGCAGCTGGACCCTCTTGGGGTGAGAGCTCCCCATTTTACAGCTGGGGAAACTGAGGTCCAGAGAAGGCAGGTGACTGGAGGAAGGCAGCACGCGGGGTGGGGGCACGGCGTCCCCAGCTCTCAGGGCCCCTGGTCCAGGGCAGCACACACCTCAAGGTTTGGTCCTGGAGGCCGAGGCCGGAGCGGGAGTGGTGCATGTCGTCACAGGTGCGGCCTTGGTCCAGGAGGCTGGGAAGGTGGGGAGGGGCACTGTAGGTGACGGGCCTGCGCTCTGCACCCCCAGCCCCTTTGGCCCACTTCTGCCCGCTACGCTCCCAGGGAAAGCAGGTCCCTCACTAACCCTGGGCTTAACTCTCTCCTCGGTTCCTCTGACTGGCCCCAAACCCTCTCAGCAAGGAAAGAGAACAACGAGAGATGACAATACTCAATAGTGACAAGAGCAACGACGCCTTAGGTAAGTCACTTAACCTCTCAGTGCCTCAGTTTTCTCATCTGCAACATGGGAACGGTGATAGCACCACGCTCAGAGGGCTGCGGGCGGGTTACAGGAGGTAAGCCTGCCACATGCTTGGACAGTGCCTGGCACTTACTAAATGACAAACCCATTGGCGATCTTTGCTGCCCTTCGTATGTAGCAGAGGCTGCTGGTGCCACCCCCACATGCCCTTGGCATTTATCTCCGTGCGATGCAGAAGCTTAGTGCAGACACCTAAGGGCTCTCCCAGCTACAGGGGCTTTCTCTGCCCACAACCAACAGTGGTTAGGAAGGTGATGGACAGGTACCCCAGCCTCCTCACTCTGGGGGTGAGGACACACTGAGGTGTGTGCTCTACATGGGCTCAGAGATCCCTGAGTGGACTGGGCTCCAGCTGCCCACAATAACCACTCCCCTGGCAGCCTGCCCGTCCCACCTCACTTCCCAGTGTTTCCTGGGATCACCGTCCAGGCAAACTCTGCACTTGAATCCCTGGCTCAGGGTCTGCTTCTTGGGGCTCAACTCAGATGTGTTGTAAGCTCACATTTATAAAGCGCTTCGGAGGTGGCAGCGCTGGGACCAGACCCCAAACAGATGGTGTGAGTCTAGAGCAGGGGTGGGCAAACTTTTTGACTCGAGGGCCACAATGGGTTCTTAAACTGGACCGGAGGGCCGGAACAAAAGCATGGATGGAGTGTTTGTGTGAACTAATATAAATTCAAAGTAAACATCATTACATAAAAGGGTACGGTCTTTTTTTTCAATAGTTTTATTCATTTCAAACGGGCTGGATCTGGCCCGCGGGCCGTAGTTTGCCCACGGCTGGGCTAGAGGCTGGGCGGAGCTTTATATGACACTTAGGAGCCTCACCCTCGAAATAGCCCCAGGAGGCGGGGATGCTCTTCATGCCCTGTTTATAGAGACTCCCAGGCCCAGTGACATGCCCATGATTTCAGGAGGCCACGGCACAGAGCGTGGAGGAGCCCAGGCCAGGCCACTTCCTTGGCCCAATGCAGCACCTTGTGGGAGGTGGTGTGAGCCACGGCCCCTACCTGACGTGGCAGAAGGCCTGCTGGGTCTCTATCCAGACGTAGCGCTGGCCCCGGAAGAGGTAGAACCGCAGCAGCCGCTGCTGGGGGGAGAAAGGAGAGGCTGGGCTTCAGGCAGCCCCGGAGCAGCGCTCGCGTGGGGTGGGGGCAGGGACCAGTGTCACAGGAGAGCGACAAGAGAGGAGGGTAAAGTGGTCAGTCAGCGTCCGGATGTTTAGGACAAAACCAAAGGTGCCTGGAGAACATGGAGTCCACCCCGCTAAGTGAGTGAGCGAGCGTGCGCACACACACACACACACACACACACACTACAGCATCTGAGAGTAAAGCCCAGAGCGGGGCAAGGACTGTCCAGAACCCACCTGTCCACTCACGACCTCTTCACTCCCGTGGAGCTGGGCGGTGTCCTTCCATGCTTCCTCCGGTACTGCCCCCACAGCAGCCTGGCTCCGCCCATCCTCCGCCTGGGTCTGTGGGGGCAGCGCCAGGCTGGGGAGGGTTTGGGGGTTACTGTAGAGCTCTGGGAGCTAACCCACCACCTCCCCATCCCCCCAGAGCCACCCTCTGTCCCTGGGAGGGGAGGGTGCCAGAGCCTTTGTGCGTGGGGGCCAGGGAACAGGGGCTTCTGGGAAGGGGTGATGGGCTGCCTTACCTGCCCTCGCTGATGGGCTCGGTCTGCACCCGGACAGTGTAGAGCTGCCACGAACTATCCTGGAACACAGAGGAATGGACTTAGTCCTGGAAGAGACCCCCCTCTTTTCCCCCAGGTTCCTCCCCACAGCCAGGCAGTCCCCGCTGGAGGAGGCAGGGATCAAGAATATAGATGGCCTCCTCAGGAACCTCCCAACCTGCCCCTTCTGCCCACTGCTCAGATGGGAAAGCTGAGGTCCACAGGGAACAGTCTGCACAAGGTCCCACGGAAAATTAGTGGCCAGGCTGGGATGAACCTGAGCATCCTCCACCCGCCAACCTGACCCCACGCCACCTTCCTCCAGCTCTAGGCTGCCCCGCTTGGGCTCTCACCTCTTTGTCTCTTATTTCGATGACGAGTGTTTCGGCGCGGGCCAGGTTGCACGGCTGGCATCGCAGCCACACCCCCCATGCCGGCTTCCAGCGGAAGAGCAGCAAAGGGATCCCTGCCATCATCCAGACCACGGCGTGATAGCCAATAACCCTCCATGGACTCCCGCAGTAGCCGCTGAGCCTCTGTGGGCGCCGGGAGAGAAGGCCAGGTGGGGGCGGGCGGGGGCTGGAGGATTAAGCCGGGGGTCTGGGCGGCCTGGTATTGGTCCCACCTGCCCCCTCTGGCCCACATACCACGGATGAAGCTGAGGAGCTGAGGGGATCGAGAGATGGCTCTATCGTCAGGGTCCCATAACTGGCGGCCGTGCTGCCCACCAGAAGGCTGCTGTCTGTGGACAGAGAGAAAAAGGTCATTTGGGGGCAGGGGGCTCCTCTTCCTCTTATTTCTTTAAACATAACAAGCAGCGCCGTTTTAATAAACTGATGTGATCGGGACAACAGCTCAAGTCTTCCCGGGCCTGTTATCTGGCCGGTCTGTTGGTTCTCACACACAGTGTCTTGTTTACTGTGTGTCTGGTGACTTCTGACGGGGGTGGGCCCAGCTTTGGGGCACGCGCCTGGGGAGCGCCCTGAGCCTCCACAGCGCTCACACATGCTGCTGCCAGCCTCCTGGGAGCGCTGTGCCCCACTTTCCCATCTGGTCCCCACCCTGAAGGCGGGGTCAGTTGCTTATCTTGTTCAAGGCCAGCGCAGGCCTGGCAGCGAGGAGACGCGGGGAAGTCCAGTTTGGACTGGTAAAACGTCAGCCCGCCTTTGAGGGCAGCCTCACCCCACAGGTGGGGTGGGAGTGGGGAGGAGGGACCCAGCCACTGGGGTGGGCGGGAGAGGAGGGTGAGCTGAGCCAGCCCCCAGGGCTGTGGTGTCCCAGGCACCTGCCACCGTCACAGTATCACCGCCTCTCAGCTGCTCTGCCCCCAAACCTGGCTTCCGGTTTCCCCGAGCCACAGCGACCCCGTGTGCGTGTGCGAGCTCTACTCCTGGCTCTTTACATAGTTAACACATAACCCTGCCGCGTAAGCGCAATGACTATCCCCTTTTACAGAAGAAAATGAGGCTCAGAGAGGCTGGGTAACCTGCCCGAGATCTCGCAAGCACGCGGCAGCGCAGGGACGCAAGCCCAGCTAGGCAGACCCCAGGGTGGGCTCTAATCCGTCTGCTTTACCGCCTGGGAACACCCTGAGGGTTGGGGCCATGTGTCCCACAGGCCAGGCAGTCTGTCTCCTACCCCAGCCCCCACATCTCCCTGCCTTGTGACGGGGACAGTAATTACTACGGTAATAACCATAATAAGAGCCGCCAACATCCATTAAGCACTTCCCAGGTGACAAGAGCAGCTCTGAGCCTCTACACAAATTAACTCATTTGACCCAGCAACACGATGAGGGGGACTCCTTTTTCCCATTATGCAAATGAGGGAGCTGAGGCTCAGAGACAGCCCCCCGCCCCCCCCACCCCTGTAAATGGTGGAGCCAGGAACTCAAGGGTCCGGATCCTGTGCTTTTGGGGTCTACGTGGGCACTTTCAGAGAACAGGGCATACGCTCTGCACCTCCTGAAGCCGCTCTCACAGCGATGACTCAGAAACCAAATTAGCCCAAGCCCCACCTACCGCCAATCACTCCTCTGTCCACTCAGGTGACTCAGAAGACAGATGGAAGCCACCAGCTCCAGGAAGACAGACAGACAGACACAGACACAGACACAGACACAGACACAGACACAGACACACACACACACACCTGTAGCCCTCAGCCATCAGGGGCTCTGGCCAGGAGTCTACTCAAGGCTAGAGGGGCGGGAGGCCAGGGACTCTTCCTCCCTGGGGCTCATAGAGACCCTGACTGGGTCCCCTGGGGTGGTCCCTTCGATCTCTAGGCCTGGGCGTCCAGCTTGTGAGTGAGGCTCATTGAGGCCTCATTTCCTTGCTTCCCCGGCCCTCAGACAAACGCTGCGGCCCCTCTGCCCTCCGGTGTAGCCAGGGGAAACTCAGGCTGCTCCTGGTGTGGGGGCAGAGGCACGGAGCTTCAGGACGACACAGCCTGCCTGGCAATGCTGGGTTCTCAGGCGCTTGCCACCAACAAGCCACAGCCCTCTGCCTGCCCCACTGCAAAAGGCCGCAGTCCCAGTTGCTCCTGGAGTCCTGTCTGTCTTGTGCTATTCCCCCACCAGCCCTGGAGACCAGCTCTCCGAGTGGGCAGGGTGGGTCGTTTCTCATGCCTCACAGCTGTTCTCTGGAGGATTCTGTGGTATAAGGGGAAGAGCACCTCATGCTATAAGGGGCTGACCCAGCCCAGGCCCTGCTCCCAGGGCTTTACATCTGTTCCTTTATTCCCATGAAGCAGGTACTCATTTCATCCCTATTTTACAAAGTAGGAAACTGAGGCCCAGAGAGGTGTAGTAAGTGGCCCAAAGGCTACACAGCCAGGGAGAGGTGGGATTCGGATCTAGGGTCCATGCGCTTAAGCAAGGGCCTCTCCATCAGCGTCGTCGTCATCTCCACAGTAATTGTGCTCCTGGCTCTCTAACAAGCAAGCGTTTTTTGTTTTTTTTGCAAGGCAAGTGCCTCAGCCTCTCCGGGCTTCCACTCCCCAAGTCTAGGATCCTAACCCCGAAGCAGCTGGCACAGGAGGAAGTGGGAGCCACCGGGGTGTCTGGGGTTCCGGAAGCCTGGGCTTGCACATGCCAGGTCGGTGGCTGCTGGCTCCCCTCCAGGGAGATGTGGCTCTGCGCTGACCCATTTCCCAGGCTTTCCTCCACTTTCCTGTCACACGGCCTGAGCACTCACAGCTGTGCCACTGTTCCCGGTGCCTTAAAACCCTCGGCGGGACAGCTCACGGCCTTGTCTCACAGCCGGAAAGGGCCTGTCCTACTACAAAGTCCTGTCTGCCCGTTCCACCCGGATCCGCCAACATCCATCATGACGTCAGGCTTGCACGGGTGTCATCGGCCATCCTGCTCAGCGCGCCTGACACGTGGCTGGGGCTCGGGAACCACTTACTGGATGAATGAACAAATGCCTGCACGTCTCCCTGCGTAAGAGCATGGAAGTGACATACGAGGCGTCACTATGTCCAGCTCCTGCCTCAGGTCAGTCCGCTGTGAGGTGCAGAGGTGTGAGCCCCTTCTTGAGTGTTTTTTTTTAAAAATATATCTTTATTGATTTCAGAGAGGAAGGGAGAGGGAGAGACAGAAACTTAAATGATGAGAATAACTGATCTGCGGCCAGCGAGCCCCCTCTTGAAGGTCCGGCCAGTGACGGTCTTGTGCCACCCTCACTTGCTCCCTCCCCTCCTCCCACATCGATGACACACCGGTCATTGTCTTTTTCCTTGGATGCTCTCCCAGCCAACCCAGGGAAGAAAGGCAGAGAAGCTTGAAGGAGGAAGTCACACCTGTGGAAATCTAGTCTCCTGCCAAGGTCAGGCCCAGGGCACTCTCTCCAATAGGAGCAAACACTCTGATGTGCTTATTTATTCACATCTCAGTCTCCCCCGGGATGTCACAGGAAGGGCAGGGAAGTGTCTGATCTCTCCGTCCCACCAGCTCAGAGCAGGCACATGCAGGCTGTGTGGGACAAGAATGCCTTCACCAGGATTGTATTGCTCTTCTGATAAAAGCAACTGCCCTGCATGCATAACCCTCTGAGGGAGGGAGTATTATCCCCCTTTTACAGCTGAAGAAGCAGAGGAACAAAGCTTCGAAGTTCCCTTTTTGGGGCCATACAGCTTGGAAGGGGAGACGCTGGACAGAATGGGTCTAAATAAGCACATTCCTCACAGCCACCCCGTGGTGAAAAGCATGGATTAGGATCCCCATTTAAAATGAGGCACAAACAGGTTGATTAACATGTCCAAAGCCACACTGCTCAGCCTGGCCCGGCTCCACAGCCCTGGGGCAAAGCTGGGGGCAGAACAGAGGGGCTGGAGTCAAAGCTATCTGGCAACTCTGTTTCCTGCGGAAGCTGGGCTTCCTGCTGGGGATCTCGCAGCAGTCCAGGGAGGCAGTGCTGCCTCCTCCTCTGTGGTTCCCCTGGGGCCAGACTAGGGGGTGAGGGACAACCTGCCAACAGCACCCCAATCCCTGGACCGGCAGCTCAGGGGCCATCTTTCTCAGCCTCTCCCCTCCCTCACCCGGGGTGCATTCTACACTTTGGGGGTGGGGCCTGCGGGGGCAGCTGGGGGAGGAGAGACCTGGAGGAGGGGCCTGCAGCTGCAGAGGATGCTCTAGCCCTGGTGGGCTCTTTGCTGAGGTCTGGGGTCTGAGTGATTCACCTGGATAAAAGAACCTCCTGGGTAGGGAAGGTCGACGGGCCCCCGTTCTCAACAGGTGGGATTTCAATTAGGTTCTAGAAACGATGGGCCGGGGCCGCCTGTGATGGTAACATGGAAGGTGTGGTCCCCGGACCTGGATGTTGATAAGCTTCCTCTGGGGGCCGAGGCAGGGGGTGGGAGTGGCCTTTTGTGCCTTTGACCGAGGGACTCGGAGCCTGGCTTCTCCAACTCCATTCATTTTTCAGCCGTGAGAAAACTGCTCAGAGGCCCCGGATGCTGCGCCCTCCATGCCTCTCCCCGCACCTGGACAGCCGTCGCACTCGCGGGAGCGGGGGCATTTCCCTGCGCCCCGCCACCCGGAGCTTCCTCTCCCAGGGCTGCAGGGAGACGGGAGGGGACGGCTCTGCGCGGCGCCATCTCCAGGCTCCTGGCCTCCCTGGGAAGGGCCCCCGGGCTGACTATCTGCAACGGGGGAGAGGGTGGGCGGGGGGACGCCCCCGGCAGCTGTCGGCGCCTGGGAAGGTGCCGCAGTCGTGTTCTGAAGCCCCGCCCCACCCACTGCGGTCGAACGTCGTCCGTCGCGCCGCAGGGGCTGCTGGGACTTGTAGTCCGAGCCGCCTCCAACGCAGGCGCAGAGATAGAGACGCCTCAGCCCTCAGACATACACTCACAGAGAGGGGACTTGCAGGGAATCAGATAGGAAAACCCTGAGACACACGAACATACAGACACACAAACACAAGTACACGACAACCCTCACACCAATTCACAAACAGAAGAGATGTGACATTTAAGAGATAAAGACACAATAACCCTTAGACACACACATAGACTCCCAAGACACACGCACACAACACAGATTCACACAGGTGACACTGACATCCACAGTGGTGTGACATTAAGAAATCCTATATAATAAAAGGCTAATATACAAATAGACCGGACAGTGGAACAACCGGTTGCTATGTTGTGTGCTGACCACCAGGGGGCGTGTGCAGAACATGGCGGGTGTTGGCCACGGCGTGATGGTGGAGCAGGTGAGTGGGGGCGCCAGACCAAGGCGGGGCACCGGTTGCTGTCATCGGGGAGAGCCTCTGGTGGTTACTGAAAATTCTTGGCTCCCCGCGCACCGCGGTCCTGCCTGGCGCTCACACCTGTTGCCGGTGCTGGCCCCGCTCGCACCCGCTGCCAGTGCCCAGCGCTGGTCTCCACACTGTCAGCGGGTGCGAGTGGGGCTGGTGCCATCAGGGAGGGGCCAGGTGGAGGTGCAGAGGATGGGCCAAGCCCCGCCCCTGTTGCCTACCACAGCCTGGTGGCCCACAGTTCCTTTCAAGGTTCACGAATTCGTGCACTGGGCCCCTAGTACAGATATATTAACCCCCACCCACTCACCACGCACTGCACACTTGGAGTCAGCCCCAGCTGCATCAGTGGTTAAGGACTATGCATGCTGGCTCAAGGTGGCCTCAATCTCTTCTAGGCTGTGTGACCTTGGATAAGTCAGTTAACCTCTCTGGGCTTCATTTCTTTTTTGGGGGAGGGGCGCTCATTTCTTAGTCTACATAGGGCGTTGATGACATTAGCAATGCCTACTTCATAGAGTTATGAGGATCACATGAGAAAAAGCATGTACAGCACTCAGAACAGTGCCTGGCACTGCTTTGTACATGCTTTGTACATGGAAAGAAGGAAGATACACCTGCCCAGGGCAACATGGTCAGAAATGAGATGATGCATGGGAAAACGCTTCACAGATGTTTGGTTAAAGTGTAAAATGTTTCCACCTGGCTATAAAGCAAGTCGTGTTCCTGGGCTGAAGAAACTCCAAGGAGACTAGTTGCTAGGGAGAGAAAGCCGGGTGTTGGCTACGTGACATCATTACTTGGCGTCCACAGTGACCTTTTTTGGGCTGGGCTGGGCTGTGGGCCGCATTTTGTGCCATGAGGTCTCGGCAGTGTTGGCTGTGATTTGGTGGGCTGCCACTCTGGGGTGGTGGCAGGGTCTATGTGCTACTTGGAGGAAGCTGAGTGTTGGTTTATCAGCGCCAGGTCCGTGGTGCCATTTCTTTGTAAATGGCCAGTGCGCATCATGGCAGCTTCTGCACTGAGCGTCTGCCCCGTGATGATCAGTGTGCGTCATAGTGATTGGTTGGGTGGACACTTAGCATATTAGCAGGCCTTTTATAAAAAGACTAGAGGCCGGGTGCACGAAATTTGTGCATGGGTAGGGACCCTAGGCCTGGCCGGAAATCAGGACTGATCGGGGCCTTCCGGTTGCCAGCTGGGGCATTCCTTCATTCCACGCTGCGCCCTCGTGGTCAGTGCACGTCATAGCGAGTGATCAAACTCCTGGTCTCCTGGTCGAACTCCCTCGAGGACACTGCATATTAGCCTTTTATATATATAATTATTATTTAAAAATATTTTCATTGATTTCAGAGAGGAAGGGAGAGGGAGAGAGAGATAGAAACATCAATACTGAGAGAGAATCATTGATTGGCTGCCTCCTGAATGCCCCTCAAGTCCGCAACCCGGACATGTGCCCTGACTGGGAATCGAATTGTGACCTCCTGGTTCTTAGGTCGACACTCAATCACTGAGCCATGCCCGCTGGGCCAGTAAATACATCTGGTAAAGGAGTAAATGCCGGCAGCATTTGCTGATGGACGGGGTGTGGAGGCACAGGAATGTGTGGAATCACAGATGCCCCCCGAGGTGTTGGCCTGCATAGCCTGGGAGCAGTGGAGCCATTTCCTGAGCTGGCGCAGGCTGCTGGTGGAGCAGGTTGGCCACCAGGGGAATGGTCTAAAGTGCCTCACTCAGTTCAGGTGAGAAGACCTGTTCATTTGCAGATGACATTTCCAGTGAGGGCAGATGACTTACTCTCTCAGTCCCCACTTTCTCCCCCAGGGCTCAGCCCAATCCCTGGCAGCCCACTTACTTAAGCAGGGGAACTCAGACCCCCATGGCAGGCAGGATGGCTGGATTTAGAAATAGGCTTGCTCAGATGGCCTTGCCAAGAGACAGTGTGGTACTGTGGCCAGGGGCTGGGCTCTGGCACCAGAGAGACCTGGGTCTGGAAGTGCATCATTTGCTTCCTAGCTGTGTGAGCTTGAAAAAGTCACTTTCCCTCTCTGAGCCGCTCTCCTCATTGGTAAAATGAAAGCTGCTGAGAGAATGAAATGAGGTGGCAGGTGCTTGATAGAGCGAGTGACTTTCTTTGGATCCTGGCACTGGGCTAGAAGCTTCCTAAGAGAGGGGATTTGGGGACTGCATTGCAAGACTGGTCCTCTCACTCTTCGTGTTGGCATTGAAGAGGCTCCATCCTCTGAGCCATCTGGGAAGGACCTGCCCCTTTGCCCATCACCTGGACGAGGCAAGAGGCCAGAGGAAGCTTCTTTCCAAACCACAGCGGATGTGGGAGGCCCTGCTTTCTGTCCAAGTTTACCTTTGGGGAAGTGGCTCTCACTGTGGTGTGGTCACTGGGCGGTCTGCGGGCTGGGCTCCTGCACCTGTGGGTCAGGATGCTGGAGATGGAGGTTTCTTCCCAGAGCTGCTGCTCTCTTGGGAGCTCACAGGAAGGACAGAGTATGCCTGGCAAAAGGCTTAAGAAGTCGTTCATTTGGACTGGTTTATTCTAGAGCATTGCCTCACTTCTCTGTTTTTCGAGATTTCACTAAATGATTGCAACAAAAGGGATTTTCTTATCTAGTTTCAACCCCATGACAAGATTCTGGCTGTCTAGACAAAGGGGAGTTTCAGCAGTTCGGCTAGGAGTTTCCTGGGCACAGGGGAGAAGAAGGGGCCAAAGAGAATCCAGGGTCAGTCGGCGGCACTTCCTCCTTGCACTGAGCAGTCCGGCGACATGCGAGCTGGAAAACGGGCAGCATCAGCCTTGCACAGCAAAACCATCCTTTGGACAGGACATCTCTAGCTCTGGCCAGTCATGCCAGATGTACGCCAGACTGAGTCCAGAGGGCTGGGAATGGATCACTTTGTAGTCCCTGCAGCCTCCAGCAGGTGGCTTTTCACACAGTAGGTACAGAAGCAAATAGCTCAACTGAGTTTATGGGCATTTGCTCTACTGCAAGTGAGATGCTTTTCACATTTTTTTGGGAAAATGAATATATGTTAAGTATTTATTTATATATTTTGAGTATTTATTTATTTAAACAATTTTTCAGCTTTATTGAGGTGTAATTGACAAAACTGTAAGCTGTTTAAAGTGTATGACATGATTTGATAGACCTACACATGATGAAAGGATTCCCCCAATCGAGTTAACACATCCAACACCTCACATATTTACTTCTGTTTTTTGAGAATTTACATTTATTCTTAAAACAATTTAAAAAATTAATTTCAGAGAGAGGAAGGGAGAGAGAGAAACACTGAGGTATTGTTCCACTTATTATGCAGCCTTGGTTGACTCTTGCATGTGCGCTGACTGGGGATTGAATGCACAACCTTGGCGTATCAGGAGGACGCTCAACCCACTGAGCAACCCGGCCAGGGCCACATTTATTCTTATCTTGACTACAACCACAGTTCTGAGAGGTGAATGCTATTCATTCCCATTTTATGGGAAAAGAGGCACAGGTTCAATTAACTCCCAAAACCTGGTTAAGAAGAGATGTCTGGCTTTGGCCTGAGAGAAACTCGAAGCACCCCACAGTATTATTTTGAGTGGAGGTTGATTGTCTGCACAGTCAGGACACAGAAGTAGCTTCAAGCATACAACACTGTCCCTGGTCAGGTCCGCGGTTTTATTAGGAAAGTCTTGTGACTGCTGACGTAGAACATCTGCCTGCTGTCTGCTACCCAGTGAACGGTTAACTAAGCAGTAAATTGAACTCTCAGTGGATAACACAGCCCAATTTAGCTGGAGTTTAAGATGAAGCTGATGTGAAGTGGCAGCTCCCTACCATGCCCTGCCTCTTACCAGTCGCTGGGGTTGCAGAAGTCCTCTGTACTAGCCATTCAGTCATTCATGAGAAAAACCCATCTTTCCCCACAGACCTAGAGCTTAGAAGCAAAGTCACATTTTCCATAAATCCAGGGAGCGTAACTTTCCTGAGTCTGACAGCAACCAGTAAGGTGCAGCTTTTGTCCTACTGCCCTCCACGCACGTGGCCTGGGGGCCTGCTTGAGTTGTTTTCAGTTCTCTTCTGAATTTTGAGCTTAAACTCCAGAGGACTGTGTGCTGTGCATTCTTACTGAGGCGGCCAAGAATTCTGAGATGCTACACTTAAGGGCAAAGACCCTGTTCTCTAAAATGCCAGTTCAATGCTTGTTCCTTTTTTCCGAGTGACCTGGCTCCTAGGTGGCAGGGAGCAAATCTCGTCCATCTTTGCACCAGCATGTCACGCTGGGGATGTCGGAGAGCAGTGCTTCCGAATCTTCCTTTAAAAAGCCAGGAACGCAGCCACAAAGCTTATGAGGCCACGCCACGCTGAAGGCGCCTGGTGTGCAAAGCTAAAAGCCAGAGTGCTCATTAGGGTCATTCTCAGTGAGTCAGACATTCTTCCTCGCCGCCTGCCTCACGACACAAGCAGCCTTGGTTTCCTCACTGCTACAACGTAAAAAGTCGCCCCGGGATTTTCCTAGGAGTGAAAACAGGGTCTAGCCAACATGAAACAGCAGGGAAGATGAAATAAGTATGGTGCATCTATACCACAGAGCACTTAGCCGGCGGTTAGAAAGGCTAAGGTAGAAAATACATTCTACACACACACATCCATCACTGGATGAACAAAATGTGACACATACATGCCATGGGGTATTATTCACCTTAAAGAGGAAAGTGTCCGTGTAAGCATGTCCAAACCTGTAGAGAATTTAAAAAAAAATTGAGTCCAACAGAAGAAGCACCTGGAAAGAAGACCTCAGCAGACAGATAAAGGCTTCGGAGAGTAACAGTCTGCAGTTTCTTCTCTGCATCCGATTAAGGAGCAATGTAAGATCACTCAAAGGTGGGAAAGAGCAAGACGGGCATGTTAATAATGGGTGTTTCTCGAGGAGAACCAAGATGGCGGCATAGGTTAACGCCGGAGTTTGCTGCCTTGAACAACCACTTCAAAAATACACTCTTCCGAGGGTGGCCACCCTTTCGAAGGGGTTTGAAAGGGGGCTTTCGAAGGTGTATTCTCAGAGTGCACAGGAGCAATGGTCAGGGCTTGCTTAAGGCAAAGTTACATGCCCGGGGTGATCAGCCCTGTTAGGAATGATCAGACCACCCTGTGAGGTTGCTCTCCATAGAGCCCCTTTCGTCCAGAAGGAATTCTGACACATGCTACAACATGAACGAACCTTGAGAACTTTATGCTAACGAAAACGTGTCACAAAAAGACGATTACTGTAGATTGCAGGTAAGTCGGAAACAGAAAGTAGAAGATGGCTGCCAGGAGCTGGGGGATGGGAATGGGGAGTTATTGTTTAATAGGGACGGTTTCAGTTTTGGGCGGTGGTAATGGTTGCAAAAAAAAAAGACCAAAATTTGGTTTTAAATAATTCTAATACTGAAAGTAGATATTGGGACGCTGTATAATAAGCTAACGTTTACTGAGCACTCATCTGACACATGCTACAACATGAACGAACCTTGAGAACTTTATGCTAACGAAAACGTGTCACAAAAAGACGATTACTGTAGATTGCAGTTGTGTGAGGTAAGTCGGAAACAGAAAGTAGAAGATGGTTGCCAGGAGCTGGGGGATGGGAATGGGGAGTTATTGTTTAATAGGGACGGTTTCAGTTTTGGGCGGTGGTGATGGTTGCACAATAATGTAAGTGTACTTCGCCCCACGGAACCATACACTTAAAATGGCTAAGATGGTAAATTTAGTAAGTGCCAGGAGGTGAGGTAGACACAAGTGATTCCCATTTTACAGATGGGTACATGGAGTAGCAAAGAGAAGGAACTTGCCCAAGGCTGTCCAACTGGTGAATGGCAAAGCTGGGAGGAGTTGGTTTACAATAAAAAAAATGGAAAAATAGAAAAGCTGCTAACAGATTGTATTGTACTGTTTGGTTTTTTTTTTTGTATTGTACTGTTTTTGACGAGAAGTTTATGTATGCCTCACGTGTATTGACATAAAGATCTGGAAGGAAATTAATATATTAACTGTCAACAGGGGATGCGGGATTTGGGCAGTTGGGTGGGGGGGTCCACTTTTTCCTTGACCTATTTGTGCACTGTTTCCAATGAGTGTTACTACTCTTGCAGTGTCAGAATCCCAGCAGCAACTGTGGGAATGCATGCTTTCGGTGAGAGGTCCCTTGAGGCTATTTGTGGGACTAACACAGAGATCTGGGTCACTGCTCCAGGCTGGAGGAATCTCAAACCTTGCCTCAATGAGATGAAAAAGACTTACCAAGCCCAGCCAGTGTTGCTCAGTGGTTGAGCATCAACCCATAAACCAGGAGGTCACCCGTTCAATTCCCGGTCAGGGCACATGCCCAGGTTGCGGGCTCTATCCCCAGTGGCACGGGGGTGGGACTTGGGGGGTGAGGTGGGGGTGGGGCCGGGTGACGCATGTGGGAGGCAGTCGATTAATGTTCTCAGCTATCCCTCTCCCTTTCTCTCTCTCAAATCCATAAAAACATATTAAAAAAAAAGACCAAAATTTGGTTTTAAATAATTCTAATACTGAAAGTAGATATTGGGACGCTGTATAATAAGCTAACGTTTACTGAGCACTCAGTAAGTGCCAGGAGGTGAGGTAGACACAAGTGATTCCCATTTTACAGATGGGTACATGGAGTAGCAAAGAGAAGGAACTTGCCCAAGGCTGTCCAACTGGTGAATGGCAAAGCTGGGAGGAGCTGCATGACACCAGCTTCATGCTTGGACCCACCGTACCCACCCCCCTCCATCCCTAGAGGCTCCTCCTCCTGGCATCTTCACATTCCTCTGCAGCGAGTAAAACGAATAGGCTTGCTTTTTGGTTAATAAAGTAGAATAACATTTATTTTTTTCTTAAAACTTTATTTTACATGCTATAATCATGGAAACTCAAATTAGATATAAATTATGTCCAGCTGAGCTGGTTACAGGTCATGGTTAGCATGAGAAGAGTTAGGCGGAAGCTTTCTTTTCCTTGTAGGTTGCCATCATTTTCTTGATTTCAGCAATAGCTTTCCCTGGATTCAGCCCCTTGAAAAAAGAGAAGAGAATCAATACCAAATGGTAGTGAAACTGAATGGAAGAAGTGATGCCCTTGGGCGGAACCCTCCCCCAGCTGGTGCAGTGTCCAGGCACTGAATGCACACCAGGCTCTCTAAAACTCAGAGGCCGGGCCAGGAACTCTCTCTGGAGTCTGCTCTCTGCCATGCCCTGGAGCAGAGACCATCTGTCACTGTGGCTCTGCGGCCGCCGGCCCCGCATACCTTGGGACAGGTCCTGGTGCAGTTCATGATGGTGTGGCAGCGGTAGAGGGAGAAGGGGTCCTGCAGCTTGGCCAGGCGCTCCTCCGTGAAGTCGTCTCTGGAGTCGATCATCCAGCGATAGGCCTGGGAACCGGGGGCTGATTAGCTGAGCTGTCAACCTACCGGGCCAGAGCGACCTCTGGCTCACCTCACAGCTGCAGGAGCGCGGGACAGGGAACTCTCTCAGCGTCGCCGCCCTGTCTGCACACTCTTTAATTCTTGCCATCTTTCACGGAAAGACTCCCAACTCTTCCTGAACTCCTCTTGACTAGTGATCCCCACAAACCTGTGAACCACAGTGCACCTGGCACCCTGGGGCTTAAGAGTACGCGACCAGGCATCGTCTTCTAATTATTACGTTGCTCATTAGCTTCCTGCCCAGACTATGAATTAGTGACGGCAGGGACTGTGTAAAATGACTCTTTATCTATCTTCATAGCACCTACTCCCTGTCTCTGAGTAAACTGATGACTTCACAGCCCTGTCTAGAGATCATCTTTGCTTCACTTACTGATTCCTTTAATTAGTGTATGCCTCCCAGAAGCCGGAGACCAGCCAGCTGAAAACTGACTCACCTCCCCATCCCCGACCTGCTCTGCAGTGTGACTGGAGGACTTCTATGTTCCCAACAACCCAGGTCACCGGCTCGAGGGCCAACTATATTCATTCGTTGTCAATCTCTCCCATGGCTGGGAATCAACACTGCCACATGGTCACA
>NW_006293088.1:2268530-2276362 GCF_000327345.1 Myotis davidii | reverse complement strand
TCATGCCTGGCCCCACCTGACCCACCCCCCTCCATCCCTAGAGGCTCCTCCTCCTGGCATCTTCACATTCCTCTGCAGCGAGTAAAACGAATAGGCTTGCTTTTTGGTTAATAAAGTAGAATAACATTTATTTTTTTCTTAAAACTTTATTTTACATGCTATAATCATGGAAACTCAAATTAGATATAAATTATGTCCAGCTGAGCTGGTTACAGGTCATGGTTAGCATGAGAAGAGTTAGGCGGAAGCTTTCTTTTCCTTGTAGGTTGCCATCATTTTCTTGATTTCAGCAATAGCTTTCCCTGGATTCAGCCCCTTGAAAAAAGAGAAGAGAATCAATACCAAGGGGTAGAAACTGAATGGAAGAAGTGATGCCCTTGGGCGGAACCCTCCCCCAGCTGGTGCAGTGTCCAGGCACTGAATGCACACCAGGCTCTCTAAAACTCAGAGGCCGGGCCAGGAACTCTCTGGTCTCTCTGTGCCTCACTGTGGCAGGCAAAGGAGCCCAGGGCAGAACCATGTTCACTGAATGCTCAAAGACATCTAAGAAAGAACGTCTGTGACTACAGCTGGTGTCACAACTAGCCAGACCTCTCTACAGGTTTTACACATTCCCACGATCTTTGACTCATCTTCAGAAACCAGCACATACACGCTCCCAAAGCTGTGGAAGAGGCTCTGGTCCCTCCTGCTCCAGTGACCGAGTCTGCTCTCTGCCATGCCCTGGAGCAGAGACCATCTGTCACTGTGGCTCTGCGGCCGCCGGCCCCGCATACCTTGGGACAGGTCCTGGTGCAGTTCATGATGGTGTGGCAGCGGTAGAGGGAGAAGGGGTCCTGCAGCTTGGCCAGGCGCTCCTCCGTGAAGTCGTCTCTGGAGTCGATCATCCAGCGATAGGCCTGGGAACCGGGGGCTGATTAGCTGAGCTGTCAACCTACCGGGCCAGAGCAGCCTCTGGCTCACCTCACAGCTGCAGGAGCGCGGGACAGGGAACTCTCTCAGCGTCGCCGCCCTGTCTGCACACGCTTTAATTCTTGCCATCTTTCATGGAAAGGCTCCCAACTCTTCCTGAACTCCTCTTGACTAGTGATCCCCACAAACCTGTGAACCACAGTGCACCTGGCACCCTGGGGCTTAAGAGTACGCGACCAGGCATCGTCTTCTAATTATTACGTTGCTCATTAGTTTCCTACCCAGATTACGAAGGCAGGGACTATGTAAAATGACTCTTTATTTTTCATAGCACCTACTCCCTGTATCTGAGTAAACTGATGACTTCACAGCCCTGTTTAGAGATCATCTATGCTTCACTTACTGATTCCTTTAATTAGTGTATGCCTCCCAGAAGCCGGAGACCAGCCAGCTGAAAACTGACTCACCTCCCCATCACCAGACCTGCTCTGCAGTGTGACTGGAGGACTTCTATGTTCCCAACAACCCAGGTCACCGGCTCGAGGGCCAACTATGAATGCACCTCGTTGTCAATCTCTCCCATGGCTGGGAATCAACACTGCCACATGGTCACACAACCACATAACTTCTCTTTTTGTGGGAAAATGAGAAATGTTAAGTTGTTTTGTGAGCTGCTTAAGAGTCTGTGGAAAGCACGGACCATAAATCTAACGCATAAGCTTTCTGGGAACAAAGACAGTGACTTTCTTTGCAGTGAACTATTCATATCGTGAAAGGCAATACTACTTTCTCTTCCGAGCAACCCCTACAGCTGGTCCTCCAGGCGTCCGTTAGCCTGCAAACAATTTCCAACCTGAGAGCTGGCAGGCCCCCCTCAACGGCACTTCGCTCTCCCCTGCTCGCGTGTTAAAATCCCTGTGAGAGGGAGGTGGGAGCCATGACAGATGCATTCTGGGGAAAGCAGGCAAGTGGGTAGGTAAAAGCCAGCCGCACAGGAAACACATTTTAAATATCGGCAAGGCATGGTTTGCCCACCAGCATGTCACCACTCAGGGCGGGACCCTCGCCACACCAGAACCAAGGCATTTTGCAGATGAAGCCCTAGGTTTACTGAAAGCCAAGTGAAGACAAAGCAATCTGTGACCTTGTTTGGAATGGATGCAAATCAAGGAAGCCATCGCCCCTCAGAATGTCTGGTTTCCAACAACATATTGTGCACTTGGATTTCTGGATGCCTTTTTCAGCGTTTCTTAAAGCAATGGTGGAGCACCTCACCTGCATGAGCACCGCAGGTCCCAAGTATTTGTCTCCATTCCACCAGTAGCTGGGGCAGCTGGTGCTGCAGCAGGCACAGAGGATGCACTCGTACAGCCCATCCTGTGAGGAAGGAGGAAGCGTGGTCAGGAGCCCAGGACAGAAGAGCCCACATGTCCTTAGTTGACTAAAGGTGGTATTTGGGATTAGAGCATAAACAAAGCATCCGCTCGCATGGGAGTTTTCTTGGGAAAATCCTAGGAGTCGTTTGCAGAGATTTACCAGAGCCATTCGAAAGAGCTTGGGTCTGAAATGTAATCATTTGCTGGATTACAGCCCAGAGGTTAAGTCCAAGTACACTAAGATATGTGCCCTTGACCAGGAATCGAACCTGTGACCCTTCAAGGAGCAGACCATCTCTCTGCCAATTGATGTGTCTCTCTCACATTGATGTTTCTCCCTCTCTCTCCCCACCTCCTTTCTACTCTCTCTCTCAAAAAACAAAACAAAAAAAAAAAACCTCAATGGGAAAAATATCCTCAGGTGAGGATTAACAAACAAACAAAAATAAAAATAGACACTAATACCCCAACAAACAAACAAGATGCATTACCTACAACACAGTGTAGGAGAGGCAGCTAGGGCCTGGTGCGGAGGCCTCTAGTAGTCTATACCAGCCTCTGCCCGCTCAGCACAGGAGACATCAGGTTTTCAATGGGAACCAACATCATCCTAAATAATAGCCAACTTGTACTGAGCCCCTCATGCTCTACCGACTTTACCTTCTTTGATTATCACAATAATCCTATTAGGTTCCCATTTTACAGGTAAGGAACTGAGGCTCACAGAGGTCAGGTCACTTGCCCAGGGTCACAGAGCTCAAGCAGCAGAGCTGGGATGGCACCCAGGCAGCCTGACTCTGGAAGCCCTGCTCCTTAACACATGCCACACTGACTCATCTGCCCAACCAGTTCTACACACTGGACTTCCAGATTCTGGGGACAGGAACTGACTGAAGGCAGCGAACAGAAGGGCACGCCGCCATCTGAAGAACTTGCACTGGGTTACCACTTTTATAAGACTCTCCCCTCTCCTTCTCCAGTCAAGCTTAGTAGGAAGATAAGAGAACATGCAGATCTCTTCTTCTAAAGTTTTAGGCAAATACTCCTCAAGAGATTGAATAGTATAGTATAAGATTAGCTAAATCAAAACAGATTCCGGTTCCGTCACCCAGCTCCTTGGTCAGATCTGTTCCTGACTAACATGACAGATGACAAAGAGCTGTTGGTCCTGATTGTAACCTTATGTCTTCAACAAAATCTATATTCTGTTCAGGCAGCAGGTAAGAATATAAACTGGCCCCACTGGTCTAGAAAGCATAAGATAACAGGATTAAGAACCTTAATTATAGTCATATTCTTTTTTTTTTTAAATTTAAAAAAAGAATATATTTTTTTGATTTTTCACAGAGAGGAAGGGAGAGAGATAGAGAGCCAGAAACATCGATGAGAGAGAAACATCGATCAGCCGCCTCCTGCACACCCCCCACTGGGGATGTGCCCGCAACCCAGGTACATGCCCTTGGCCGGAATCGAACCCGGGACCTCTCAGTCCGCAGGCCGAGGCTCCATCCACTGAGCCAAACCGGCTTCGGCTATAGTCATATTCTTTAGTCTACTTTAGAAAAAAATTTTAAGAAGTACTCTCATTGTTCAACGACAGTAGGAATGGTTAAAGAATACACAAAGTGCCCTAGCTGGTTTGGCTCAGTGGATAGAGTGTTCCCGGGTTCGATTCCAGTCAGGGGCACATGCCCGGGTTGTGGGCTCGATCTCCAGTGGGGAGTGTGCAGGAGGCAACCAATCAATGACTCTCTCTCATCATTGATGTTTCTATCTCCCGCTCCCTCTCCCTTTCTCTCTGAAATCAATACAAATATTAAAAAGAAGAAAAAAGAACACACAGCGTGCACACCGGAAGCAGCAGAGAGTCCAGTGTGAGCTCATGCTTGTGAAGAACTTCTAAGGCTGTGGGAAGATGCTCAGACAAAGGAACAACGCGGACACAGAAGCGTATTTACGGTTTGACCCCAGCTCCATAGAGTCACGAAAAAAGGTATGTTTAGCATATTCATTTAAGGAAGTGAAAAATGCTAAGTAAGTAAATGTTTGGTATTTAAATGAGCAAATTTTGATTATCCAGAAAACGTGCTTCATTCCCTAATAACCCCACATCAAGGAGATGTTTACTAGCTACAAGCTGCCCGAGCATGAGGGATGACTAGTTGGGCCAGACTGGCCAGTTCCAACCTGGACCCTGGGATGTGTTCGACTCCATAGGAGTCAGAAGTGGGGGCTGTGCTGACTCACATCACCGTGCTGCCCCCATCGTCTCCATGTCAGAGCTGAATTCATTTATTCATTCACATAACTACTATGAATTGGTAAAATAACATGCGCCAGGGTCTTGGATCCAGGAGTAAGACACCGTCCCTACGATGGCTCAGTCTGATGGACAGGAATGTAAAGGACTCTCTTAGGATCAGCGCTCGCTGGAGGAGCACACGAAGTGGTGACCATCAGAAGCACATGTCCTTGGCCCCATGCAGGCACGTGGTTGGGATCCACCTCCATGTGGTCCCCTCCCCCCTCTTCCTCTCCACAGGACACAGTGTGCAGGGGGTAAAAGTGCAAACAGACACTTCTGAGAGGAGGAGAAAGTACAGGAGGAGACTGAAAACTCGGTAATAACCTTCACTTTCAAAGACTCCCTTGCCTCACAGAGAACAGCAACTCCAAGAGAGTGTGAAGGCAATCACCAGACGTGCGATGGTAGGAGAGAACACAGAGGCTCTAGGCCCAGTTTACCAGTAACGATTTCATTCCCACCTATGAAACAGTGTTAAAGTGCAACTCTGAGTTAGCTGTCAGCTTTCACAGAAGGGGCAGTTCCCACACTGGTTTCTGTAGAAGACAAGCATCTGCAATATGGTAACAATCTCCTTGGTCTGCTCTGCCCTTCTGGGTTCACACTACCCACCGCCCCGAGAGGGTAGGTGTCCAACCCGTGGGCAGATGCTTCTGAAGTTCCTTCCAGAACACACTAAAAGGTCTGCATTACCTCATGCCCTTACCCGCCCCGACCACTCCCACCCCTTCAAGACACACTTCCTGGAAAACATCTTTGCAACGAAATTCCTCAAATCAAGACCATAGATGGGGGAAATCACCAGTTTATCGCGGTCTTCTATGGACTGCAGGTACTGCTGCTTGCCTTCCTGGGACTCATCCTTCTTCTTCAAATAAGGCTCGATGGATTTGTACTGAGCATAGAAGTTGCTCAAATCCTGAGGGCAAGAGGGAGAAGGGTCAGGTTCTACCATCCCCGCAGCCTTCTCTTCACCCATTTCTCGGCCTACGTTCCTGCCCTGTGACAGCCTGAAGGCAGATCCTCCTGTGGCGGGATACGGGCGGAGACTCAGAGGGAGAAATGGTCACAATGTTGAGCGCTGTTAGCGAATCTCCTCTTCATCCACCCACCCTCGCAAACACCCTCAGGAAGGTGGGCAAGTACAGGGAGGTAGAAATGAAAGTAAACTGTGTATCAACTGCTGCTTCCCAATTGGTATTTCCCACATGAATTCTTTGTAGTTATGGCCAAATTCTTCGTTTCTGGGATTGTTACAATTTTGTGCCCTGTTATTTCCAAAAAATCTTCACCAAATGAGCTGCTGGATGATCTTCCAGGCCTGTTTGTCTTTCAACAGTCAAATTGCTTAAACTCAGATAGGAAAAACCTGCCTGAAAGAACTAATAGCATAACCCGAACACACCTCTCCCCCAACCCTTGCAAAAAATATGGGGGCGGGGGCAGGGAGGGATGCAGAAACTCACAGGAACCAGATCCTTTATCACATACATATGTGGAAGAGGGTAGATTTTTGAGACTTTGTTGAGGTTGGTGTCAATCCTCCGGGTGCAAGCTAGAGTGTTGCCTCCATTGATGTTCATTGCACAGGAGCCACAGATGCCTGAGAGACAAATACAGCCAACACGTCCTTACCCAGATTCCATTCAGTCACCCAGCTTCAAGTTCTCTTCTCTGGACCGTCGCCAGTTACTCTGTAACTGGCAGCACCAGGAGCAGTGCTGGCAGGCAGCACAGCTCTGGCAGAGGTGCCTGCGGCCTTTCCCCCTCCTTATCTAGAATGCAGATCTACTGGCTGTAGTTCCAAAAACATTTTGTGACCATGAGGCAACCTTGAGGGTGGGTGGCACTAGGACAGAGGAGCCTGGGATCCAGCTGGCACCACGGAGTTCCCAGCACCAGTCCTAGCTTCATGCTTCATGTATTTTTAGAGAAAAATCAGCTTGTATTTTTAAAAGCCACTGTCTCTGGCCATATGCTCCATCTCTGATCTCGGAAGCCACTGTTATTTGAACACAAACTCTAACAGCTACAATATCCCCAAACAAACCAACATTGTCTTGGTCATGATAGGGCTGAGGCCTGGCTACAGATGATCCAGAGGAAGCTCTTATTCTATTTTCTCTACAAGACAAGCAGCGCGGAGGATATGAAACCCACACAAGCTGTCTGAGCACTAACTTTCCAAGGAGAAGAATAAACTAATGTGAAACCAAAGCAAAGCAAAGCAAGCAGAAACGAGGTGCTGACCAAGGGGCCCTGAAATGAGAATTTTCTTAGCCTGGACTCCCTTCCTGTGCACGGAAATTTCCGAGTTTAAAATTGGCTATGCAAATTCAACCCCTGGTACTGCTTCTCTGGAGCTGTATTTTTATTATCAGGCCAGAGAAATGGGATTACTCATGGAACTTGCACTGGGTAACCACTTAAAACATTTTTTTGGGGGCGGGGGGAGGGGGGTGTTACCACTTTTATAAGACTCTCCCCTCTCCTTCTCCAGTCAAGCTTAGTAGGAACATAGAGAACATGCAGATCTCTTCTTCTTCTAAAGTTTTAGGCAAATACTCCTCAAGAGATTGAATAGGATCGATATATTGATGCACACTTGGCACTCAACTGTGTTTCTATTTAAACACATAGCACTGTGTTTTAAAAGAAATGGTATATAATTTAAAAAATAAATCCAATTAATCTTCTCTTAAAAAGGCTCCCCTGGAAATTCTCTTAACAAGTAATAAGGGAGTAAAAAGGAGCGGCAATTAATTTCATCCTGCCTCGGACATTTTAGTCCAGATGGGCCACACCTGAGGTTCTTGCGGGGGGGCGAGAAGGTTACTGAAAAGCATCTCTATTTCCTGTGTTGCCAGGATTTATGTGGGGAAAGTTGGTGTTTAATTACAGCAGAATGTTCCCCGAACAGCAGGACTCAGCCCAACTATCAAAATATCTGTCAGCATTTGCTACAGTAAACGCAATCCTGTAAGATTAGCTAAATCAAAACAGATGTCTTAGAAATAGGTCTTGAAATGCACAGCAGAACAAACATAAAAAGTGATGGGCCAACATTTACAGTGACTTTTCCTTTCTGGAAGGTTATTTCAGGAAGAGAGTTCAGTCCCAGCTCTCGGTCTTGGCCCAAGCTATGCTTTTTGGTTTTCTCCCGGGTTTCCAAGCCTGTGCTGTGCCGCCTGTGCTGTGCCGCCTGTGCTGTGCCGCCTGTGCTGTGCCGCCTGTGCTGC
>NW_006293088.1:2265436-2268457 GCF_000327345.1 Myotis davidii | reverse complement strand
CTGTGCTGTCCTGCCTGTGCTGTGCCGCCTGTGCTGTCATGCCTGTGCTGTGCCGCCTGTGCTGTGCCGCCTGTGCTGTGCTGCCTGAAATGCTTTCTGGAATCAGACAACTCGGGCTGACTCCTGGCTCCCAGCTCACTAGCTGTGCGTCCTTTTGGAAGTTCTTACCCCCTGGACTCAGTTTCTTCACTGTACCTGGAATGTAAATAGCAGCAGCACTTATCTATCTCACACAGAACGCACAGGACGGAGCCTGGCACACACGCTGTGCTCCGCGGCCATCAGGCCAGCCGGGCTTCACGGCACACCTGTGTGATGTTAGCCTGTGCTGTGCTGCCTGAAATGCTTTCTGGAATCGGACAACTCGGGCTGACTCCTGGCTCCCAGCTCACTAGCTGTGCGTCCTTTTGGAAGTTCTTACCCCCTGGACTCAGTTTCTTCACTGTACCTGGAATGTAAATAGCAGCAGCACTTATCTATCTCACACAGAACGCACAGGATGGAGCCTGGCACACACGCTGTGCTCCACGGCCATCAGGCCAGCCGGGCTTCACGGCACACCTGTGTGATGTTTGCCATCTGAGTACCACCTGAACAATTATTTAGGAGTTTTCTTTAAATCAAATCATTTTTACTTAAATTCATATTAAAAAACCATGTCTGTATCACTGCTACGCTGTCAGGAGTAATTATGTTCTTCTAACATGTAAAGAAATACATAGCTATAAGGTAAAAAAGGCTGGTGTGCACACTGTCGGAAATCAGCTCATGCGGCACCAGCAACACACTATGGGACATGCTGTTCCCATCCAGAACATTCCTACTGAGCACCTGCTCTGTGCACATGTAATGCTGGGAGCTGGAGGGACGCACACGCCTCCCTGTTGGACAGATGTTACGTGCGCATAAGCACCAGTTAGACTCTCTCTACTGCCCCCTAATACATGAGCCCAGCAGGGCAGAGGCAGCCCGCCAGCATACCGAGCGAGTCCTCGAAGGCAGCAGCAGCTGTCGGGGTCGCCAGATGCGGCAACCATGTGACAGAAAGCTCTTGAAGCGAAGCAAACTCAGAAACCAGAACTTGTACTGGTTAAAATTTCCGACCCGTTTACCCAAGAAAAGGAAGTGCAATGCACAGCCAGGTCAGCTGGCAGAGCCCTGCAGCTGTTCTCTAGGTATTTCTGTCAGCTCTGGCCAGCCTTTCGGGAACCAGAACGTAAGTATGCGGGGCCTACCAGGGAAGGAAGCGCTTACCTTCCCTGCAAGATCTTCGGAAGGTCAAGGTAGAATCCATTTCATTCTTAATCTTGATTAAAGCATCCAACACCATAGGACCACATCTGACCAAAACCAAAACAAGAACAAAAGAACCCAGTTGTATTTAGGTGAAGCTCACTCTCCCTACACTTTTATCATAATACGATGAGACATCTGCCTATGTCAGCTGCTTTATTATCCACTCGGCCTTTGCGGGGCACTTACAGAATTTCCCCATTTTATTTTTGCACATCATTACACATTTGGAGTACCGCAGAGTTCTATTTTGGTGATCACATTGAATATACATTTCTAGAAAATGGAAAGCTGAAAATATTTAGGTTAGAAAACAACTTCCATGTACTGGCAGTTTTTCTTTTTTCTTCTAAAGCTCCTTGCAAAGCTTTCCCAAATAGTTTACTTCAAATTTAGAAATTTCAAATCCAAACAATAAGTAGCTTTAAACAGTTCATTAATAATAATAATAATAATGCACAACCACCACAAAAACATGGAAGAGAATAAAAGATAAATCACCCACAGTCCCCTAATCTCAAGCACTGAGTGTTCCATGCGCATGGGTGCAGTGAAGGGTATAAGGGCAGCAAGCCCTGCCCAGCCGGCGTGGCTCAGTGGTTGAGCATCGACCTATGAACCAGGAAGTCACGGTTCGATTCACAGTCAGAGCACATGCCGAGGTTGCGGGCTCGATCCCCAGTGTGGGGCATGCAGGAGGCAGCCAATCAATGATTCTCTCTCATCACTGATATTTCTTTCTCTCTCTCTCCCCCTTACTCTCTGAAATCAATAAAAAGATGTTACGAAAAAAAAGGGCAGCAGCCCTGGCTTTGGGATCCAGAGTGCAGGCCTGGCACTCGAGAGCCTGGTCTGAATCCTGCCTTGGACACTTACTAGGTTACAGGCAAATCAACCAGCTTCCTGTCTATGAAGCCCAGAGAGCAGCACCTACATCTCCAGGACTGCGGGTGAATGAATACACGAGGAAAGAAACAAGGAGAGCACTGCCTGCCACAAACATTTAGTTTAACAATTATCCTCATGCAGAGTCTGTGCTTCTATGAAAATGGCTGCCTGTCTGAGCCTCAGTTTATCTGTAAAATGGAATTAATATTGTATCACAAGACTGTAATGAAGATTAAATAAAAACATGCAATTTTTAGGTTGAGTACACAGAAGTGCTCAACAAATCTTATTGCCTGGTTGCCACCTGATTCCTCAGTATTTCTCTATGCATGGGATTTAAAAAATATGCCCCCCTCCCAAATCCCTTTAGCATCACCTGTATTTTCCCCCCAGCTTTATGGAGATAAAATCAAACATCACACTGTGTAAACTTAGGGTGTATGACGTGACAATTTAATATATGTATATACCGTGAAATGATTAGCACAATAAGGTTAGTTAACATTTTGCATTATCCGTATTTCTATCAGCAACATGCAAACACCCTTTTCACTGTACTTTTGCCAACACTGGGAAATGTAACCTTTAAAAACCTCTGCTATTCTCAGTGTTTGAGAGCTTTGAATACTACCTACAATGGTTGAGTATTTGTCATAAGTACATTCATTTTTCTTCACTCACCAATTATTCATTGCAAGTCTTCTGTGTGCCAGGTTCCGTTCTAGGTGCTGGAGATACACCAGAGAACAAAACAGATGAACTTCCTGCCCATGGAGGGTCACTCTGCTGGGCTGATTCTAGGGGACTCTGTCTACTGAGGTCCTGGGAAATTGTTTTTGA
>NW_006293088.1:2258184-2265156 GCF_000327345.1 Myotis davidii | reverse complement strand
CCAGAGCCACTGGATGGCCTTAGTTTTAAACCTCCCAATGGTGTGGAAAGCACGTCCCTGAATCAGATGAAGAGCTCACCTTCACTTATCCAATACCCAGCTTTCATCAAGATACTCACTTATTCAAATCAACTTCATAAGTTTGCATACGAGGTTTATCTCCAGTTTTGTCTGGATCCCATCGGTAGATGGCAAATTTCTTGATTCGGGGAGCGGTGGCAGCAGCTGTCTGGGCCCCTCGGCAGGCCTGAAATATAAAAAGTTCACAAGAACAAAAAATAAATTCTTTAAAATGCAAGGTAAATCCTTCTACTTAGCTGCACTACAAACTGCAATACTGGCTACAAACCTGCACATTCCTGACAGCCTCTTGGGGAAGGCAGTCATCCAATATTCAACAAATACTAAGCATGTCTCATGCGCTAGACATGCCAATTCATACTATTTATTATTGCCAAGTACTGTATTAAGTGTTTCATATGAAGTACTCCACTGAGTCTGCATTTTAAAGATGAGGAAAAAGAGACCAAGTTATGGGCCCACATTTACAGAGCTGAGTGGGGCCAGAATTGGAATCCAGGTCGGTCTGTCTGACACCACAACCCATGTTCCTAAACACTGTACTATCCTATTCACTTGTGAACATTCCCTGGTCTCTTCTTGGTGCTGTCTTCTCTTTATGTCCTCAACTCCCTGAGGGCATGTGTATTAGTGTTCTCCAGGGAAATAGAACCAGCAGTGTGCATATATGTGTGATATACGTATATGCGCACATATACATACATATATGTGCACTTATACAACCATAAAAATAAAGAAACACCCCTAAGTCAACGGCTAAGCCCTCCCCATCCCACAATCCTTGCAGCCCTTTTCCATTTGGGCAGAGACCACACCAAGTCCTCTAAGCTTCTACTATGGTGACGGGGACGGGGATTCAGCCAGTCCAAATAGCAAGTATAAGGTGAGCCCTCAATTAAAAAAAAAAAGTCCAAGTCCAAAGACAGGAAAACCTCCGATGTCAGTTCGACAGCAGTCGGACAGGAGGAATTTCCTCTCATCTGAAGGAATAAGAGGGAATTTGTTCTAATCGGCCTTTCAACTGGTTGGATATGGGTCACCCACATTAGGGCAGGCAATCTGCATCACTGCTTTTTGATGTGAATATTAAACACCCGCACAGAAACACCAGGATAACTCTGACCAACTATCTGGGCACCCCAGGGCCCAGTAGATGAACGGTCACAGCATGGGACAGGCTGTGTTACACCTCCCAGCATCCCTGGTCCAGGCCTTTGCATATAGCAGCTCAATCCATGGTTAGGAAAGACTGAAGAGCAAAAATGAGTGTTATACTAATGTAAAAGTGTGTTTTATTTTAAATGCACCTTAAAAGGCTGATCAGTACAACCTATATCAAGCCAGTAAAAATAAAGAAACACCCCTAAGTCAACGGCTAAGCCCTCCCCATCCCACAATCCTTGCAGCCCTTTTCCATTTGGGCAGAGACCACACCAAGTCCTCTAAGCTTCTACTATGGTGACGGGGACGGGGATCCTGTCCGTCAAAATAGCAAGTATAAGGTGAGCCCTCAATTTTTATATAGAAAATTCAGACTGTATTCCCAGCCAGCTAAATAGCTTATAAATTGTTAAAGAAAGTGAACACTCTGAAGGTTAACTGAGTAATTATAAGAAGGTAATGCTGTTTATTACTTGTTGGCAAAAAGGGCCCCAAATTAAGGGAAGCTGAAAAGAAAAATACCAGCTTTCAGTAGGAAAGAAAGTGTATGAAGAAAGTGAAAGTGAAGATGAAAGCTGTATTTTACCTTGTTACCAAGCTGGCTAGATCATTAATAAAAGGAAAGTCGTTTTTACAAATGAACATTTTCCATGAGGGACTCCATTTTGTAAATGGAAAGGAACACGTGGCTAGCGCCACCCTGTGGTAGTGAAGAGGAAGTGAAAAGGAAGGATTCCTGAAGATTGCTCCAGCAGCTTTCGCTGCTTAGTGCCCACCAGTGTTTTTGTTTTGGTGAGATTTAAGGAGGTATAATTCATTCCATAGAGTCAGGCGCCACTTAATGATGGGGTACATTCTGAGAAATGCATCGTTAGGCAAAAATGCATCTTTGTGCGAACATCACAGAGGCACTTCCACAGACCCGGATGGTGCAGCCCACTCCACACCTAGGCTCTAAGGTGCAGCCTCCTGATCCCAGGCTACAGCCTGCACAGCAGGTTCCTGGACTGAGTACTGCAGGCCATGTAGCAGTGGTGTCTGTGTATCCAAGCATAACTAAACATGAAAAGGTACAGTAAAAGTACAGTGTAAAAAATTTTAAAGCCCTAGCTGGTTTGGCTCAGTAGATAGAGTGCTGGCCTGCGGACTGAAGGGTCCCAGGTTCAAGTCCAGCCAAGGGCACATGCCTGGGTTGCAGGCTCGATCCCCAATAGGGGATGTGCAGGAGGAAGCCAGTCAATGATTCTCTCTCATTATTGATGTTTCTATCTCTCTCTCCCTCTCCCTTCCTCTCTGAAATCAATAAAAATATATTAATTTTTTTTAAAAAAACATATACTGATACAGGGCACTGACTGTGACTGGAGCCTGCAGGACTGGAAGATGTTTGCATGTTTATTTTATTTTTTTTAAGAAACTGTCAAACTGTTTCCAGTGGGTGGTCACTGTGCTAAGGTAGGTGGTAGGAGGAAAGGGACAAAATGCCTTTTAAAAAATATAAATTAAAAAGTTTTTAACCTGGGAATTTGGGGTTGTCAGCTATGGTTCTAAAGCCTGATGTAATAGTATTATTACCAGTGGGCAATAGGCATCTGGTTTGATCCAGTTTGGGTTCACTCTCACAAGGCCTGTCAAAGACCACGGTTACCTGCAATGCATCCCAACTTAACACCTCTTTCTAATACTCAAATGTCCGCTTTATATTCACTTTACAAAGGTCTTGACTGGACCACGAAGATTTTCCCCAAAGAGGTTAGGTTATTTAGAAGCCATTTAAAAAGTCTCATCAAATGAATGTGAGACAAAAGCCACGCAAGGATGCATCGCAACAGAGTGTCATAAGCAGTAAACCCCAAGGTAAGTTTTGGGGTACCCCAAAGTATCACTATTTTTTCAAAACAATTAATTTAAATTCATTTTGAGTTAAAAACCTATTTTATACAACACTCGGAGGGGTGAGGGGACGTTAATAGGAACGAGGAGAGGAGATCTGAGAATCAAAACGACCAGAGGAGGCTGTGGGTCTAAAAGTGACGGAGTTTTGCTCATCCCGAGGGGTGAACTGAAGTTATCCACAGCGTTATGTCAGCTGTGAGTTAAAAAAAAAATCTGAATAGAGAAATTTAAACATCTGTTCTCTAGGTGTTCATAGTAGAAATAATAACAATAGTTTTCACTCACTGAACCCTTATCATGTGTCAGACATTGTACTGAGTCAGTGATTTTCAACCTTTTCACCTCATGGAATGCCAAGACAAAATTACATTATATTTTTTGCCGGCCTGACAAAAAAAAAAAAGGTAAATTAAAAAAAAAATCCTCATCGAGGACATGCTTAGAGAGAGTAGTAAAAATGCAAATCCCAAACAGAACAACACAAAGAGAATTCTTTTCCCAAACAGGTCCCAAAACAACAGCAGTCATATTTCTCTTTTTTATATCGTTTGCTTCCTGTTCACACCCTAACTGAGGATCAAACTTGCCACCTTTTGGTGTATGGGACAACGTTCCAACCAACTGAACCACACAGGCCAGGGCAATTCTGCAATTAAAAAAAAAATTTCAGAGATGGAGAGAGAGAGAGAGACATCAATGATGAGAGAGAATCATTGATCAGCTGCCTCCTGCATGTGCCCCGAGGGGGGCCGGGATTGAGCCTGTAACTGAGTACATGCCTCTGCCCGGGAATTGAACTGAGACCCTTCAGTGTGCGAGCCCATGTGGACAGCTATCTTTGAACGAGCGGTGGGATGCAGAGGACGAGTGAAGGGGGAACTGCCAATTCTCCCACAGTAACAGGAAGGAAAGGAGACTATATGGGCAAAAGCAGGAAGGTTTTCCCCCTTTGTTGCCTATCAAGCAATTTACTACAAAGCCATGACAGAGGGGGGTTTTTCAAAAGCATTTCTACTTCATGACTCAGTGGTTGAGCGTCAACTTATGAACCAGGAGGTCATGGTTCAATTCCTGGTCACGGCACATGCCCGGGTTGCAGACTCAATTCCCAGTAGGTAGCCGATCAATAACTGTCTCTCACCATTGATCTCTCTCTCTTTGTATCTGAAATCAATAAAAAAATATTTTTTTAAAAAGCATCTCTCCTTCAATCTACAAAACTAATGAGTACTTGAGGCCGAGTATACCTTGGAAAAAATCAACTTCATAGTTTATAGTTTAAGGAAGGAAGATAACAACTGGACTGAACCAAACTGAGAAGAGTGAATTCTGATTCATGCTGAAGGCTGCTTGCTAGTCCTTTAGGACAGCGGTTCTCAACCTGTGGGTCGCGGCCCCTTTGGCGGTCGAATGACTCTTTCACAGGGGTCGCCTAAGACCATCCTGCATATCAGATATTTACATTATGATTCACAACAGTAGCAACATTACAGTTATGAAGTAGCAACGAAAATAATTTTATGGTTGGGTCACCACATGAGGAACTGTATTTAAAGGGCCAGAAGGTTGAGAACCACTGCTTTAGGAGACTCCTCAAGGAGCAGGCTTGGAACTAGTTAGAGCAGATTCAGATTTGGAGATAGGAGAAAGGTGCGCAAATGGAGAGGAGGAGGGCAGGAGATCTGTGTAAACCTGAGTAAAACCTGAGTCTTGCTTCTGAGATGAAGGGAGATGTGTGCAAAGTTTCAGAAATGCGTGGCCAGGTTCAAATCCAAGCTCTAGTAGCTGTATTTTTTTTTTTAATTCTACTGATTTGATAGAGAGAGAGAGAGAAAGAGAGAGAGGGAAACATCAACTTGCTTTCCACCTACCCATGCATTCACCAGTTGATTCCCCTATGTGTCCCGCCTGGAGATCGAACCTGTAACCCTGGCGCATTGGGATGACACTCCAACCACCTGAGCTACCCGGCCAGGGCCAGAAGCTGTGTGTTCACTGGCATATTAGTTAACCTCTGATTTCATTTCCTCTTTTGTAAAGCATAGGGATTCCTAAAATCTATCTCATAAGATTAACTGGAGGGTCAAGCTCTAGTATAGTCCAGAATATGATCTCTACTTTCCAATACTGGCAACATTATCAGTTTTTGTACTAATCTGATTGGCAGATAGGTATCCGAAGCTCTGCCAGTGCCAGGAGCAATGAGATACACACCTGAAAGTAGGTGGTACTTGCCCTGAAGGAGTTCGTCGTCTGGATGAAGAAATAAGGCAACACAGAGAACAACTGATCACTTACAGGCCTAACGGTGGTTGGCGGGCAGACTAGTGCATGAAAGGAATTCAGACGAGAAACCACACTGCGTCCTAGAGTCCTCGGAGCCTGAATATCACCCACCGGCAACACCGCATTCATTACTGAATTCTTTTGCAGCGGCTTTTGCGGATATGAACCCACATTCCTACAAGGGGGGGGGGGGGCGACCCTTCTGTTTTCCTGCCCTCAGGAGGCCCTACAATGGCCTCACCGGGAATGACGACACTGACCTGTGAAACTGGCCCTCTCTACACTGCGCTCTTGGGAGAGGGACGAGCGGTGGAACTCACTCTCATTGGTGGGGCTCTCACCGCCTAACTGCTTGCTCAACAGCGATGAAAGGGGCTGGTAAACAGGCCATTATCAGCCATCAGTTTAACGCCCAGAAGACACCAGCTCGAGGCTCTGGTCCGCAGTCCTCTTCTCAGTTATAAAAGGAACGTGTGCAACTCCCCCGACAGCACACTGGGAAGAGCCAGCATTAGGAACAGGCCGGTGCCTGGTGTTATGCAGCCGGAGCCGGTGCTTGAAATGAGATATTCTCATCTGAGTGCAAGAAAGGCAGCGGAAAGGAACCCGTACTCCCGGGCACCGACCATGTGCCCAGATCTGTGCTAGGAGGTCCCCACATTATGATGCAAACAGCAACAACAACAACCACACTGGATTTAGATCTGGACCTGTCACTTCTTGGCCATGACATTTTGAGCAAGCAACACATTTTCTTCCTGATGCCTCCGTTTTCAAACCTCTCGAAAGGAGGTGAGAATCCCTGCTCGCCACCGTCACGGGGCTGGCTGGGGAGCCCAGAGGAGGTGGCAGGCTTGGAACGGATTTGCAAATCCGTAGTCCCTTAGGCGTGCAATGGCAGCTTCCCTTCCCCTCCTGCATATTCCCGTTTAGGATGCAGACCAGGATGCAGCTTCCTGACAACACAAGAGGCCGGGAGACCGGCACACGGAACACAATCCGTGAGAGCAGCGCGAGCTGCGGCGATGTGCTCCCCGCCCAGCCTCTGCGAGGCCGGTACTGCTGCGCGCCCTTCACGGACAGGAGGGGGGACCTGCTGTACGGAACCGAGTCCGGCCCGCAGCCCCCTAGGCAAGGGTCCGGGTCCTCCAGGGGCTGGACTTCCCTCCAGTCTCCTCTCCCCGCTCTGTCCCCAAGGATTCACTTGCCCTGTCCTTTCCGACCCCCGTCCAGACCTCTTTCCTGAGCCCCCCGCCTCGCGTCCCGCAGGAGGGCCCTGGCGCCCCGGTCCCCACCCCTCCCACCCCGCAGAGGAGACAGTTGGGCGACGGAAAACGGGCTGGGAGCCCAGATGTTTGGGATCGCGTTCTGCTTCCATCAGTCACGCACTTGCCATGTGACCTTGGGCGGTTCAAGTCCCTTCTCTGGACTTATTTCTAAAAATCGGATCCGTCCTCCACCGCTCGCAGGCCGCGACAGGTGCAGCAGCTTGACAGGGATAAATCAGCTCCGCGCAGGTGGGGGCGGCCCTGCCCTCCCCGAAGCCTG
>NW_006293088.1:2251548-2257861 GCF_000327345.1 Myotis davidii | reverse complement strand
ACCCGGGATCCGCTAGCCTCCTCCGAGCCGCAGAGAGGGAGGCAACTTCCGGTTCCCGGGGTCGGGCAGGGAAGGCCGAGAAGGCCGAGGCGAGCATGCGCAGTAGCGGAGTGCCCGGCGCATGCCCAGTTGGCCCCCCGCGTTTTTAAGGTGACCTTCCCAGAAGGGGGCGGAGTCAGAGAGGGCTGGCGGTTGAAGGGGTGGGGCTAAGGCCATGAGGGGGCGGGGTCATCCGATCCGAGTTCTGTCCGGATGTTAAGCCCTTTCTTTCTGAAAATTTCTCAGTTCTATCATTCATCTCTCTCGCTTAGTGGGTTTAGTCAGACATTGTCATACACAGAGCGGTTTGCCCGAGGCTGTCCAGGTTTCAGCACCGAGTCCCGAGTCCCGGATCCAGAGAAACCCCACATTCCCAGACAAATCGGGAGGGTTGCTGAATGAACCCAGGGGATTTCAAACAAGACCGACAAAGGTGTTATCCATTCATTAAAAAATATGTATGGAGGCCCAGCCGGTGTGGTCAGTGGTTGAGTGTCTACCTATGCACCAAAAGGTCACTGGGTTCGATTCCTGGTCAGGGCACATGCTTGGGATGTGGGTTCAATCCCCAACAGGGGGCGTGCTGATTGATGTAGATGTTTCTCTCACTGATATTTCTATCTCTCTGTCCTTTTGCCTTCCTCTCTCTCTCAAATCAATGAAAAACACGCACACACACACATTAAAAATGTATGGAATAATCTCTGTGCTAGGAGCTGGGATGCTATGGTTACTGCCCTCACTGGATTTACTAATAGGCAAGTAACTGGACAATTACAATACACTCCTTCTGTAAAGTAGGGTGAGAAGGGAACCCAGCCCTTGGGGGCTTGGTTAGCCACTTAGCATCAGACACCATTTCTTGAACAATTACTGTATGTAAACATTACCATCCATCATCTTACTTAATCCCACAACAACCTTGTGAGAGAGTTGTGTGTTTTGTCTCCATTTTAGTCGTCTCAGCTGCTTTTTTCAGACTCTTCTATGGGTCAACGTGGAGGTTGGCTCACTCCTGGGGCTTGATTACCTTGGGCAGTTGGTCTCTTCAGTGTCCTCAGGCATTGATGTCGGTAATTGACTTTGCAGGTACCTGTGTTTTTCAAGAATGATGTTTTTCCTTCTCTGCCCACTTGTTTTTGACATGTTATATGTCATATGTTATATTTTTTTGGTTTTCACACTCATTTAGATGCTACTGGAGAAATTAAGATGGTCAGACAAATTGGTTGGATGGGGCTGAGTTTCTGAGGTCTTGGGCTGGAACCCAGCTACATTGCCATGTGACTTCATGAAGGAGATGTGTAGGAGGCCATGAGAAATAGCCTGGTGCCCTAGGTCTAACCTTGAACCTTCCTCCCAAGGCTGGCGACCTTGGACAAGTTCCTCCCCATCTCAGGCCTATAGTTTCCTTGCCTGTATCATCAGTCTGTGGAGCAGCTGATGTAAGGTTCTGTGATTCACATGGCTGCCTTGGGGGGCTGCCGTGGGGGTATGGCTGGTGACAGGGCTGAGGTCACCTTGACTTTTCACTGGGGCTGACCCAGCTCTGGAACAGGGCTCCCCCGAGTCTGCCCCAAGGGGCCTGTTGGGTCACCCAAGTTGGCAGAAATCACGGGAACACTGTCACTCTCCTTCTAATTTCTGGCTGAATTACCTTCTGAGATGAAGGAAGAGTGTTTTCTTTCTCCAAGGGACATATTTCTAGAGAATTGGTCCTCTTGGCATTTTCAGGGTTCTTTCATCTCAAAGCCAGGTGCCACTCCCAGATAAGTGGCCACGCTTTCACTTTGCTGAGGTCACCTTGGAAAAAACAGCCCGAGGCCAGCAGAGTGGAGATCTTGATTTATGAAGAGGCACTTGTTGCCAATGGGCCCACACACCCTCCAGTCGAATCATTCCTGGGCTTCGTGGGGATTTGGGGAGCTCAGAGTTATGGAGGAATACATTCCCGGGCGGCTGCACCTCCGCCCTGAACTTTGGGATTTCAGAAAGGCACAGCTGCGGAAGGACTTAGAGGTTTTCGTGGCCTGCTCCTGACGTATCTCCCCAAGGTGTCCTCGGGACTCGGCCCCAGGTTTTGTTTGTTTGTTACTACTTACCTGGCAAGTGAAGTATTGCTTTTCACCAGCCTGCTAGACGCTTTAAGTTTATGCTGAACCTCATCATTTGCAAATGTGAGCATAGAAAGTCTCCTTCGTCCTCTTAACAACCCCTTTAGGTTGGAATACCTCCCCATTTTACAGACTTCCTTACGAGAAATGAGAATGAAAGCTGAGCAGTCTTTTTTAAAAAAAAAAATGTTTTTATTGCTTTTTAGAGAGAGAGGAAGGGAGAGGGAGAGTGGAGAGACAGAAACATCAGTGATGATCTATGGGCTGCCTCTGGGAGCCTGAAACCCAAGCATGTGCCCTGACCAGGAGGCAAACCTTTAGGCACATGGGTCGATGCTCACCACTGCGCCACACCGGCTGGGCGGGAAAGCTGAGCAATCTTGGGTGAGAATCTTGCCTCAGGAGCTCCTTCTTCCCTGAAAGGGCTGGGAATCAAGTCCAGAATTAAAAATTAAAACCAAAAAGCATTCCTGTTTATACAATCAACTACATACCTCGTGTCTTGTGATTTAGGGCCACCTGGCTGGATTCCTTGCAGCCAGAGGGCTAAGGAGGGTTGGATTTAGGGGGGATAATATCAGATGATTTTATTGCCTGTGGTATTTGCCTCTGAGGAAAACCCACCTCACTCCAATGAATCCCTCTGATGGGATTGGGGTCCTTTACATGCAAAATTCAGGATTTCATTTGCCTTCCAATGGGGTGTCCCAATGGCCTCTGAAACTCCACCAGCCCCCAATTGTACATATCGCCTGGGAGTGCTTAGTTCTCCTCTTATTGGCTCCACCAGCTATCCGGTCTTTAAGCCAGAAACCCAGTGTGGTCCTTGACTCTCCCGCTGCCACATCTGATCAACCACCAACTCCCAGCTTAGCCTCCAAGATTTCCAGGGCTGGCCCACCCTCGCCCTTCCCGTCTCATCTTTCCTTGTGATGAAACCCGTTCTGTTCCCCTCCTTGTTTCTCACCTCCACACCTTGGCTCATTTCCAGGCCTTGGATCTGGGGTGCCCCTTCCTCCCTTTCCACGTGGCCAATTCTCCATCATTCAGGATTCAACTCCAACTTTCTCTTCCCTTAAGAAAGCACCCCTTTGCCACTCTCATCAGTACATCTTCTGTATCTGCCGTCAATGCACATACACCTGGTTTGACAATTACCCATTGACATGTCTGTCTTCCCAGGCTGTGGCATTTTGAGGGCATGGCCCATTCACTTTATTTTCTTCATAGAACTTACTGCTAGCTGCAAGTTTAATTTTAGTTCCTTATGAATATACTAGAGGCCCAGTGCACAAAATTCGTGCAAGAGTAGGCCCTTCTTCCCCCTGCTGCCAGCACCGGCTTCCCTCTGGCACCCGAGACCCGGGCTTCCCTCACAGTCCCGGCTTCGTCCAGAAGGATGTCCAGTGTAATTAGCATATTACGCTTTTTATTATTATAGATTTTTTTTGTCTGAATCTCCCACTCCAGGGGTCAAGAACTATGCTTGTCTTGTTCATTATTGTGTCCCCAGAGCCTGGTACATAGCAGGTGACTAATAAATGCTCAATGAATGAACAGATTCGTGTTTGTTTCCACAGATGGCTTGGGACTTTGCACACAGTAGCTCTGCTTAGGTGTTGGTTGGTTGAAGGAAGGAATAAATAGAAACAGAGGATGCGCTGTCCCTGTCCCTTGTGGAAGGTGAAAGGAGAGACTGGGGGTGGGGTGGGTGGTGAGGGGAGCAGGGAGCCCCGGGAAAATCCAGGCAACTTTAATATCTGGGTCAGGACTAAGGCAAGGTGAGTGCACAAAAGTTGAGAAGGTCAAAAAATTCAGTCATGCTCAGCTAGTGTGGCTCAGTGGTTGAGCGCTGACCTATGAACCAGGAGGTCCTGGTTAGATTCTCAATCAGGACATGTGACCAGATTGCAGGCTTGATTCCCACTGTGGGACGTGCAGGAGACAGCCCATCAATGATTCTCTCTCTCTCCCTTCCTCTCTGAAATCAATAAAAATATATTTAAAAATGCTAGTCATTAAGATAAATAATATTTTAAGTCAATCTTTAAAAAAAGTAAAAATGCAAAAATCCATGATGAATAAAATGTCAAAATTTTGAGTAGAGACTGCTCTCAAAGAACACCCAGAGGATTGAGTCAGTCAAGGGAACTGGAAGTAATCGCTCTGGTTCCTTTTAGTCCTGGGAAAGGCACTTGGTGGTCATCTTTGCTGTTATTGTTCAAGATGCCAGTGACGGTGATGACAGGGCTGCCGTTGTTGCTGCTGCTCGTAGCTGCCATCTTTGGAGGACTCCGAGCCCACCAGGCCCCCCGCAGAGCACTTTGGGTGCGTTTTCTCTCTCTAATTATCACAACCTTCATGAATAGGGATTTTTGTCCTTCTTTACAGTTGAGGCAATTGAGACTCAGGAGCGTCAACAGCTCCCCTAACTGAGTCCCAGAGCCAGGGGGTCAGCATCTCAGTTGGGGAGACCTCTGTGCTGTGGGCAGGGGCCCAAGGTCAATGGGAACGCAGTGGTTGCAACCCTGCTGCTCCACCTGCAGAGGGCGCCTTCACCCCACGGAGCTGCCAGGGCTTCCCAACCTGCCCTTAGAACCCTCTTCCCTCTAAACCCCACCATATAATTAGACTTCTCAAAATATTCTCTCCGAGTGGGATGGGGACACTCATCTGCTACAGTCTCCTCCAATTTCACGAGCAGACTCTATGGAACTCCCGGAGCAAAAGTCACGAGCCACCCCTGCTCCAGATGGGGCTGCGTTTCATGCCGCTGAGGTCAGCTCAGCTGCTGGGACTTAGCAAGTGGCCCAACGCCTTCTGGGGACTGTCACGTTGCTGGACCTTATAGCAACACACACACACACACACACACACATGACCTCACTCACCCTGTGCACCTCTGTGTCACTCCCATCTGCTCGCCACATCACCAGCGTACTCTCCAGTGAGCGGTTAATTTGGCCTCTGGGTGTGTGTGGGTGTGCGCTTTGTGGACACAGTCCACGATACAGCTCCCTTTCCAGCTGATCTGAAATTTGAGCACCGCTTTCTATCAGAGACAGAAGCAGGTAATGAATGCAGAAAAGGAATAGTGGTAACGATTCATCTGTAGTGGTGACATATCCGCTCACGGGCAGCAGAACCAGTCAGAGGGATGCAGAACGTTAAAAGCAAGTCAGGCCTGGCCGGTGTGGCTCAGTGATTGAGCATCGACTATGAACCAGGAGGTCATGGTTTGATTCCTGGTCCGGGCTCATGTCCCGGTTGTGGGCTCAATCCCCAGTAGGGGGTGTACAGGAGGCAGCCAATGAATGATTCTCTCTCATCATCAATGTTTCCATCTCTCTCTCTTCCTCTCCCGCCCTCTCTATGAAATCAGTAAAATCACATTTTTTAAAAAGAGTGATCTTTATTACAAAAAAGCAAGTCGACCTTCTAGAGAGGCAGGGAGGTGGCATGGTTAAGTATGCAGGCCTTTGAGAATTCAAATCCTATTATACCGGCCATTTACTGTGTGACCTTGAACCAGTTACTTACCCTCTCTGTGCATTAGTTTCCTGTTGTGTAAAGTGGGGAAAAGAATCATCATCACCTCACATGGAGGAGGAGTAAATGAATTAATATCTGTGAGGAACTATCACTCTTAAACTGGTGGTAGGAAGCCCAGTTAGGGGAAACCAAGAGGTTAAGAGAACCGTAAATTATTAGGGGAAAGAGATTATGCCAGTGGTTCCCAAACTTATTTGGCCTACCACCCCCTTTCCAGAAAAAATATTACTCAGCGCCCCCTGGAAATTAATTTTTTAAAAATTTTAATAGCAATTAAACAGAAAGATATATGTATTAATGTTTCTACCTTTTTCGTAAAATATAGTAAAGAAAGGTGTAAATTAGAAACATTGAAGTTTGAAATTACAAAACTATTTATTGAACTCAGAATAGAAAGGTAATACAAAAAAAGTTAAATGCACCTGTGACCATCACCGCCGCCCTCCCCCCCCATCGCGGCAGCGCCCACCAGGGGGCGGTAGCGCCCACTTTGGGACTCACTGGTATAATTGCATTCTTAATTTCAAATTCCACTTGTTCATTGCTGTTATATGAAAAAACAATTGACTTTTGTATATTACCTTTGTATTTGGCAGCCTTGCTGTGCT
>NW_006293088.1:2236736-2249523 GCF_000327345.1 Myotis davidii | reverse complement strand
CTGGAAAGTAATTTTTTTTAAATTTTAATAGCAAGTAAACAGAAAGATATGTGTATTAATGTTTCTACCTTTTTCGTAAAATATAGTAAAGAAAGGTGTAAATTAGAAACATTGAAGTTTGAAATTACGAAACTATTTATTGAACTCAGAATAGAAAGGTAATACAAAAAAAGTTAAAACAAACGCACCTGTGGCCATCACCGCCCCCCCTGGATCGCTGCAGCGCCCACCAGGGGGCGGTAGCGCCCACTTTGGGAATCACTGGATTATGCTAATCAGGATGGAGAGACCTCAGCATAAATAAGATGCTAAGGGTTTCAGGCAGCTTTAAACGATTATTTAAAAATACATAAGGAATTAAATTCTCACTATGTAAAAATTTCAAGCAACATAAAGTTTAAATCCCCTGCCACACTTCCTTTCCCAGAAGTGATTACTATTGTTAGTTTCAAGGGATTGCATGCATAAGCTTATGTATGTTGCTACAGAAATCCATGGCTTTGCTTGATTAAAAAAAAAAAGCCAACATCAAGTGCTTGGTCTTGGAATTCTTCCCTTGTACACACAGATCTATTTCATGTTAAGTGGGACAAAATAGTTCAGTGTGGGGACGTACCACGGTTTGATCATTCCTTGGGTAGTTTTTAAAAAATGTTTTTCCTATTGGCTTAATAGCAATACAGAAATATATGTTACTGTCCTCTTTCTAAAGTACAAGGTTGGTCATGTGGCTCCAGCTACTCTAAACATTTAGGGGGTCCCCTTGCTCAAACCCTAGTGTTTCCAGCATGACTTCAGTCTATATCTTAGCCACTCTACGATCACCATGTCCCAAACCTGTCACACACGACCCTTTGTATCTCCACTCAGCGTGGCAGCTCTTTCTCCCTTCTCTCCCGAGTCACTCGTCCCTATATGCATCCATTCCACAGTCACTCATCCTAGCCCAAATGAACACTCTCTCCCAGCTGGAAATAACTCTGGTGTGTGTGTGTGTGTGTGTGTGAATCCACAGCCTTTTGCAGCTTATTTATTTCTCCACTTGGCAAATAGTTACCAAGTGCCCGCTCTATCAGTCTGCCTCTTTGCCCTCTCCTGTCTGTCTCCCTGTCTCAGCTGTCAGTCAGTTTCTCGGGGGCTAAGATCATGTCTCATTCCAGGGAGAACCGACATGCCGGTTTGCCCAGCCTGGTTCTGGTTTCCACCTGCTATCCTGCTATTATTTGTAGTGCCCTCTTTCACTGCGGTTTAGATGAAAACTTATGTGATCTTCCTAGTTTTTCTGACATAGATGCTTACAGTTGAATGTTAATGGCAAAAAAAGAGAATGAATAGGTAAGTGAATGAATATTATTAGTTTGCATGATTTAGAGATGCCATCTTACTCTGAGCTAAAGCCTCAAGAGCGCTTACTGTGCTATGTAGAGGTCATTTCTCTCTGGGCTCTATTGCCTTGTGTGGTTTATAGGAATCCTAGAATCTCTAGACATCTTGCTTACAGGTAACAGGGTTTTCTAATTATAAGATTCTAATAGGACCATCTAGCATGTTAAAAAAATGACTGGTGCAAAGGCAACATGTGTGAATAAAAAAAAAAAAGACTGGTGCAAAGGCAACATGTATAAATAAAAGAATGATGACATTGCCCTGACCAGTTTGGCTCAGTGGATGTAGCGTCGGCCTACGGACTGAAGGGTCCCGGGTTCGATTCTGGTCAAGGGCATGTACCTTGGTTGTGGGCACATCCCTAGTGGGAGTGTGCAGGAGGCAGCTGATCAATGTTTCTCTCTCATTGGTGTCTCTAACTCTCTATCCCTCTCCCTTCCTCTCTGTAAAAAATCAATAAAATATATTTTAAAAAAAAGAAAAAAGAATGATGACATTGAACTTAGGAAGTTATTTCCAAGATGAGGTCGTCAAGAGCAGGGGCTTAGCAGGTGGAGCCGTCCTGTACTTCCTGCTGTGTGACCTTCAGCAAGTCACTTCCTCTCTGAGCCTCAGTTTGCTTATCTGTAAAGTGGGGATAATAGCCCCATGACTTTGTTGTGAGGATGAGATGAGACGATGAATGTAAAATATTCGGCTGAACCACTCTATGCGACCATGTTGACCTTCAAGATGGCATTTCGTATAGTTCAACCTGGCAGGTGTCTGGCATGTAGTCAGTGTTAAGAAAATAGTGGCTGTGATGACCTCACATCTGGTTGGGTTGACATTTCTGCTTCTATTGATTAGCTGAACAGACGTTTCATTCTTTCATCCAAAACGTATTTGCTGAGCACCGGCCATGTGCGAGGAATTGTCATCAGGAAGAGAACAAGACCTTCCTCTCAAGGGTTGAACGCATCTCTTCGACACATTCAGGAGCACAGTCGCCTGTGAATAGGGCCCTGGAGTGCTGGTCAGGGGCTTCTTAGAGAGTCAGCTGGGGGTGGGCCCATGACGGTGAGAAAGCCGGCCTCAGCCTGCATAGCATGAGGGGCTGAGGCAGAGCGCGGTGCCCTGAACCGGGCAGTTTGCTTCGTGACCGGCTAGCGAAGACCAGCCCTGTGCTTTCTTAGAGAACAGGCTGAAAAGGAGACCAGCTGGCCCGGGGGTGGCTTCTCCCTTCAGCCAGGCCGGGGGACAAGGCTGCCCAGCTGAGCTTTCTGCCTGAGCATGTCCTTTTCTGCTTGTCCATCCGGAGAAGAGAGTCCGCAAGCTGTCCTTTGGGGTCACTTACTATACTCAGTTACAAATAGCATTGCCACCAGCCCCTGGGACCTAATGCCATTTGGGTGAGGATCCTGGATAAGTCCCACTGGGGAGGCAGAATTCATCCCTGGTGGCTCTTTTGTTTGCAGGGGGAGGGAAGAACCCCACTTCCACAGGCTTTTGGCTCAGAGCTGGAATGAAGGGGCAGGGATTCTTTTTTCCCACACCTGGGGCTCAGCCTGGCAGAGAAGCTTCCAGTATGTAGCCACTTGTGGCTATTGAGCGCTCAAAATCTGACTAGTCTGAATAGAGACGCAAGTGTAAAGAGCACGTCTGCTTTCGAAGACTTTCTACCAAAAAAGAATGTAAACCATTTCATTAGTATATATAAAGCTTTATAACATGTTAAAAGGACAATGATCTGGATACGATGGGTTAAATAAAACATATTATTAAAATGAATATCACCAATTTTTTGCCTTGAACACGGTGGCTACGAGGAAATGTAAAATGACCTACGTGGCTTGCATTATATTTCTATTGGGAAGTACTCTTCTAGGAGTCTCTGGGTGACTTTTCACCTATCCTGAGGTGAGTGAGTGGCCAGATGTGGAAACACCACCCGGATGGCTTTAGCACACCAGCATCCCCTGGGGAGTCTCAGAAGTAGGTGGGTCAGGAAACCCCCTTGAAGACTGGCCTCGCTGCAGCTTGGGCCACATGAGTTGGGTATAAAAGAGAAGCGTGGCCTCAGTGGGCTGGGCCTATGAGTTAAGCCTGAGAGTAAGAGAACTAGTGATTCTTGTTTGGCAGTGGCCCCTTAAAATGGCTGCACCAAAACATCAATCCAGAAGCCCAAGATGGGACTAAGGGCTAAGAAGCCCCCAGGCGTACCCCAAAGAGTTTGGAAGTGGCTTCTAGGCTCAGCAAGCGACTTTAGGCCTCAAAGACCCTGTTAGGCCATGGCTATATTGTATGGATTTTTATACCACGGGTTAAATCACAAATGCCGATGTGTAACAATCCCATATTGTGAGAACATGGTACTCCCCAGAGCAGTGGACACTATTGGTGCCCTGCCCGGATCCTTTTCTGGTTCTGGGAGCTCATCCCCAGTTCCTGTGACTTTGCTGCTAAAAACTACAGTTGTGATACTCTTTAGATGACTGTCCATGGGTAACTAGTGCCCTCGTACCCATTCTGAGGGCCACTATTCTCATAGCCAATGATTGACTGGTGCGGGTGCACAGCACTCCGTCTGCAGATGCAGGAACTCAGATGCCACACAGACTCCCCTGTGAGCAGGAGTGAGACACGTGATGCTGGGCTGATGTTGTGGCGTTCACTGTGACGTTCGCTGCGCCAACTAGCGGTGGGGTATCTGAAGCTGGCTCATAACCCGAATTTTAGCTCGCAACTCAAAGCAAAAAATCGGCCGAGAGACGGCTCGTATCTCGAAAAACTCGTTAGTCAGGACATAGTAAGTCAAGGCGCCACTGTATTATGGATATTGGTCTTGACCTTGGGTGGTGGCCATGTCATACGCATCCCTGAGTGTGTGGGGATTCCAAACCCTTGGGGTTCCCCTGCTGAGAGGCCCCGACCCTGTGCCCAGAAGAGCAGGGGCTGTAGGACCAGAAGCGGGGCCATGTGGTCTGCATGCCTCCAGGTCATGTCCAGGAGGCAGCAATGAACATCACACCAACAGCCACGTGACTTCCCCTCTCACGTTTATTTTATTGCGGTTTCATCAGGCTCTTCCCCCACATCTTTTGATCTCCATCATGGCCTCTTGTCCAGAAAGTTGAAACTGTGCCATCGTGACAACACCCCTGCCCTCTTACATAAAGTCTTTCAAAATAAGGATCGAAACAGGAACTCTGCTGAGATTTGCAACACAGAAGTGTCTTCTAGGCCTACAATTTATAGGAAGTGGGGGTGGGAAAGAGCAATGAGTCCACAGGGCTGGGGGGAGAGGGAGTGTCCACACGCAGGGTAGTCACACAGGTGGGCAAGCAAGATTGGAACAGGTGCCTGAGTCCTGAGGGTTCCAGGATCATCAGGAATTACTGACTTATCAACGGGGAGAGCTTTAGAAAAACCTACACACACACACTGTCTCTACATGGGAAGCACTTACTTCCCCTTAAGATAGACTAGAAAAAAATGAAAGCGAGCCCAAAAACCCACATTAACCCAACACACACACGACAAACTCTTAGACTCCAGAAAAACACCCTCCCATAGGCACTTGGTGTCTTCAGCTCTGGGGTTGGAGTGAAGATCTGGGGCTTTGTCCCCCAAAGACAGGGGCCACTGTCCTCACAGGGACACATCTGCTTCTGAAGGCTCTGGGGTCTGATATTTCGGGTGGTCCTGGCCCAGATGGACAGGAAGGAGGTCTGTGTCATGAAGACCCCCCTCCCCCGGCCAGCCTTTTATTTCTCTGAGACACTGACTTGCGGGAAGCTGTGTGCCCAGTGCATTTCCTGAATACAGCAGCCTGGCATTTCTAAAGCACACATCACGGAAGGGGCAAATGCTGGCTTTTTAAAAGGTGGGCGTGCCATGTTGGGAACTGATGGCTCCAGGAGGCAGGGACCACGTCCAGTTTGCTACTAACCCCGGTAGCCTCAGGACCCAGCACTGTGCCCGGCACTTAGTAGGCCCACAACAAATGTTTGTTGAACGACTGAATGAAATAACCCAGGAAGAAAAAACTTTTCTCCCAAGACTACACATTTCTAATCTTTTCATCAGTTATAAATTGGTTCGTTTTAACCCTCAATGTGGAACTATAATTCATGTATTCTCCTGCCATCAGCCGGCGCTAAAGGAACTTTTTTTTTTTTTCAGTTGCAGCTGAGTCTTGTCAGTGGGAGCCAGAGAACTAAGCTGGTTATGTCCACACGAGAGGGTCTGCAGCACATGCTCTGGTGAACTTTGATGGGAGGATCAAGCCATCCCCAAGGCCAGCAGCTGGCCCAGAACTGGCTCTCCTGGCTGGAGGCTGGGCCAGGTCCCTGTGTGTTGGGTCTGATGACTGGGGAGGAGGGGCAGGGGTTTCATTATACCCCAGGGGTCTGAATGATAAAGAAGTAGAGGCACCTGTGAGAGGAAGGCGGCCAGGACTGGCCCTAGAATTGAGAACCAGACAAGAGAAGGTGGGTGTGGCGGACCCCAGGGCCTTGGACACACTGAACTCTCCGGCCACAAGGAGGCCTGTCTGGGGAGAAGCCCCAAGCATTGGGGAGAACCTGTGTCCAGGAGAAAGGCGAGGCAGAAGGAGCCTCTGGGGAGTGGAGAAGGCTGCTAGGCTAGAATCTGCTCCAGGGAAGGTTCCACCGGCATTTTGGACCCTCGGGGAAGGGGGAGGCCAAGGTAGGGAGAAAGCCAAGGGGGTGTGGGAGAGGCTGGTGAGGAATGAATACTGGGGTTGCCACCTGGAACCCGGAGGCAGGTGAATTTGAAATGATGGTGGCAGCTTAAGGTACGCAGGGTCCCAGGTCCCTATCCACTCCATCTACCTTGACTTCAGGGCATGGCCACGAGGAGAACTGGGGAGCCCTGAACCTCCTCCCTTCACTTGCACACAGTTTTGGACAAGGGACCAGGCTTCTCTGGGGAAGGATCTGGGTAGCTGCGGCTTTGCTCTGTTTTTCATGTCAGGGCTGTACCGATACTGGCCAAACGCCCGGCTGTTTTCAGGAAGGACAGAGTGAGGTTCCCTGGGGGTGACTTCAGTGGACACTGAGGGCCTTCTGAGGGAGGGCAAGGCACCGACACCCCAAATCCCTCCCCAATTCCTGCAGGCCTCCCAGTGGGTCTGGTCGAGCAGGGGGGACCTCTGGGGGAGAACTCGGGAAGGGAGGGAAGTGCTGAGCCCTGTAGTGTGGCCCTGACAGGGGTTTTTTCTTTGGGTTGCCATGCAGGAGCCTGGCTGAAGCAGACTGCTGCGGCGGCCACTTCCATGACGGCTCTCACACATCATCTCTGCCGGCCCCACCCCGGCCACTTCCTCTTAGAGCAGTGGTTCTCAATCTTGGCTGCACGTTAGAATCACCTGGGAATCTTTTTAAAATCCTGATTTCTGGGCCTCATCCTCTGGCAATTCTGTTTCTTTGTTATGGGGTGGGGCCGCAACCTTAGTAACAAAGAAACAGAATTTCCAGAGGATGACGCCCAGGAATCAGGATTTTAAAAAGATTCCCAGGAGATTCTAATGTGCAGCCAAGGTTGAGAACCGCTGTCCTAGAGGCTCCTTTCTCTCAGAGACCTTGGTTGACTTTGACAACTGACCATTTGGGCAGCTGGCTTTTCCTCTTCTGTGCTTTAACATCCCCCTCTTACGTTTTAAATTTGCCAATGAAGAGGGAGCCTGCGGAAACCCTAGGCCCCACCCTCGACCCCAGTAAAAGCAGAACCCCAGGCCCGTGCGCTCTCTCGCCCCACGACCTCGCCGTGCGGCCCCAGGTGTGCTGTGTAATTTCTAGGTCCTGTAAGTAATACACTTTTTTGTTTTGCTTTTTCCAAGTTTCTTGATGCTTATGGCTGAGGGGCTTCTTGCCCTCATGAGAACCACAGGGCCAGCCTAGCCGCAACACTGCTTCCTGGTGGGCTGAGACCGGCACACAGCGCCCGCTGCCGGTCAGGGCACCATGTGCCACCACTTGAAGGCGAAGGGCTTCCTGCGGACGTTGGTGCCACAGTGGATCTCCCCCATGAACTTGTGGTAGGCGGAAATGTCGTCCACGAAGGTGCAGCAGAGGCCCAGGGGCTCCAGCAGCGAGCGCACGTGCGTCTCCAGGCAGCACACCTCCTCGATCTGGGGCCCGAACGGCTTGGGGATGCCCAGGTCCTTGTCGAGCACAATCATGTTCACCTGTGATGGAGGGCAGGGCAACAGCTCCTGTTTAGTGAGCACCTACTATGCACCCGGCCCTGTTCTAAACCCACTGGACCCTCCCAACAACTCTATGAAGTACGTCTTGTGATTTATCCCCACTTTACAGATGAGGAAACTGAGGCACAGAGGGGGCTAAGCAACTCATACATGGCAGAGCTGAAGTGGAAAAGCAGGCTTTCTTCTGTATGTAGGTGCATGTACATGCCTGTGCACATAGCTATATATGTATGTAGCAGCACGTGCATGTAAATGCATGTGTGTATTTGTGTGTACATGCATGTTTGCATGTAAATGCGTGCATGTATCTATGTGTGTGTGTTTGAACCTCTTTCTATCTCATAGAAGACTCTCCTCTCTGATAACAAGAATTCCCCTGTCCATAAAGGTCTCCTTTTTTAAAAAATCCTCACCCAGGGATATTTTTCCATTGATTTTTAGAGAGAGTGGAAGAGAGAGGGAAAGACAGAGAGAAACATTGATGTGAGAGAAATACATCAATTGGTTGCCTCCTGCACCAGGGCCCAGGCTGGGAAGGAGCCTGCATCCAAGGTACGTGCCCTTGGCTGGAATTGAATACGGGTCCCTTTGGTCTACAGGCCGACGCTCTATCCACTGAGCCACACTGTCAGGGCTCCATAAAGGCTTTTTAAACGTACACAGCCCTTTCCTATCTGTTTAAGGTAGAGGATTCCCCAGGAGCCCAGTGAGGCAGCCAGGATGAGCCTATCTCCCTTCAGAGGGAGTGAGCCCAGAGAGGCCAAGTGCCTGGGGTGGGTGCTGAGGCCACACAGCAGCTCAGCCAGGACTGGGACCTGGGCCTCCCGATGGGCGGCCTCAGCCCGGGGGTCCTTCTGGATCTGGCTGCCCCCTGACTGGCCTGGGTGGGATCTGGGGCCCCGAAAGCCTCACCATGTTTGGGAAGTAGGCTATGGCCTGGCGGTCCTCGTCCATCTTGAACAGAGCGGGCAGGTCGATGATGTCCTGCTCCGTCAGCCCCAGCTCCTTCTTGAGGATGTCACGGTTCCAGTCCAGGCAGCGCTGGGAGGGGGAGGGAGGGTAGGTGAGTGAGAGGACAGCCCTGCCACTGATACAGAACTGTACAGAGCTGTCGGTATAGGGTTACTAGGCTTGGTAACTGGTGCGTGTAGACGCTATTGTTCCGGGGCCTGGAGTGTATGACTGGACCTGCCCTGACTTCAGGAGACCCACAAGCAATCCAGCCTTCGTGTCCCAGGAGGACCGAGACGGTATCTGAGTCTTTGTGCTCCAGGGAGAGCGTGTCCCCGCCCAGGATGCAGATGAAGAGTCACGGTCATGAGAGGGTGCTCAGGGGATGCTCCGATCACTAGACTGCAGCATTTATCTGATCTACTTTCCCCCCGAATTCCAAACCCCCTCACCTACACTTTTTTTCTCCTTATGAAAAGGGCCGGCTTGAGATGGGATGTAAGACGGTCTTTAGGGTACGTAACCCGCCGTCTTCTCCGATGGCGGCTATGTGAGTAAAGGCCCCACAAAGACTCAATCCTTGTCTCTGCTCATTGGTTCTGGTAGTGACAGGTACAGGAGCGCTGGCTTTCCTGGTGTCCCCACCTTTGTCAACTCCACTCTTGTCTGCTGCGTCAGACCCAGGGCCCAGCACTTCAGCGAGCCTTCCAGGCTCACCTCGCACCCTGCCCTCTCCAGTGCCCTCGCCAGGGCTCAGGATCAGCAGTGACAGATGGGAGATCACAGCAGTCATACCGGGAAGGGCTCAGTAAATGAGCCAGACCCAGTGCTAAGTGCTTGCTACACAGTCTCTCGTGGACTCTTCAGGCCACCCCAGGAGGTGAGAATAAGGAAGGCCCTAGAATTGAGAACCAGGCAAGAGAAGGTGGTGTGGCGGACCCCAGGGCCTTGGACACACTGAACTCTCCGGCCACAAGGAGGCCTGTCTGGGGAGAAGCCCCAAGCGTTGGGGAGAACCTGTGTCCAGGAGAAAGGCGAGGCAGAAGGAGCCTCTGGGGAATGGAGAAGGCTGCTTGGCTAGAATCTGCTTCCAGGGAAGGTTCCACCGCATTTTGGACCCTTGGGGAAGGGGGAGGCCAAGGTAGGGAGAAAGCCAAGGGGGTGTGGGAGAGGGTGGTGAGGACTGAATACTGGGGTCGCCACCTGGAACCCAGAGGCAGGTGAACCCCAGTTGAGGAGACTGAAGACATGGAGTTCTTAGTGAGGTGCCCCAGGTCCTACAGCCGACAGTGGGGAGGGGCATGATTTCACTCATAGTTCACCCCAGAATTCGCCTCAGATCTATCGGATGCCAAAAAACGACCAGAGAGCAGAGATTATGATAAAGTCAACTTTCAAATAGCCACCGAGGGGTTTTGTGAATGTGGCTTGGGTTTCGTGGATTTTGCTTCCCCATCATCCACTCCACCCCTTCCCCTGCAAGGTTGCCTTGGATTGACCACACGCTCACTTCCCAGTGAGAGCTAGTTAGTGGACGCTCGCCCCAGGGACGGGTTCGGGGATAGACAGTAAATCAGGTTGAAGGCATTTTGTGTCATTGTTGGGGGCACACAGACCTCTGTCTGTCTTTCTGGGTGGTGTCTGTGCATGTGTGAGGACTGTTGCAGCCATGCTTCCACCCACGAGGGCACCTGCAGACCCAGGAAGTGCAGGTAAATGGAGCTGGAGTCCTGATCAACCTGTGCCTGAAATCCACTCCACTACAGGACTTCCCACTTATATGAGTCAATCATGTGTTTTTGTTTAAATCGTGTGTGTGTGTGTGTGTGTGTGTGTTTGTAAACTTGGTACTTATGGAAGAGAGACTGTCTCATGATGTAACTGCTGCTGGACTCATGAGCTGGACTCAGGCCAGAGCGAAGATTGCTTACTGCAAACCCCCATAGAGACAGATCATAACTGCTGTTCATTCTGACATAAATCAGCACCCCTTCCCTGCCTCCCACGAAGTGCTGGTTCCCGGGACAGGCTGCTGTCCTGACCTGGTCACGCATGTAAAGCGATGCCCCATACCTGGTAGCATTACATACTAGTACTTGTGACTATCTGTTCCTCACCCAGGGATCCACTTCATCTTGCTAAATTCAGGGCATAGACTCATATATGCATTTTTCTGGAGAGCAGGTCTGGTGCTTCCACCATATTTTATTTTATTTTTTTAAAATATATTTTATTGATTTTTTACAGAGAGGAAGGGAGAGGGATAGAGAGCTAGAAACATCGACCAGCTGCCTCCTGCACACCCCCTACTGGGGATGTGCCTGCAACCAAGTACATGCCCTTGACCAGAATCGAACCTGAGACCCTTCAGTCCACAGGCCGACGCTCCATCCACTGAGCCAAACCAGTTAGGGCTTCCACCATATTTTAAAGGGGTGCATCTTCCCCAAATGCTATGGGCTCTCCAGCTGTCCAGAGTCTGGGCTCTTCAGCACTGGCTGGTATGCCTACCTTCCCAGGTCCCTTATCTGCTTCCGGCCCCTGCGGACCCACGTCCTGTCTCTGTCACCCTGTAGCTCCCGGCTGTAGCACAGGGGTCAAGCGGGAGGCGGAAGCCAATGCTCACTGAAGCTTTTCCGTCTGTCATGTGCCCTGAACCCTTGGCCACTCCCTATGAAGCCCTGAGGATGCGAGAGGTGACCTTGGGCACAGTCCCAGGGACCCTCTGCCCCACCCCACCCAGCAGCAGCTGGGCCCCTGCCCCGCCCGCACCTGGAAGTACTGGTTCTCCTGCACCAAGCTCTCATTGGACAGAATCTTGTTGATGGTGATTCGCTTGCTGCTCATCCCGCCCAAGCCTGTGGGGATCAGAGGACAGGGGACAGTTTAGCCTCAGGTATGCCAGCTTCTGGGCTGACTGCTGTGGGGGAGGGGGAGATGGGGCTGGGAACGGGCTGGGACACAGGAGGGCAATCCTGGAAGAAACGAGGCCCCTCTGCCTGGGACGGCAGCACACACTCCTTTCCCAGGGCTGGGGGTGTTGCGGGTGCGGGGGGAGAGCAGGGCATATGCCCTAGGCCAGCGAGCGGGTGGCAGCTGCCTTGCTCTCTCTCTGGCCAGAGGGTGGGGTGGCACAGTGAGCCACCTGAGTCTTCCACCTGGAGCCTGCTTCTGAGGCTGAGCAGCCCTCCAGGGTGAGGATGGCAGGAGCAAGATGCCCAGAGGTGTCACCCTCCTGTTTTCCAGACCTGCCTCACACTCGGCCTCTGCCCTGCTCTGTGCCGGCATCTGCCTCCTATCACACCACGTGGTCCATGTGGTTCCTGCCCTGATGAGTAACACCTGGTGCTCACTGAGCACCTACTGTGTGCAGGCATGCCTCCAGATGTTTTGCACGGATTACCTCAGTAATCTTCCCACATTTCCATGAGCTGCACTGAAAGATGAGGAAACTGAGGCACAGAGAAGTTCATGGCTTGGCCAAGGTCTCAGAGCTAGTGGCTCATCCTGGGAAGGGTCTCTGGTACATTGTATTCCCCAGCCTGTAGCTTGTCAGGGCAGACAGACTGGGGCTCTCACCCTATACCCGAGCTGTATTTGTACAAAGATAATGATTTTCAGATCCTATGGATAGCTTTGGAGGCATGTTTAATGTAGAAAGAAGCCTCCAGAAAGTCAAGACTCATGCCTGCCAACCCCGGATAAACAAGTTCCCCGGGGAAGGATTAAAAAGGACAAGGTCTGAAACGGGTACTGCCTGTCCCAGCCACAGTCACTGCCAGGAGCCGTGCCCTTGCACGCAGAGGGCAACAACGTGTGTAAGTGTCAGCCCGCCTAAGGGAGGAGGCTTTGGAAGTAGGTGGACTGGAGAGACCAACCTGCAAGTGACCAAAAGTAATTTGAGAAAAGCATCAGAGACTGCCATGGCCCGTCGGACCCGGCTCACTCTCTCCGCCTGACCCGCTGTCCACCTTCCCATGATTAATTTAAGAGCAAACCTCACCCCCGCCTACGCCTGTCCCAGTTCTGTGTGGCTGTCTCAAGGACGCAGGTAAGTCCCACTGGGACTGACAGTGGTGGTGTCTGGCTATAGAGCAGGCCTGCTGACTCCCCCTTTCCTTCCTGCCCCTCAAATGCAGGACGTAAATTTCTCTCTTTCTCCCGTTCTACAACACAAGCTCCCCGAAGGCAGATTGTACATCAGTTTTGAACTATCTCAGTCTCCTCTGGGTCTGGTGC
>NW_006293088.1:2234774-2236264 GCF_000327345.1 Myotis davidii | reverse complement strand
AGGCCGAGGTGCTGGCCATGAGCATCCGAAATTGCTGCGGGAGGGACAGTGTCAGGGAGGGGAAGTGGCCGCGGAGCGTAGGGGGCCCTGCCCTGGGGACCCAGAGGTCTGTCTGCATTTGTCTCAAGCGTCCCCACACCCAGTGGCCGCTGCGTGGCTAAGGCTGCCTGGCGGGGTTTACTCATGTCAGAGGAATACTTCCCACCCTTCCTGCCATAGGAATCCCTCCAGGGAGTCAACGCTCAGAATCCGGGTGGCCTTGGACATAGGGAAGAGCTTCTTCAAGTGGCCAAGAGGCCAGGCCATTTGCACACAATTGCCAGGGTATGAAGTTGCAGCCTTTCCTTTTACTTCAGGGAGTGAGAGAACCTCTTTCCAGAGCCCCAGGCCCCTACTCATGCTCTCTGGGGTGTTACGGCCAAGGCAGTAGCCACTAGCCAGTGTGGCTACTGGACATCTGAACTGTGCCTAGTCTGAATTGAGATGTTAAGAGGAAAACACACACCAGATTTGAAAGACTTATGCAAAAAAGAATACAAAAATCTATCATTGATAACATGCTGAAATGCTAATATTTTGGAAATAATGGGTTAAAAATTTAGCTCAGTGGCTGAGCATCGACCTGTGAACCAAAAGTCACGGTTCCATTCCAGGTCAGGGCACATGCCCGGGTTGCAGGCTCGATCCCCAGTAGGGGGTGTGCAGGAGGCAGCTGATTAATGATTCTCATCATTGATGTTTCTATCTCTCTCTCCCTGTCCCTTCCTCTCTGAAATCAATAAAAAGATATTTTAAAAAAATTTAGCTGCTACACCGACAACATACAAACCACCTTTGGCCTAATTCCTTCTTGCACTTCCTCTAGATCCCACCTTCTGCTGACAAGTACCTGGGTTCTCCACTGTCCTATTCACTCCAGCCTCAGGAGCCAGCTCACCTTTGTGCCCGGGATGGGGATGAAGGTCATGAACTCATCCACGTGGCCCACGGTCAGCCAGTCTGAGTACAGCTCCACGGGCGCCTGCACCTGCTGGGCCTGCAGGAATTCCCTCACGATCTTGGTCATCCTCCGACCGCCAGACCTGGGGCAGGGTTGGGGAGGAGGCAGTGTTTTAGAAGGTTGCCCACCATGCCTTCCTCACCAGGAGGCCTGCAGCCTCTGGAACCCAGCCTGAACCCAGGGTGGCATCAGCAGAGCAGTCATGGGAAGGAGCCCGCGCTGCAGGGCTGAGAGAACCTGGCGCAGGCAGGGAGGTGTTTGAGCCGAAGGGGAGAGAAGGGAGCATTCGCTGCAGCTAGTGCCTGTGCAAAGGGCCTGGAGCCCAGCCTTCAGCCCCAGCTTCTGTGCTCAGGGGTCCTGCCTGGACTGCTGGAGGGGCTAGGGCACAGGCATGGTTCCAAAATCTGCCCTAGGCTTTGTGCCTCTTTGCTACATTAACTTCTACTTAATTCATTTTTAATCTAGTCAAGTGACACCTCCTCCAGGAGGC
>NW_006293088.1:2234408-2234695 GCF_000327345.1 Myotis davidii | reverse complement strand
CATTTAAAGTTATTCCAGGTCCCGGAGGAGCCCTTGGCACTGATACACTAAGGAGCAGCGGGCAGCTCAGGGTCCAGGATGCTTCCCACCACGAGGGCAGCCTGGAGCCGACCAGACGCCCACGGAGCTGGGTGCTCAGGGACAGGAGGGCAACCCCAGGTGAAATCTCCTCCATTACCCTTAGAATATAACCCGGTCATCAGCCCCATCCTCCCCAGGGTCTCTCTGGGGGTTCAGCCCCTACTCCCTGCCCGGGCCCCGTGGGCACTCACCTTTAAACATGATGG
>NW_006293088.1:2231933-2233087 GCF_000327345.1 Myotis davidii | reverse complement strand
CTGACTGCAGGGCTGAGAGAACCTGGCGCAGGCAGGGTGGTGTTTGAGCCTAAGGGGAGAGAAGGGAGCATTCGCTGCAGCTAGAGCCTGTGCAAAGGGCCTGGAGCCCAGCCTTCAGCCCCAGCTTCTGTGCTCAGGGGTCCTGCCTGGACTGCTGGAGGGGCTAGGGCACAGGCATGGTTCCAAAATCTGCCCTAGGCTTTGTGCCTCTTTGCTACATTAACTTCTACTTAATTCATTTTTAATCTAGTCAAGTGACACCTCCTCCAGGAAGCCCTTCCTGATTTCCAGACCCCTTGAGGTCTTCAATCTCCCCATTACCCTTAGAATATAACAGAAGGCCCTTATGGTAGACAACAAATTCCTCTCTTACCCTTAGAATATAACAGAAGGCCCTTATGGTAGACAACAAATTCCTCTCTTACCCTTAGAATATAACAGAAGGCCCTTATGGTAGACAACAAATTCCTCTCTGACCTGGCTCCTGCCTGATTCTCCTTCCTCATGTCCCCTTTTCCCTCCTTGTTCTGTTTGCTCCAGCTACCTGCTAAGCTTGTTACCACTCAAGGCTTTGCCCCTGCTGTTCCTTCTATTTGGAATGTTATCTCCCTCTGATCTCCCCATGGCTGCCTCTTTTTCATCATCAAGCCCTCGTTTTCAAGTTACTTTCTCAAAACCACAAACGCTAAAGTACCCTTGCCCCATCACTCTATATCAGAGGTCCTCAAACTTTTTAAACAGGGGGCCAGTTCACTGTCCCTCAGACATAGCAGGCCGAGGTGCTGGCCATGAGCATCCGAAATTGCTGCGGGAGGGACAGTGTCAGGGAGGGGAAGTGGCCGCAGAGCGTAGGGGGCCCTGCCCTGGGGACCCAGAGGTCTGTCTGCATTTGTCTCAAGCGTCCCCACACCCAGTGGCCGCTGCGTGGCTAAGGCTGCCTGGCGGGGTTTACTCATGTCAGAGGAATACTTCCCACCCTTCCTGCCATAGGAATCCCTCCAGGGAGTCAACGCTCAGAATCCGGGTGGCCTTGGACATAGGGAAGAGCTTCTTCAAGTGGCCAAGAGGCCAGGCCATTTGCACACAATTGCCAGGGTATGAAGTTGCAGCCTTTCCTTTTACTTCAGGGAGTGAGAGAACCTCTTTCCAGAGCC
>NW_006293088.1:2230424-2231254 GCF_000327345.1 Myotis davidii | reverse complement strand
TGCCTGCCTCACCAGGAGGCCTGCAGCCTCTGGAACCCAGCCTGAACCCAGGGTGGCATCAGCAGAGCAGTCATGGGAAGGAGCCCGCGCTGCAGGGCTGAGAGAACCTGGCGCAGGCAGGGTGGTGTTTGAGCCTAAGGGGAGAGAAGGGAGCATTCGCTGCAGCTAGAGCCTGTGCAAAGGGCCTGGAGCCCAGCCTTCAGCCCCAGCTTCTGTGCTCAGGGGTCCTGCCTGGACTGCTGGAGGGGCTAGGGCACAGGCATGGTTCCAAAATCTGCCCTAGGCTTTGTGCCTCTTTGCTACATTAACTTCTACTTAACTCATTTTTAATCTATTCAAGTGACACCTCCTCCAGGAAGCCCTTCCTGATTTCCAGACCCCTTGAGGTCTTCAATCTCCCCATTACCCTTAGAATATAACAGAAGGTCCTTATGGTAGACAACAAATTCCTCTCTGACCTGGCCCCCACCTGATTCTCCTTCCTCATGTCCCCTTTTCCCTCCTAGTTCCGTTTGCTCCAGCTACCTGCTAAGCTTGTTACCACTCAAGGCTTTGTCCTTGCTGTTCCTTCTATTTGGAATGTTCTTTCCCTCTGATCTCCTCATGGCTGCCTCTTTTTCATCATCCAGCCCTCGTTTTTAAGTTACTTTCTCAAAACCACAAATGCTAAAGTACCCTTGCCCCATCGCTCTATATCATATAACCTTACTTTATCTTCTTCATTGTACTTATTAACACCCAGAGGTAACTTATTTATTTTCTTGTTTCCATGTTTATGTTCTGTACTTTCCCATCCCTAAAAAAACTCCCCGAGAGCTGGGACTTTGTTT
>NW_006293088.1:2228780-2229088 GCF_000327345.1 Myotis davidii | reverse complement strand
CATTCCACACATGCGCACTGCTGGCCTGGGACGAGTCAGCTGCTAAGCAGGACAGGCAGTGGCGGCAAAAACACCCGGCGGGCCGGATAAATGTTTTCGGCGGGCCGCATGTGGCCCACGGGCCGCAGTTTGAGGACCCTTGCTCTATATCATATAACCTTACTTTATCTTCTTCATTGTACTTATTAGCACCCAGAGGTAACTTATTTATTTTCTTGTTTCCATGTTTATGTCCTGTACTTCCCCCACCCTAATAAAAACTCCCCGAGAGTTGGGACTTTGTTTGGCTCACTGCTGTGTCCCCAGAG
>NW_006293088.1:2215757-2228693 GCF_000327345.1 Myotis davidii | reverse complement strand
ACAAAATATCACGTGCAGGCATGCACGTACAGTGTGATTGAAACTTTGTGGCCCATGCGCAGAAGTCGGTATTTTGTGGAAGAGCAACACTCAAGGGGCCAAAGAGCCACATGTGGCTCGCGAGCTGTAGTTTGCTGAGCCGCAGTTTGCTGACCACTGGCCTAGAAGAATACCTGGTCACTGAGAAGGCTCTCAATAAATATTTGTCTCTACAAGCCCTCTCTGAACTCCCCATGGGAGTCAGAGACCCCCTCTTTGGGTTCCTCGGGCTCCCTAACATCCCTTATATCACCGTACACCCCCTTGTTTCATGTCTGTTCAATCACCAGTTCCTTGAAGGCGAGGGCTGGGCCTCCTGTTTGGAGCCTCATGCTTGACACAGGACTTGGCACCTGGCTGGGGCCTGGGAAATACCTGTTGAATGGAGCAGGGCTACTGAGTGGAGGGAGAAGGACAGAAAGGTGTCAAATGGTCACTGACATGCCAGTGGCCTCCACTGAGAAGGTAGGGCATCCCATGTGGCTGAGGGGCTGGGTGCATGAATCCTGGCTGCTCCCCTGTGTGCAGGCTCCTGGCAGCCCTTTTGTGATGTGGACCCACAGTACTTGCTACCTTCCCAGCAACTGCTCTGACCAAGGGAGGCTCTGCCTTTTCATTGACTGGGGGGTAAGGGGGGCGGCATCTGGGGATGGAAGGAGGGTGTTGTGGACAAGCCATGGAGCCAGGGACTCGGGCTCTGGGGCAGGGCCATGCCGTCTTATGACTCTTTTGTGTATGGCCCCTCAAGGATTGGTTGGTGCTCCCACTCCTCTCTTTCAGGATTCCTTCTCCAGACTCCTTCATCCCCTTCCCACATGGTTTATAATCTCACTATAGACTAGAGCCTCCCCTTTTGGGAAAATAGCTTTTTATTTAGTTTTACATTTGATCCTAATTTATGCTGAGATGTACTGGCTAACTTGGTTTTCTTTCCATAAATGTCTGTATCTCATCAGAGAGTCCTGGGAGGGGTTAGTTCTCTCAGTCATTTGCTCCCAGTCCCCTCCTAAAGAGACGGAGTAACCTCCCACCCTGTCCCCAGCCCACCCTGGCTTCTCTTACAGAGGAAAGCTGCTCCCGATGAGGATCCGGCCCAGGGGGTATGTCTTGCCATTCACGGTCACTGGGGGACTGACCTCCAGGTTCCCAAAGGAATCGAGGCTGGTGACAGGCTCAAAGAGGGGCTCCCGGGCCACGTAGCCGAAATCTGGGCCCTAGGCAGGGGCACACACCCATCATTAGTGTCCTGCAGCCAACGTAGTCACCTTCTGATGATCATGCCTTGACCACCTTAGGTCTGGCATTGTGGGCACTTAGCCTCTGGGTGGGGGTCACCCATGGTCTTCTTATTCCCACCAAGGAGGAGAGCCTGGCGGGGAGGTGAGTTTGTGAGCATGTTGGTGTGAGTGTGGGCATGAACGTGAGCATATAAGTGTGTGTGTGTGTGTGTGTGAATGCGCATGCATGTATCTGAGTTTCTGCAGTGTGTGTGTGTGTGTGTGTGTGTGTGAATTAGCACGCATGTATCTGAGTTTCTGCGTGTGCCTCTACTAGTATTTCCCAAACACAGAGGTACATCAGTGATTTCAGGATTAGTCCTCATTTTGTGCTATGGATGTCTCTGCTCATCTCTTCAGTTCTCCAAACCTCAGTTTCCCCATCTGTCAAAGAGGTGCTGGATCAGGTGACCTGCGGCAAGGCGGTAGATTGTTTTATTGCTCCCAGAGACTTGCTCCCCGCTTCTTAGTAAGAGGCTTTTGCATCCTGAGCTATTGCCGTGTGACTTCCGATTTCTCCCTGTAGAAGAAATATACTTTCCTGCCCAGTATCAGACTTGGTCATATGACTTGTTCTGGCCAATGAAATGTGAGCAGAAGTGCCGCATGCCAGTTCAGAGCCAAAGCCATAAGATCCACTGCGTATGCCTGTCAACTCTCTCCCATCCTCATGCTAGAAGAACGGCATTACTCAGACTTGGGCTGCTCCTGCAGCCTGGGCTCTAGAATGAGGAAGGAACAGGGAAGCAGAGCTGCAGACCACCAACCAGCAACCAACACGAGGGTAAGCAGGACATGGGCCTTTGCTGTTGTCAAGCATTGAGATTTGGGGGTTGTTTGTTACTGCATCCTTACCTAGTGAAAGCTGACTGATACATGCAGGAATGGCAGAGAGGTGACCCATGACATTCCAACCTATCCCCAAACAACCACATTTGTTCACTGAGCCCAGATGTAGCCTCAGAATCCTTCTTAGCACAGAGCTCTGGAATTGGCATAACCCCAGTGGTCCCCCGCTGATATAACCTTGGTGACCACCTGAATTTTATGGTTCCTTTTACGATGTTTTTGGTTAAAAAACAAATAGGGGTCTTGCTTGGGAACTTGCACTGGGGCTGGGACGAAGCTTGTCTGACAAAAATCCTTGCAATAAGAAAAGTGAAGTGGGAAGATGTGTGGCTTATCCTGGCCCCGCTGAGGGCTCCGGGGACAGCTGTGGTGGGTGGGATGGCTGGCTGAAGCTTAGCGCTTTCTCGCCTGGGAGCCCAGATGGCGAGGTGCGGTTTGCCGGAGGCTGGGGCAGCTGGGGCTTTACAGCGTCACATAGGCGGGCAGGCACTCGGCACAGAGCCGGCTTGGCACAGGCCTCCGGGAACAATGCAGCCCAGGGCTGTGGAGGCAGGCAGCTAGCGCTGAAGGCAGGTGGTGACGCAGGGACCGTGAGAGGAGGGTCTGGGAGGCCTCGGTTCTCAGGCCTGCGGCGGGCCGGTTTGACTCTGCCCCTCCCAGTGCTGGAGGGAATGGACAGTCCTCACTGAGGACAGTATCCAGGGCTGTGGAACAACAAACATGATGACAGCTAGTGATGGGCATGTATCAGGTGCAGCAGGATGCCTCAGAGAATGCCTTCGATCTTCACAACAAGCCTGTGAGATGGATACGGTTTCCATCCCCATTTTACAGATGAGCAAACTGAGGCTTCAGGCCACTCCTAAAGAGATTGAGTTGCTTGCCCGAGGCCACACTGCTGCGAAGGGGTAGAACCGGGACTCAAGGCCAGTCTGCCTGACATTCCAGAGCTTTGCGCTCACACCAGCGGCTTCCCCATCTCCCATGACGAGGGGGATTCGTGAGTGAAGGTTCACAAGGGGTTGCCTCTGAGTAGCCCTGATGTCTTGGGGAGGGCATTAAAGAGGAGTGGAAATGGGGGGGGGGGCGGTCAGATTGCTTAAAAAATAACAAATGCAGCCGGACCGGTGTGGCTCAGTGGTTGAGCGTTGAACCATGAACCAAGAGTTTGATTTTTCGTCGGGCACATGCCCAGGTTGTGGGCTTGATCCCCAGTGAGGGGTGTGCAGGAGGCAGCTGATCAATGATGTTTCTCTCATTGATGTTTCTATTTCTCTATCCCTCTCCCTTCCTCTCTCTCTAAAAATAAATGAAAACATTAAAAAAAACAAAAACAAAAAATACACATGCACTGAAAACCACAGCTTTAATGAGCTGTGAGGTTGGAACCAGGATTTTTGACAGTTGCTTAACTATAATTTTCCTTTTGGAAACCTATTTCGCTGTAAGTTGGGGGTGGGGCAGTGGCAGAAGCCAGGGCCCCTGACCTGCCTTTGTGACACACAGTTCCTGTTTCTCATCTAACAGGAAACTCTCCATTTGTTGGAAATGCATCAGTTATCAGAGCAGGAAAGGTCCTTAGAAATCACTGTTCCAACTGACCCATTTCGCAGATGGGAAAATGGAGGCCCTGGGCAACAGACTAATTTGTCAAGGGTGCCCGAGGCCTCCTGACCACCCCGTCCTGTCAGAGTCTCCAGGACTGCGCCCCACCCGTCCCAGGGTGGCCCTCAGCATCTCACCAGGAGCTGCTTCACTGGGAACTCCTTCAGGTTTCCGTCTCGGGGGGAGTCCAGCACCACGGGGAAGCCTTTGTGGGGGGCCTCGATGTAGCCAAACTCGATTTCATCCTGCGGGGACCCCATGGGGAGCCATCAGATGAGTCAGAGCACTACCAGTGAGTACCAGCCAGCACCCCCAATCCTCTTCCTGATCGCAAGTGACGGCTCTGGTTCTGTTCCTACGCATCCTTCCACGGACGGGCTCTGGGCATCCCAACCCCGTTTTATAAAACACCACTGGCAACATCCTGTCTACATCCTCCTGCAGGGAACACCTTAACTTGGAGCTCATTCTGTATTTACAGTTGGCTTCCTCCTCGCTGCTGTATAGTCCTCCATGGGAAGGCTGTCCTGTCATATGTGTCCCTCCCTGCCCCCCGTGGAGGGACATTTGGGTTGTTTTACAGGTTTTTGCTGCCTAGGCTGCAGTGAACTGCCTTATACATGTATGTCTCTGAGCACGCGTGCATGTGTGAGCTGATGGCAGCACTCCCGTGCGTGGCGCGGTGGGGTGCCAGGATGTTGACGTTAAGCCAACTCTTCTTGCCCGAGCCGTGGGCCACGCCCTCCCCAGCCCAGCTCCTCACCTGGATCCAGCGGTCGCCCCGGTTTATGTACTGGAAGCAGACCTTCAGCTCGCAGTTGGTTTTCTCGACCAGGTTCTTCACCTCTTTCAGGAACAGGTAATTGTCCTTCATGCTGAGACGTTTAGGGAGAGGGGAAGGCCCGGAGAAAGCGTGAGGAGGGACGAGGGCAGGCCACTGAGCTGGCAAGAGCAGCTGGCACCTGGAGGCTGGGCAGGCTGGTGAGGCCACATCTGTGTTCAGTCACCTTTGCACAGGCCGCTGGACTCAAGGGCCAAGCAAACATCCACACGTGGTGTTTGCCAAGGTCATGAACAAATAAAACGAGGAGGGGGACTCTCACCCCCACCTGCCCCAAAGCCTGGTCTCTGACTCCCCCGTTTTCCGAGGCGGAGCTCTGCTTGGCACGGAGGCAGGGTATGGGCCCGGACCTCAGGTCCTTGGTGTGGCCAGCACCCACCTGCAGGCACTTCGCTCCCCTGCTTCTCATCTCGCTGCGGCTGTCTAGCACATAATAGGTGCTCAATAAAAACACTGCTGAATGAATGAGAGGAATATCCCTTGCATAGGAGGTTCCCAACTTCACAGTATGGGCCAAGAGTATGAAAATAAATGGCAACTGTTACTTTTAGAGCGAGAACTCTGTGCCAGGACCTTGGATGGATACTTTGCTCCGTCTCATTTAATCCTCAGAGATTCGGTGACGTTAGCATTTCAGAGAAATGGAGGCTCAGAGAGGCCAAGTGAGTTTTGCAGGGTCACATATCTCTGCCCCGAAGCCCCCGGCGATAACCACTCTGCCACACTGCCCGTCTGCACCAGGGCCACTGCTTACCAGCACACATACACGGACACGGGAGGCAGGATGTTGGGGGTCATGATCCACGGAGCAATCCGGAACACCACGGTGTCTGTGAAGATGGGTGTCAGCGGAATCTCCTGGGTGTGGGAGAGAAGCAGAGGGGTGCTTGTCACTCCTGCCTTCCCAAGTGGGGGACACTGATAACAATAGTACATTTATTGAGCACTTACTGTGTGCCAGGCCCCGTGGTGGTTTTACATGCACCGACTCATTTCTGCCTTACCCCCAGTGGGGAGATACACTGTAAGCCTTGCTTTTCAGATGGGGAAACTGAGTCACAGACCTTTTATGTAGGCACATGGTACGTGGTAGAGGCTGGCTTTAAACCCAGGTGTCTGACGGCTGAGCGCACACTCCTGGCCACGTTCTGGTCTTGCCCCACCAACGTCCTCTTCCAGGAGCCGGCCCACAGGCTCCCGCCCAGGCTGCCCTTTGAGTCTCTGCGGTCAGGCCCCCTCCCCACCGGTGCTGTTAGCTGTGCCTTTTCTGCCTCCCCTTTCCCCGCGGACCTGAGGGTGCTTGTGAATGAGTTCTTTTTTTTTTTTTTTGTGAATGAGTTTTTAAGTTCAACGCCCAGGTGTCTGACGGCTGAGCGCACACTCCTGGCCACGTTCTGGTCTTGCCCCACCAACGTCCTCTTCCAGGAGCCGGCCCACAGGCTCCCGCCCAGGCTGCCCTTTGAGTCTCTGCGGTCAGGCCCCCTCCCCACCGGTGCTGTTAGCTGTGCCTTTTCTGCCTCCCCTTTTCCCGCGGACCTGAGGGTGCTTGTGAATGAGCTCTTACAAGTTCCAGGCCTCAGAGCCATCCCAGGAAGTAGGAGCTTTTGTCGGAAACCAAGGCCTAGGGAGTCCGTTCACCTGCCAGGGGTCTCATGGGCCTGAACCTGGGCAGTCTGACTCCAGAGCCTGTCCTGGTCAATGTAAGCTGGACCCAGCCTCACCGGAACGTGAATGGTGGGGGCATCTAGGTCTCCAAGCCTGGACTCCCCCTTGGTCCCTTGAGGGGAGTGGAGCATAGTGGGGGAGAGCGGGGGGCGGGGGGCAGGGGATCCTGGGCGTGGCCCTCAGGAAGGAGCCCTGCCTGGCGCTCAGGGGCAGCCCTGCACGGGGGAGGCCTGGAGCCCTCACCTCGCTCATATACTCCAGCAGGCTGACGTGGATGGAGACCAGGCCGGGGAAGCCGTCGTCGGGGAACCGCAGGCCTTCCACGAAGAACAGCAGCTCCGCCGAGCCGCCTGTGTACTTGACCACGTGGTAGAGCTTCTGCCGGCCCAGGATGTGGATGTAACGCTGGCCGAAGAACGGGTCTGGAGGGAGAAGGACCAATGTCGGACCCCCGCCCCCCGGGAAGCGGTCAGCGGGCGGGGTCACCGATGGGGGACAGAGGGCAGAGGAACTCGTCCTCCAGGTGAAGAGAGAAAAAGCAGAAGCAGAAAAGCCACCAGAGGGCCGTGGCCTGGTCACTGTCCCAGCGCTGCCGTGTGCCAGCGTGTGGCCCTGAACCAGACAACCTCTCTGGCTCTGGTTTCCTTGTCTGTAAAGGAGCAAACACTGATCACGGTTCGATTCCCTGTCAGGCCATAGGCCTGGGTTGCGGGCTCCATCCCCATGTGGGTGTGCAGGAGGCAGCCGATCAATGATTCTCTCTCATCACTGATGTTTCTATAGGCTGCTGATCGATGTTTCTCTCTCATCAATGTTTCTAACTCTCTATCTCTCTCCTTTCCTCTCTGTAAAAAATCAATAAAATATATTTAAAAAAATAAAAATAAAAGGAGCTGACTTTCCCAGGAATGGTGCTCATGGATGACGGCAGAGGACGGCTGAGCAGCCAGTGATGCTGAGAAAGCGATCATTCTCCCTGTTTTACCGACGAGGAGACGGAGCCTCAGAAAGGAGACATGGCTGGTTCGAGGTCACATAGCCAGTAAGTGGCCGAGCTGGGACTCAAAGTCAGGTCCAATTCCGAACCCCAAGCTCCCTTCCCCGTTACAGAATAAAACACAGTGTGCCCATTTGCACCCCAATTCCCCTCCAGGTACTCTTGGAGGGGAACTTTCTGTGTGAAGACCCTTGCGTGGGCCCCTGGCTGTACATCTCCGTGGCGGGGAGGACAGGCAAGTGTGTCCAGCGCTCCTGCTGGTCTGAGCCCTCCCAGGGTTCGCAGTGCTGCTCCGCTGCTTGGAACAGCCGTCTCCCTCCTTCAGGCCTTGATTTATGTCACTTTTTAAAAAAAAATTTGTGTCACTTCTGAGAATTGTGCCCGGGTCCCTCAGAGACCAAGCCAGGGGCTGTTTGGAGCCTCCGCAGCCCCGTCCTTCCCCATCCCGGCCTTTCCGAATGGCGATGACCTCAGTGTTCACTGTTGGCCCCGAGAGGCTGTCACTTTGTGGGGGCAGAGACGGGTCGAGCCCGTCTGGCACGTGGTTTAGTAAATGTCCACTGCACCGACGGCTCCCAGACCGCTCCCCGTAGGAGGGTTTTTAGGCCAATTCAGGCGCATGTATTGACTCATTACTCTGTGGCCAGCATGGGCAAGGGCTTGGGGGCAAGAGGCCCAGCATCTCTGTTGAAGAGCAGCGCTCAGCTGATGGTGAGACAGAGCAGAGTGGGGAAGCGTCACCACAGAGCTGTGGGGGAGCGATCCCACGGGGTTACTGGGGCGGGGAGGGCAGGGGAAGGAGGCGGGATGGGAAGAAGCATTTGAGCAGAGAGGGCAGCTTTGAGATGTCCTTTGGGGGTGGCAGACGTGGGGTGCAGTGAGGAGAGGGTTACTTGCATTGGCGAAGCCATGGGCGTAGGACCCTATGCGGTTCCAGAAGGAGTTTCCTTATGCCCCGCAGAGCTGGAAGGGCAGAATCAGACTCAGCTTAGCGCCATGGTCAACATGGTTAGTGACCAGTCGCCCAAGGCTTAGAACATGTAACCAGAACAGTCCTGGTACAAATAGGGTGGTTGATTAGAACTTGCAAAATGAAGGAAAGAACCAGTGCAGTCCAGGCTTCGAATAGCTCCTCACATAGGACAGTGTTCCACTGGACACTGGTCAGGCAGGGCGGACGTAGGTTTACAGTTGTTCACATGGAAAATATTACAATAATTCATAAATAATAACACAAGAGTAAACTTGGTGTTTCGAGTATTCACAACTATACACCTACTTTTCCTCCAGCCAGTATTCCTCACTGAGGGTGGTCGCCTGAGTGGTTATGGCTTCCACAGTCAGAGAGATCTGGGTTCAAATACCACGCTGGCTTTATAAGCTGTGAAACCTCAGGGAATTCACTTACCCTCCCCTCCCCTCAGTTTACTCATCTGTTAAATGGAAGATGACAATACCTGTGCCATAGGGTCATTGCAAGATAAAATGACACAGCATTAGTACCTTCGGTAAACTTAGTAACCATGGGTAACCACCGGTAACACAGCTGGGACCTGTTGCTATCGCTACTATGAGAACCGCAAGTGAGCCAGCACACCCCTTACTGCAACACTCATGACCTGTTCGTCTGGCTGGTGTAGCTCAGTGGTTGAGCGTCGACCTATGAATCAGGAGGACATGTTTCCATTCCTGGTCAGGTTACATGCCTGGGTTATGGGCTTGATCCCCGGTGGGGAGGCATGCAGGAGGCAGCCGGTCAATGATTCTCTCTCATCATTGATGTTTCTATCTCTTTCTCCCCTTCTCCCTTCCTCTCTGGAAAAAAAAAAATCATGACCTTTTCATCAAATGGCTCATGAACAACAGAAGGCAAAGAAATAATATCTCCCATCACCTCCCCTTGGACGGGCCCAGGAATGAGGCATATAGACTCAGGCACTGAATGTTCCCAGGAACTCATCCCAGCCCCACGGAGAAGGTGAAGTCGTCCTCATTCAGCAAGGACAGCGTGTGCCCTGTTTCCCAATCTGCATAACTAAAAACATTCCCCCCTGGGCACACAGGCTCGTCCACGGCCACACACCCAGGCTGCACTTGAACCGGTAGATGCTCAGGGGGAGAGATCTCAGGCCTAGAAGGTGACTTGTCTTTGCAGAAAACGCCAAAGCTGTGATGGGGGAGGGGCTCCACCAGGGCTTGTGGAGGGCAGGGGCCTGGCCAGGGGAGCTGGGTCAGCTGGAGGGACATGATCTTGCCCATCTGCGTGCAGTTTTCTCCCTCTCCTGGCCAGCGATCTCCATGGGGCCAGCTCTGGGCAGATTGTTCCTTGGTGGGAACAATCCGGCCACTGTCCTGAGGAGCCTCCTTCCCTTGTCCCCCGTCCCCAGCTGGGTGCAGGCCCCCCTGGGCATGGCTGGCTCTCCCTGCAGGAACCAACAATGCCCCTTTATGGACCGGCCACATGCCCGGAGCCGGGTCGGCCGGCCACCCTGACCTCTCCTTAGCCCCAGGCATTGGTATGATTTGGCACAACCCTTCGGTCACTTTGGCGATATTCCACCTCCCAAGGAGACTCCTCAGTGTGACAGTATGAGCCACTGTCCTGCTGTGCCCGGGACGGAGGGGATTCCTGGGGTGAGGGATTTTCAGTGCTAAACCTAGGAAGGTCCTGGGCAAACGGACACCCTGGTCTCTCTATCCTTGATAGAAAGAGGTCAGGCCCAATTCTGAGACCCTGGGGCCGAAGCTGAGGCTGGATCTCCCTAACAGCATTCGAGACTTCTAATGATTATTAACACTCATCATAATTCCAACGAAAGACACAAGTGCCATCTAGAGAGAGCGCTCCGTGGACCAGCTACTGTGCCGGGTGCCTGACGCTCACTCGTCTTGAATCCCCATCACCAGCGGCTCAGCCAGGCCTCTTGTTGTCCCCAAATCATATCACAGATGAGGCACACGAGGTCTGGATTTGTTAGACTTGCTTAGATCTAGGATTTGAATCTCCTGGGCTCCAGGGCCCCCTCTTGGGGTCCCTAGCCTCCAGTCCAGCCCCCTGCCTGATGGGGAACTCAAGAAGTTACATACTTTTCGTTTTAGTTATAGAGTTACTAGGCTTGGTAACTGGTGTGTGTAGAAGTTATTGCTCCGGGGCCTGGAGTGTATGACTGGACCTGCCCTGACTTCAGGAGACCCACAAGCAATCCAACCTTCATGCCCCGGGAGGGCTGCAAGCGACCAAGACGGTATCGGAGCCATGTGCTCCAGGGAGAGCGTGTCCCTGCCCAGGATGCGGATGCAGATCACCATCTAGCCAGCTGATGTGGCTCAGACTCATCATCATAATTCCAACGAAAGACACAAGTGCCATCTAGAGAGAGCGCTCCGTGGACCAGCTACTGTGCCGGGTGCCTGACGCTCACTCGTCTTGAATCCCCATCACCAGCGGCTCAGCCAGGCCTCTTGTTGTCCCCAAATCATATCACAGATGAGGCACACGAGGTCTGGATTTGTTAGACTTGCTTAGATCTAGGATTTGAATCTCCTGGGCTCCAGGGCCCCCTCTTGGGGTCCCTAGCCTCCAGTCCAGCCCCCTGCCTGATGGGGAACTCAAGAAGTTAAATATTTTTTGTTTTAGTTATAGAGTTACTAGGCTTGGTAACCGGTGTGTGTAGAAAGCTATTGCTCCGAGGCCTGGAGTGTATGACTGGACCTGCCCTGACTTCAGGAGACCCGCAAGCAATCCAACCTTCATGCCCCAGGAGGGTTGCAAGCGACCAAGATGGTATCGGAGCTATGTGCTCCAGGGAGAGCGTGTCCCTGCCCAGGATGCGGATGCAGATCACCATCTAGCCGGCTGATGTGGCTCAGAGGTTGAGTGCCAACCTATGAACTAGGAGGTCACGGTTCGATTCCTGGTCAGGGCACATGCCCAGGTTGCAGGCCCGATCCCCAGTAGGGGGCGTGTAGGAGGCAGCTGATCAATGATTATCTCTCATCATTGATGTTTCTCTCTCTCCCTCTCCCTTTCTCTCTGAAATCAATAATATCTACCTACCTATCTATCTATAAAGAATCACCATCTGATTAACCTTTCCCCCCTGAATTCCAAACTCTTTACCTACACTTTTTTCCTCCTTATAAAAAGAGTCGCCTTGAGATGAGATGTAAGATGATTTTTTTTAGGGCACATAACCCACCATCTTCTCAGATCACTGGCCGTCTGAATACAGCTCCCATAAAGACCCAACCCTTCTCTCTACTTAGTGGTTCTGGTAGTGACAGGTTGTGGGTGATACATGACATTCCTGTAACACAACACCCTCTCACCCACAGGTGTACCTGGACCTTGACGCTACCCCAAAACGTTTGCACAGAAGAAAAGGAAACTGTGCCACAGAACGGCCATTTTCCATCCTGTTCTTTCGCGTGACCCCAAGCAGTCATCCAGGACGGAACATTTTGTGGGAAACGGACTGTTCTGGGATCATCGCTGTCTGTCTCTGTAACCCCCCCCCGACCCCCCGCAGGACGCCGGCCCAGACGACACGGACTGGGGACCGGCCTCCAAAGCATACAAAGCGCCTGCCTAGTGATTCCTCTCTGTCTTGTCTGCTCAGGACCCATCTGGGGTGGCGCGGGCGGGGGAGGGATGCGATTCAGGGCCAGACCTCAATCCACTCCCATCAGTAAAAAGAGCCCTTTGGGTAACATCCAGGCGTCACAATTCAATGCCATGGTCAAGACGCCCAGGTGAAGGTCCTGCCTGTACCCCTCCAGCCCCTGCCCACAGCCCCATTCCCCGGGGCAACCCTGGCCTATGGCAACCCTAGCCCGGCCGGGGTAAACATCAATATCTCTGGCCCCCTGGGGCTGCAGAGCCGGCCTGACTCTGGGGACATTCCACCCTGTATGAGGTCATTGCTCAAGCTCAGGGTGGATGACTGGCTTCAGGTGGCAGCTGTCCATTGCTGTCCTGGCCAAATCACTCCCTGAGGTAGGGTCCAGAGAACCCCGTGCCCAACTCCTCCAGGTGACAGCCCTGGCTGCAGTGGGCCTGTCCAGCGGTGGGCCCCAGAGCTGGGCCAGAGATCCCGCGTCTCCAGGCAGCTGGGCACGCAGGGGAAGCCCCACCCTGCACCCATGGCAAACTGCAAAGCTCACCGTTTTGCTGAGAGAGCGTTTTAACACATAAATCAGATCTTGACAGTCCCTTGCTTAAAACCCTCTAATGGCTTTCCACTGCCCTCAGAGGAAACCCTGGGCCTTCTCTGCATGCCACGGCTCCTGCCCAGTTCGCTGACCTTGATTCCAACACATCTCCTCGCTCTGGTCTTCCGCCTGCTCCTCCAGGCTGGTTCCCCGCTCTGTGCCTTGTCCGTACTGTTCCCTGTGCTTGGAACACTCTCCCCTCAGCTCATAAAGGGCTGTTTCCTTCTCATTGTTGGTCTGGGTCTCAGCTCAGTCACCTGCTCAGGCTAGCGGTACCTTACTTCTACCCTGCGCTCTCTCTATCACGTGGTCTGAGTCATTTCCTCCAATCATGCTAGTTCCTGTGTCTCCTTCACTGGACCGTCACCTCACCAGGGTGGGCAGGGTGTGATTGCAGAGTTCACTGTGGGGACCCCAGTGCTGGGAACAGCACCTGCACTGAGGGCGCTCAA
>NW_006293088.1:2210509-2211563 GCF_000327345.1 Myotis davidii | reverse complement strand
CTCTGTTAAAACTTTTTATATCAAGATTACCCAAACCCAAGGTTACTATGGACCTTCATTTTCATTTAGCTGTATGGACACTTATTACTTACCTGTTTCTTATTGAAATTCTCTTCTTCTTGGAACTTAATTCTTTGTATCAGGCTTCTACAGAGAAACAGAATCAAAATAATATCTATCTATCTATCTATCTATCTATCAAGAATCACCATCTGATTAACCTTTTCCCCCTGAATTCCAAACTCTTTACCTATACTTTTTTCCTCTTTATAAAAAGGGTGGCCTTGAGATGAGATGTAAGATGATTCCCTCTCCCTTTCTCTCTGAAATCAATAATATCTACCTACCTATCTATCTATAAAGAATCACCATCTGATTAACCTTTCCCCCCTGAATTCCAAACTCTTTACCTACACTTTTTTCCTCCTTATAAAAAGAGTCGCCTTGAGATGAGATGTAAGATGATTTTTTTTAGGGCACATAACCCACCATCTTCTCAGATCACTGGCCGTCTGAATACAGCTCCCATAAAGACCCAACCCTTCTCTCTACTTAGTGGTTCTGGTAGTGACAGGTTGTGGGTGATACATGACATTCCTGTAACACAACACCCTCTCACCCACAGGTGTACCTGGATCTTGACGCCACCCCAAAACGTTTGCACAGAAGAAAAGGAAACTGTGCCACAGAACGGCCATTTTCCATCCTGTTCTTTCGTGTGACCCCGAGCAGTCATCCAGGACGGAACATTTTGTGGGAAATGGACTGTTCTGGGATCATCGCTGTCTGTCTCTGTAACCCCCCCCCGACCCCCCGCAGGACGCCGGCCCAGACGATACGGACTGGGGACCAGCCTCCAAAGCATCCAAAGCGCCTGCCTAGTGATTCCTCTCTGTCTTGTCTGCTCAGGACCCATCTCGGGTGGCGCGGGCTGGGGAGGGATGCGATTCAGGGCCAGACCTCAATCCACTCCCATCAGTAAAAAGAGCCCTTTGGGTAACATCCAGGCGTCACAATTCAGTGCCATGGTCAAGACACCCAGGTGAGGGTCCTG
>NW_006293088.1:2206421-2210174 GCF_000327345.1 Myotis davidii | reverse complement strand
GGCTCCTGCCCAGTTCGCTGACCTTGATTCCAACACATCTCCTCGCTCTGGTCTTCCGTCTGCTCCTCCAGGCTGGTTCCCCGCTCTGTGCCTTGTCCGTACTGTTCCCTGTGCTTGGAACACTCTTCCCTCAGCTCATAAAGGGCTGTTTCCTTCTCATTGTTGGTCTGGGTCTTAGCTCAGTCACCTGCTCAGGCTAGCGGTACCTTACCTCTACCCTGCGCACTCTCTATCACGTGGTCTGAGTTATTTGCTCCAATCATGCTAGTTCCTGTGTCTCCCTCACTGGACCGTCACCTCACCAGGGTGGGCAGGGTGTGATTGCAGAGTTCACTGTGGGGACCCCAGTGCTGGGAACAGCACCTGCACTGAGGGCGCTCAACGCGCACTTACAGAAAGAATGGGTCAGAGCAGGGCGCTCTGTGGCGGAAGCACATGCCCTACACAGTGGGGCCCAGGGTGCCTGTCACAGAGAAGAGGAGCAAGGGGTCAGCACCCTCAGGGTGCCCACAGCAGCACCAGGGGCTCTTAATTTTTTAAATTTTTTAAAACTATATTTTATTGATTTTTTACAGAGAGGAAGGGAGAGGGATAGAGAGTTAGAAACATCAATGAGAGAGAAACATTGATCAGGGGCCTCCTGCACACTCCCTACTGGGGATGTGCCTGCAACCAAGGTATATGCCCTTGACTGGAATCGAACCTGGGATCCTTGAGTCCGCAGGCTGATGCTCTATCCACTGAGCCAAACCGGTTAGGGCACCAGGGGCTCTTTAAAAGTCAGGCATGCCCAGCGGGCATGCCTCAGTGGTTGAGCATCGATCTAGGAACCAGGAGGTCAGGGTTCAATTCCTGGTCAGGGCACGTGCCCTGCTTGTGGGCTCGATCCCCAGTGTGGGGTGTGCAGGAGGCAGCCAGTCAATGATTCGCTTTCATCACTGATGTTTCCATTCTCTCTCCTCCTCCCTACCTCTCTGAAAGCAATAATAAAATCCTATATGATAAAAGGGTAATATGCAAATTGACCAAACAGCGGAAGAACTGGATGCTATGACGCACATTGACCACCAGGGGGCAGATGCTCAATGCAGGAGCTGCCCCCTGGTGCTCAGTGCGCTCCCACAGGGGGTGCACCGCTCAGCCAGAAGCTGGGCTCATGGTTGGTGAGCTGAGAGCAGCAGTGGTGGTGGAAGCTCCCACCTCAGCAGCAGCGCTAAAGATCTCCTACTGCCGGCTTAGGCCTGCTTCCCTGAGGGCTCCCCTGAGGGCTCTGGGACTGCGGACTGTGAGAGGGTGCAGGCAGGGCTGAGAGACCCCCTCCTTCCCCAGGGCATGAATGCACGAATCTCGTGCCTGGGACTCTAGTGTGTGTGTGTGTGTGTGTGTATATTTATGAAAGTTGGGAGGCAGTGCTCAGCTCCAGGAAGTCTGAGATGGGCAAAACACACCCGGGGGTGGGTACCTGCTTCAGGTATCATGGAGGTGACATGACCCCAGAAAAGGACCTCCAAAGGCCTTCCTCCCTTGGTTCATGGGGAAGAAGGGCCTCTGGTTCTACCTAAACCTGCGGCACGACCACCTCCTTTGAAGAGGGGAGATCTGGCCCAGGGGGCCTCCTGACTTCCTGGGACAACCATGACCATTACTAGTAATACAACTTAGTAATCGTTTCTGCTCCTAAGAGGCCCAGCTGCTTACTAAGAGGCCAGGGGCTCTCTGTAAGCACCTGCCCCTGTGGGGGCCGCCACTGCGTAGGGGAGGCCTGGGCGCCTTCGAGGGCAGAGCTGGGTCCCCGTGGGGGCAACTCGGTGAGCGCTGAATGGCTCAGGACCGCGAGGGCTGGGCCGGGGCCACTTACTCTCCACGTAGAACACGCCCACTCGGTCCGAGTCCGCCATGGAAATGTAGAGGACGATCTCATATCCTGCGGGGAGGCGGTCGGGGCCTTTGGTCCGCAGGATCATCTGTGACATGTCCTTGAGGTCTGATGGGTGGGCACACGGGGAGGTTAGAATGAAGACACCTGGGGCTGCAATGCTGGCTTACAAAGGGCTGTCGTTACTTTTTTAATCAGGACGGAGAAAACCCCACATGTGTGTATTATGGAAACTATAGAAAATCATAAAAACGGGCTGTCGTCTCTAATTCCACAGACGACCAATAACCTTCGGGGAATTTCCTTCCAGTCTTTTTTCTATGTATGTGAATCTTTATAAAACATGGTTCCAATTGGACTATATTAATAGCTTTGTTTTCTGTTTTTAGCGAGAGTGGATGTTTGAGTCCTCCACCCCCAGGAGACCCTGGTCACTCCTGCCGCACCCTCTGCCCAGCCCGGGACGTAGCAGGAGGGCTTCCATTGCTCCTCCCTGCCCCCAACCCCATGTGTGGGTCCTGCCGGTACCGTTCTTGCTGTAGACTTTGTTGTCCTTGCAGTCCTCCTTGGACAACCAGGGTACCTCCCGGTCACAGTTCACCAGCAGGATGGCTCCCTGGCCCTCAGGGCCCCAGGTCCAGGACGCCTGCAGTGGCAGGAAGAGAGGTCAGTTTCCTGCTCTGTACCTTCTGGCAGATAGTCCCAGCCCAGACCTCACAGGACTCCGGAGAGACGGCCCAGGAGGAGAATAAAGAGCAGCCACCTCCCATCGGGGCAGCTGTGACCTGGCAAACTTGAATCCCACGTCTGATGCCCAGAGACGTCCGTGTAAGCACTGACGGAAAGTTCAGGAGGCGGACGGATGGTGGCAGAGAGACAGAGACTGGAAGGCTCTGAGGCACTCCTGAGCTCACGTTGGGTGTGCCTGTGCCTGGGGAGGGGTGGGGCAGGGAGACAGAGGGCGGCCAGAGAAAGGGGCAGGCAGGCCTTCTGCGACCGGCTCTGAAGTGCCCTGGGGGCTCAGGGGAAGCCGCCTGGATGGACAGACGCCCAGTGCTTCCAATGGGCCCTGCAAGGCGATCCACTTTCTACCCAGCAGCCAGATGGTTTAGAAGGAACTCCACCCCGATCAGCCTGCTTTCCTGTTTCCACCCGGGTCAGGGGCTCCCTGTTGACTCAGGATAAAGTCACTGTGGCCTGCAAGGCCCGGAGCGACCTGCCACCTCTCCATCTGTGCCCCTCACCTTCCTTCTCGCCCACTCTGCTCCCCGACACTGGCTGCCGTTCTGCTCCCCAAAGATGCCAAGCTCTCAGCCTTCGCTGCACTGGTCCCTCTGCCTGGAACGCTGTCCCGTCTCCCTTCACCTGGCCAACGCCACTCCTCCTCCCAGTCACAGGGAAATGGTCCCACTTCCCCGGAAAGCCTTTACGGTTCTCCATCCAGAGCAGCCTCCCTGGGTTTACACTTAAGACACTGTACATGCCCTTCTGGGGCGGATTTAGGACAGTTGTGATGAAACAGCCACCACATCCTTTATTTAATGTCGGTCTCCCTCACCCCCTTCCACTGGCCTGTGGGCTCCCTGAGGGCAGGAGCTATGTCCCCAGGGCCTGACCCAGCCCTGGAATGTAAAATATGCCCAACAAATATTTATGAAATGATAAATGAAATATGAAACGTCACTGGCCCTCATGGAGAAAGCCGGGTAAGTTCAGGCCCACAGGGACTGCGTGCCTTCACCAGGCTGCTGTCCTCGGGCCAGGCTGGAGGCCGCAGAGGCCTCCGGGGAGTCTAGTGTCACCTCTTGGCCACCGACACAGAGGCTGAGTGAGTGAGGCCGCCTCGGCTGCCTTGGGAAGGCAGAGCCCCACTGAGG
>NW_006293088.1:2185030-2206392 GCF_000327345.1 Myotis davidii | reverse complement strand
AAGCAGGGAACCTGGGGCCAGCAGCTAGTCCCTAGTCTCCTCGTGGGGGTATTCGGTTAACTTTTTAAAGTATCCACCTATGTATCATTTCAACCAGGCTTTAGATTGTTGTGGAAAACAATGAGAGGATGTAACAGAGAAAAACCGATGGAGCTTAAAAAAACTGGGTTGAGGCAAAAGTACGGAACGGAATGGGGTCAAGAACACAGTGCCATTTGCACAAGTTAAAAATACACGCACACCAACCAGCTGACAGGTTTTGCCAGAATCATAAGAACAGAAAGGGACACAGTAAAGCCATTAGAATGGTCCTTTGTGGGAGAGCAGAATAGGAAGAAAAGCGAATGAATGATGGATGAATGAATAAAGAAGTAAACAGGAGAGGGGCTGTGCACGCAGCATTAAACTTGAACTGAGGGTTAACGCAGCCTTCTGCTCCTGGCGGTCTCTCCCGCTCAGATTGGAAAAAAAAAAGCAAATTATAAGAGCAAATCTTTGGTGGCACTTCCTCTGTGGCAGGACAGTTAATTTTTCCAGCAACTCTCTGAACTGGGCTCCCCATCCTGTGGGTGGGGGAACTGAGACGTGGGAGCCTGTTCCCACAGGAATGTGGCTGCTCTGTGGGTCTGACGTGGCGTGCGGTGGGTTTGTCGTGGTGTGGGATGTGCCTCTCACGGTGTGCTGTGTGTTTGTGGGGTGTTTGGTGTGTCTCTCATGGTGTGCAGTGGGTCTGTCACTGTGCGCAGTGTGTCTGTCACTGTGTGCGGTGTGTCTGTCGCAGTGTGCAGTGTGTCTGTCGCAGTGTGCAGTGTGTCTGTCGCAGTGTGCAGTGTGTCTGTCGCAGTGTGCAGTGTGTCTGTCGCAGTGTGCAGTGTGTCTGTCGCAGTGTGCAGTGTGTCTGTCGCAGTGTGCAGTGTGTCTGTCGCAGTGTGCAGTGTGTCTGTCGCAGTGTGCAGTGTGTCTGTCGCAGTGTGCAGTGTGTCTGTCGCAGTGTGCAGTGTGTCTGTCGCAGTGTGCAGTGTGTCTGTCGCAGTGTGCAGTGTGTCTGTCGCAGTGTGCAGTGTGTCTGTCGCAGTGTGCAGTGTGTCTGTCGCAGTGTGCAGTGTGTCTGTCGCAGTGTGCAGTGTGTCTGTCGCAGTGTGCAGTGTGTCTGTCGCAGTGTGCAGTGTCTGTCACTGTGTCTGTCACTGTGTGCAGTGTCTGTCACTGTGTGCAGTGTATCTGTCGCAGTGTGCAGTGTGTCTCTGTGTGCAGTGTGTCTGTCGCAGTGTGCAGTGTCTGTCACTGTGTGCGGTGTCTGTCACTGTGTGCGGTGTGTCTGTCACTGTGTGCGGCGTGTCTGTCGCGGTGTGCAGTGTCTGTTGCGGTGTGCTGTGCGCAGTGTGCAGTGTCGGTGTGTCTCTCATGGTGTGCGGTGTGTCTGTCACTGTGTGCGGCGTGTCTGTCGCGGTGTGCAGTGTCTGTTGCGGTGTGCTGTGTGTTTGTGGGGTGATCGGTGTGTCTCTCATGGTGTGTGGTGTGTCTGTCATGGTGTGTCTGTCACGGTGTGTCATGTGTTTGTGGGGTGTTCGGTGTGTCTCTCATGGTGTGCGGTGTGTCTGTCACTGTGTGCGGCGTGTCTGTCACTGTGTGCGGCGTGTCTGTCGCGGTGTGCAGTGTCTGTTGCGGTGTGCTGTGTGTGTGTGGGGTGTTCGGTGTGTCTCTCATGGTGTGTGGTGTGTCGTCTGTCACAGTGTGTGGTGTGTCTGTCACTGTGTGCTGTGTGTTTGTGGGGTGTTCGGTGTGTCTCTCATGGTGTGCGGTGTGTCTGTCACAGTGTGTGGTGTGTCTGTCGCAGTGTGCAGTGAGTCTGTCACTGTGTGCTGTGTATTTGTGGGGTGTTCGGTGTGTCTGTCACTGTGTGCTGTGTGTTTGTGGGGTGTTCGGTGTGTCTGTCACTGTGTGCGGTGTGTCTGTCGCAGTGTGCAGTGTGTCTGTCGCAGTGTGCAGTGTGTCTGTCGCAGTGTGCGGTGTGTCTGTCATAGTGTGTGGTGTGTCTGTCATGGTGTGGCTGTCACGGTGTGTCGTGTGTTGGTGGGGTGTGCGGTGTGTCTCTCATGGTGTGTGGTGTGTCTGTCACGGTGTGTGGTGTGTCGGGGAGCCTGTCTCAGGCCCCAGTTTCCTCCTCGGAGACTGAGAGCTGCCTGTGCTTCCTGGGAGGACCGGCTGCTTTAGTACCCAGCCTGGGGCTCTGCCCCGGAGCCCCCAGTGAGTCTGTCCTGGCAGCGAGGTACCTTTTTTGGGTTGTTCTTCTCGACCACGCCGTCCCGGTCTGCGTCCACATCCAGGGAGAGCTCTGGGGACAGACACACGGGTGAGTTGCTGAGCTGCCGGGCAGGGTGGGCAGGGACAGGGTGGGGCAGGGGCAGGGTGGGGCAGGGACAGTGGGATGAGGGCGTAGCTCACCATTTGCTCCGTCCTTGGAAGGAGGGCCTTGCTGTGGGCATCTCATCCAACCCCCTGCCTCACACCCCTGCCTGCTTACGGCTCGGAGAGGTGTGGTCAGCAAGGTCTGGATCTCCCACCAGTCAACGCTGGGTGGTGGGTGGGGTGAGCCTTACTGTACAGATCTGGGAGCCTCGGTCCAGGGAGGCCAGATTCTGCCCAGGGTCACACAGTGGCACTAGCGGAACTGGGGTACCCACTGCGGTTGGTCTGATTTGAAGTTCTTATTTTGAAAACTGTCATAGGATTCTTGCACTGCCTTCCCCAGCCTGGCCAGGGCATGTGTGCACAGGTGTGTCTGAGCGTGTGTATCTCTCCCAGAATTCTCAGTGGCCCAGATCTCACCTTCACAAACTGAGGGCTTTAGTTTGGGAGGGAAACTGGGTCTCTGACCCTCTCAGTCTGAGGGTGCTCGAGAGGCCAGGCTGTGAGACAGAGGGTCCCGGGAGGGGTCCCTATTTCTCCTTCCTCTTGGGGACCTTTGTGGGGACAGGCTTCATGGAACCTGTGTGGGGCAGTGACATGAACCCAAGAGGCAGCATCAGACAGTGCTGGGTTCGAACTCCGGTTCTCTGCTTATAAGCTGTGTGACTTTGGCCAGATTCAACAGCCTCTCTGGTCCCCAGTTTCTTTACCTGCAGAATGGGGCCCTTTCCAGTCAGAGGAGTTGCATTAATTGCAATAGTATGACTGAATAAATAAGTATGCTTATTTAAATTCAAATAGGCACCACGGACATTTTGAGTCGGACACTTCTGTGTGGAGGGTTGTTCTGTGCACGGGGATGTTTAGCAGTCTCCCTGCCCTCTGCGCCCTGGGTGTCAGTGACAGCCCCCAGCGTGACAACCAGAATGGCTTCAGCTATCGCTGAATGTCCCTGCGAGGCAAAATGCATCAGAGACTAGCAGGGCGGGGCAGGGGAATTGTTGGGAAGGTGATGGGAGCATCACACAGAACGAGATGAGCGGGATCCAGGCCCGGGAACTGCCCAGAGGGCTCGGCCTCACGCTGGGCATGACTTGGACTGCGATGGGAGTTGGGTGGAATGGATGGATTCCTGGTGAGTCCCCTTGGCAGGCATGCCCTCTCCCTGGCCTGGGTGGGGCGGAGGGTCCTGGCTCGGGAAGGCACTGATGTCAGCCCTCCTCCGGTGGCTCACCCCGAGCTGGGGATTATGTTCACGTCTTCCCTTTGCTCACAGTTCGATTCCCTCCCACCCTCGAACGGGGCTTTTCTCGGGGGAGAAGGAGGCCGTGGGAGGGGCGGCTTTCACGGCACCTGGTCCTTGGGAGAGGGGCACTCCAGTGGCCCCATGTCAGCAGCCTGTTAGATACTGTAAGGCAGAGTTTTATACACTTCTGCCGTTGGCTCCATTCCCTCAGCAGGTCACGGGTGAGCATCTGGGTCCAGACCCCACATTGGGTCCAGAGCCCTATGGATGGGCCATTGGGTACAGGGCCTGCTCTCAAGGAGTCCCAGTCCTATGGGATGCACAGTGTTGTTCCCGTTTTAGAGGTGAGCAAACCGAGACTCAGAGGTGTCCCCTGCCAGAAATCGGGGAGGCTGGGGCAGGCTAAGGACTTTAGGGAGAAAGCGGGAAAGCCAGAACCACCTGCTGCTGACCGAGAGGCTGCAGGCTCAGGTGGAGGAACTCTATTGATTTTGGCTCCCGGACCTTCAGGAACTTTCCAGCTGGACGCACCCCACGGACACTCCTCCCTGGGAACCGCCGCAGACCTGCCTCCCGAAGGAGTCGCTCTCTTTGCTTTTGAAGATAATAATCTCTCAGGCGTATAGTTCCCTCTGGCAGCGGCAGGCACTTCCCATGCACGCTCTCCCTTCGAGCCGCCCACACAGATGAGGAAACCGAGGCAGCAGCGGGGAAGTGACGGGAAGTCCCCAGAGAGTGCAGAGCCAGGCGTCCCGCTTGGGCCCCTGGATGCAGACCCCAGCCCTGGGCTGTTCCCTCCACGGATCCCGGCTGCTCTCTGCCCTGGGCTGCCTCCCAAGGTCAAGGCCGCCTTCCCACACCTGACCTGCTCCCCTGAAGGTCATCCCCGGAGGAGTTGGCTCCTGGGTGTGTCCCTGAGATCCAGGATAAAGCACTTCATTGTGCTTTACTTCGCTAGGATTTCTTACGCTGAAAAATTTTATGACTCTGTGCACATCACGCACAAGACACCGAACAGTCCCGAATACCTTCGAAAGCAGCGGTTCTCAACCTTCCTCATGCCGCGACCCTTTCATACAGTTCCTCATGTTGTGGTGACCCCCAACCATAAAATTATTTGCGTTGCTATTTCATAATTTTGCTACTGTTATGAATCGTCATGTAAATATCTGATATGCAGGATGTATTTTCTGTTACAAATGACCCACAGGTTGAGAACCACTGCACTAAGGCCATATTTGGATTATTTACAGAACAGTGAAAACATTTCTGGGACAAGGTTTACCAGCTAGCCAGGCCAGGTGTAAATTCCCACTGGGTGGTGTTGGAATTACCCCCCCAAAACACTCAGTGAGTGAGAAAGTTCTCATTGTCAATTTCTTTCAAGGAATTAAGTCAATAATGATCCTTTCGATATGAGTGGAACTTTATCCATTTTAAAGCCCTTTCATATTTGATTCTTACAACACCCTTGGAAAGAGCCAGAATAGGAACGCTCCCCTCTACCACCACCTCCCCACCCCCAACAGCTACCAGGTGAGGACATGGGCTCAGACAGATGTGCGGACAGAGGACAGTTCCTCCCCTTCCATCTGGTGAGCTCCCCCTCACCTTCCACGTCTCCTTCACGTCTCCCACTTCCTGTGCGCAATGGTTGGTTTTATGCGTCAACTTGGCTGAATGACAGCCCCCAGTTATTCAATCAAACATGAATGTAGGGGTATCTGAGAGGGGTGACTTTCAGTAGAGATGAGCTTCGATAATCTGGGTGGGCCTCACACGGTCAGCTGAATGGCCTTAGAGCAGCGGTTCTCACCTTCCCAATGCTGCGACCCGTTAATACAGTTCCTCATGTTGTGGTGACCCTAACCAACCACAAAATTATTTTCATTGCTACTGCATAACTGTCATGTTGCTACTGTTATGAATCGTCATGCAAATATCTGATATGCAGGATGTATTTTCATGGTTACAGATTGAACATAATTAAAGCATAGTGATTCATCACAAAAACAATATGTAATTATATAGGTGTTTTCCGATGGTCTTAGGCGACCCCTGTGAAAGGGTCGTTCGACCCCCAAAGGTGTCGCGACCCACAGGTTGAGAACCGCTGTTCTAAAGAAACACAGCTGTCCCCCGGCAGGCCCATCCCCGCACCTGCCTGAAGCAGCCTCCACACACTAAATACGATGCTCATTGCTCTTTCTTGACTTATGAAACTCGGGGAGGTTTCACTGGCTTCCCGTTATGCAACCCATTACGTAATTGGGCTTCTATGCCACCCACCTTCCAACCGCCCACTGCGCATTTTCTGTCTCATGACCCATGAGCCGTCTCCAAATTCAGCTGCGATGGCCTTCTCGCCCCTCCCCCTCCCTCGGGATCCCCTCCAAGCTACAAGCCATCCCTGCAGGACTTCTCCCCATCAACCTTTCTCCCAGTGTCCAATTTAACGAGATTCCAAGGGGATGATCCTCGTGGGGTCGTGACCTCTGCCCGTCTGGGATGGCAATGCCTCCCTGGGGAGGAAGGAGGGCGAGGACATGTGTCTGAGGGTCTAGGGGCTCTAGACATTCCCCAGAGGCTCCGAGTCCTACCTCGGCTCCTGGGAATAGCCCCAAGGTGTCAGGTGGCGCCTGGGGTGTGGGGCAGATGAACGGAAAATGCCAAATTGGCTTTTAGGCAGTCTGCCTGAGTGAGAATCTAGACACTGAAGCCTTAGCTCTGACAGAGAGCCACAGGCATTTTGGTGGGCAGCCAGCCCCATGGGCAGCGGCGGGGCGCCTGGCTTTCTCGCCCTCACGGGCAGCCTGGGGTGTGGTGGGGAAGGAGGTCTCTGTCCCCCTCAGCCATCCTAGGCGCTGGGAAGGGGGCGTGAGGAATGAGGTCCTCAGGTGGATGCTAAAAGTTGTCACGGCTCTGGTCGGTGTACGGCTCCCGTTGCCAGGACAACAGCAAGGAGGTTGAGACTCTCACCTCTCTCCTCCCACCCCCACCTTCTCCCTCAAGAGGAGAGTTTTGCACATCAGTCCTAACTGGAGTCTGGAAGGTCCTCAGGGATCAATGAGCTCAGACCCCTCTTTTTAAAAAAAACTTCCACCAAGGATATGTTCATTGATTAGAGAGAGAGAGAAATATGAATGTTAGAGAGAAACATCAATTGGTTGCCTCTCAGAGGACGAGGGATCAAACCCACAACTTAGGTATGAGCCCTGACCAGGAATCAAGCCTTTAACCTTGTGGTGTACGGGACGATGCTCCAACCAACTGAGCCACACCGGCCAGGTCTCAACCCCCTCATGTTATAGCCTAAAAAATGTGAGGCCTAGAGGAGGTGGGCAACTTGTCAAGGTCACACAGCAAGTCCTTGGCAGGCCTGAGACCAAGACCTAGAACCTGATTTGGCCAAGGGCACTGTGGGTTTGCTCCTAAATTCCAAGAGGAAGACTGAGGGCAGTAAGGTTCTTCAACTTCACCCAGGCAGAGAGAAGGTGTAGCCACTCCAAGAGGAAGGGGGAAAAGGAAAGAGAGCATTGCCTGAGCACCTACTCCACACCAGGCTCTTTGCACACTCATCCCACCGAATCCTTGCAAGCAATGTGCAAGACTGCACTGCGAGCCCATTTTGCAGATGAGGAAACTGAGGCCCAGAGGGGTGACGGTCACCATGGACGGGAGGGGACAGAGCCAGTACTTACACTTAGTTCTGACTACTTTGGTCCAGAATTCTTTCTGCTCAGGACAAAACGGGTGAGACAGACTCGGATATGCCCTTGGGAGACAACCCCCCCACTTGGGGTTGATCCTGCCTCTGAGGTGCTGCCCCCAAGTGATTACTCAGGATGTGGGGCTCAAGCACACCTGGGTAGATGCTCGAGAGAAGACAAGACCTGGAAAGGCAGAGAGACCAAATTCTCGCCAGTCCCTGGCGGAACAGGAGACGGTTCAGTGAGGTGCGTTTTCCATAAAGCTTTATTGCTGCAATGCTGGTGACTCTTTCCTGCTGGGATCATACCTGCCTACGTTTTAGGTGTTCATCTGTTGAAATGATGGTGATCATTGATGACAAATTATTAATGTCTTTTTTTTGGGCCAACCATCAAAGATGCCAGTCTTATTTATTTATTTTTGGTGTGTGGGGGTGGTGGTGGGCATTTTACTGGCCCGGACTGGCAGCTGTCAGGGGAGGGGGGTTGGGAGCTGGGGAAAAAGTGAAGGGATTAAGCAAAAAAAGAAAAACACTTCCATGCCCTGGCTGGGTTGGCTCAGTGGATAGAGCGTCGGCCTGTGGACTAAAGGGTCCCGGGTTCGATTCTGGTCAAGGGCACGTACCTCCATTGCAGGCTCCATTCTTGGCCCTGGTCGGGGCGCGTGTGGGAGGCAACCAATCGATGTGTCTCTCTCACATCGATGTTTCTCTCTCTGTCTCTCCCCCTCCCTTCCACTCTAAAAATCAATGGAAAAATATCCTTGGGTGAGGATTAACAACAACAACAAAAATAATTGCCCAGTGAAACCACAACCTCAGAATGTCAGAAGGACGAGCCTGGCCGTCCACCCTGGGCGTGTTTGGTATCTTCTGGGGCGCCAGCACAAGCTTTGCCATCTTTTGGGGCGAGGGAAGTCCTGCCATCTATCCCGAGTCTGCCTTGCTTGGGTGAAGTCTTGCTAGTGCTGCAGCCAGGCTCTGGGATCACCTCACTTCACAGGCCTCCGGCCGCTGCCCCTCCTGCCTACGTCCTCAGGTGTCCATCTCTGAGGGTTTCGGTTTCCTCGGGGCGGTCATCCGAGACAACCTGGGGGCTATGCGTGCATGCGAGGTCCACCCCCGTGCCTGCCCTCAGTTGCAGCTTGGTAAGCTCTAGTTTCCATCTCTCTAGGACCCTGAGGTTGTCCTGAGGACCCCACCCCAGGCTGGGCACCCCCTTGGTGTAGGAGGGACAGGGTGACCGGCACCCAAGCCCTTTGGGAATAAGCTGAGAAGCAGAAGACACTGCCGTCGAGCCCATTTTGGCAGCTAAAAGCACGGGCTGGAGGAGGAGGGGCTGGCCTGGGAACTGGATGTTTTCTTTCGGGGGGGGGGGTGGTGAGCTCAAGAGTGGGGGGGGGGATGGAGGCGGGGGTGTGTGTTCCAAGACCCCTGGAGAATACGAGGTAATGGAAAAGACTTGGCTTTCACAAACCACTTCCCAGGTGTGTGGCCTCAGGCAAGTTTTTGTTTATTTTACTTGTCAAGAGCCTTGGTTTTCTCATCTGTGAAATGGGGACAACAGCAGTGTCTATTCTTGGAACAGTGGTAAGACCACTAAGATCATGACAGTAAGGCATCAAGTATTAGAGCCTGGCACACAGTAGGTGCTTAATGAATGTCAGGTGTTTCTCCTCCTCCTCTCCCTCAAAGCCCCCAGCACGGTCCTGAACACAGAGTAGGTGTTCACTAAATGGAAGACACCGGTATCTCTCTTAAAGTACTCAGCACGAAGTCAACACTCAACAGCCGGCAGTTCCCTCCCCAACCCCCCGCCATGTAGCGCCTGTCAATGTTAAACCAAGGCTGGATGGGCAAATCATCCCCTGAAATATAATCACAGCGTATGATTTTTAAAATTTAAAAATACACATAATTAACATCCTGACTGCAGAAGCGTTGGAGGACAGAAGGTTCAGAAGACCACGCCTCTGGGCCTTGCTGAGCCAGGCTGGGCTCCACCCAGGACAGGGGATTGCTGTGCAGTGGGGAAAGCCTGGGAGGGAATCATCCTGAGTTCTGAACTCAACCTGCCACCGAGTTGCTGTGTGACTATGAGTGAGTCCCCTAACCTCTCTGGGCCTCACTGCCCTCATGAGTTACATGAAGGGCTTGAATGAAGTGAGTTAAGGACCCAGGCTGCATCTCTGGGTCCAGGGAGGACCCCCCCGCCATGTAGCACCTGTCAATGTTAAACCAAGGCTGGATGGGCAAATCATCCCCTGAAATATAATCACAGTGTATGATTTTAAAAATTTAAAAATACACATAATTAACATCCTAACTGCAGAAGAGTTGGAGGACGGAAGGTTCAGAAGACCACACCTCTGGGCCTTGCTGAGCCAGGCTGGGCTCCACCCAGGACAGGGGATTGCTGTGCAGTGGGGAAAACCTGGGAGGGAATCATCCTGAGTTCTGAACTCAACCTGCCACCGAGTTGCTGTGTGACTATGAGTGAGTCCCCTAACCTCTCTGGGCCTCACTGCCCTCATGAGTTACATGAAGGGCTTGAACGAGGTGAGGTAAGGACCCAGGCTGCATCTCTGGGTCCAGGGAGGGTAAAGGAGTAGCTAGATTGTCAAGGACAGCACAGACTGTGGGCAGGCCATCGCCCTCACTATGAGAGGCAAGCCCTTCTCCAGGCTGCAGGGGAGGGGGTGGGGGGAGGAACAGGTTTCTCCTCCCCTGTGATCCAGAGAGCCTGGGACAGGGACCCTGACTTTGGGGTGAGTTGCTGGCAGGACACCCCCCACGCTAGTAGAGAAGGGCCTGGGCACCGCTCCTCGGTCCTGCATTATTCAGAGGAAGCTCTGAGTGCCAGGCCTGCAGCATTGACAGCAGCCCACGTGCTGCTGAGAAGGGCGGCATGCCAGGCCCTGGGATGAGGCTCCCAAGCCAGAGCCTTGTCCACTCACCGATAGCTGTAAGGAAGAGCCCAGCCTGGTCGATGGGGCTGTTTCCCTCCTCCTCATAGTAGCTGACAGTGACCTTGGTAGGGAGGGCGTGCAGTGGGGGGGAGAGAAGAACAGAAATCTCTTATCGCAGGCAGGAAACTCTACAGTGACCACCCTCCCTGCCTTTCAGCTCACAGCTCGTCAAGCCAGCTTTTCCCACACATCTGGACCCTCTCCTCCAGGAAGCACTCCTGGGTTGGTGGGCTGCTTCCCCCAGATTATCAAACTAGATAGGGGCTTCCCATCCTCTCAGAGTGCATCCAGGGTGCTGACTGCCCACCTGTGCCCCCTGATATATCCTGCTGCCTGCGGGGTCCCCACATCTGCAACCAGGGGCAGGGCTGAGGTGGTTTCCCTTGGAAAAGGCCCAGCCCCATCACTGCCATGGGGCACATGAAGTTCATAACTAGAGAACCCAGTGAGCAGAGTCTGGTCTTGGCTTTACCACCTGGGCAAATCACTTGGTGGCCTGGGCACCCAGCGGCCCATTTTATACATGACCAAAACAAGGACATCTGTGGCTGTCACTCCCAATGATTCTAATATGCCATCACTCAGCAGCCCGCAATTTTAACCTTCCACGAAGCTGTCATCCCCTGGTCAACACGGAGCTGTCTCCTGCAGCAGCCACTCGCCGCAGGCGGCTATCGAGCATTCTAAATGCGGCAAGTCCGGATGGAGATGTGCTGTATGTGTGAAACGCACACCAGATCTAGACTTGGGATAAAAGTAGAGTGTAAGCTACCTCACCAATGTTTTCTATGCTGATACCATGCCGAAACGATAATATTTTGGTATGTGTAGTTAAGTAAAATATATTGTTAAAATTAAGTCCACCTGTTTCTTTTTCTCCTTTCATGTGGCTCCTAGGAAATGGAAAATGACACGTGTGGCTTGCACCTGTTTCTATGGGACAGCTCTGGTCTAGCCCAGTGGTCGGTAAACTGCGGATCGGCAAACCGCGGCTCGCAAGCCACATGCGGCTCTTTGGCCCCTTGAGTGTGGCTCTTCCCGAGCCACGGTTTGCCGACCACAGGTCTAGCCTGTCTTGATTCCAGCGCGGCCCCTGGCTCTCCTGACCCGGGGGGGGCGGGTGGACTTCCCCAGCCGGGGTACCTTGTCGCTGCTGGCCTCGGTGCTGGCCTGGCTCATGCTGAGCCGAAGCGTGGTGCTGGGCGAGAGAGGCCAGCGCTGCTTGCCGTTGGTGGCCACCTCCTCGGCCTGCCCGTCACACACCACCTCCACCCGCACGTGCTCCGAGCGCTTCAGGCTGAAGGTCTGGGCCCCCGCTGGGGCTGCGCTGCAGGGAGAGAGGAAAGCACGTTAGGTGGGTGCCGGGGGCAGGTGGGACGGGAGGCTCAGGAGGAGACTCCTGGAGGCTGCAGGGACCTTTGAGGTTGTCTGGCCTGGGGGACTCCAAAGGACCCAGCTATATTGCAAATGCCTGTGGTGAAGAAGGCACTTGTTAAAGTATAGATTCCCGGGCCAATCTTGTAACTACTGAGTCAGAATGTTTGAGGGCAGGGGGCCTGGGAATCTGAATTCTCAGCAAGCTTCCTGATGCTTCCGATGGGCACCCAGCTGTGGGGGCTCTGTGGCACCGCAGGGCGGATGTCTGAGGCTCAGGCGAGGAGTGAATTCGCTTCCAAGGCAGCACTAAGCCTAGACCCTGTCTTCCACCCTCCCATCCGGTATGTGAGCTGGAGGCCAGGAGAACTCAGATGAAGGCCGGGGGGGTGGGAGGTCATCCAAGTGCTGGGTTTGCACAGGGATGGAGCCTGGAATGCGGGCCCTGCAGGGGCAGGAGTGAGCTGGCTTTGCCACAGAGACCCCTCTTTCCTGCTGCAGCTTCCACAGCTCCGAGTCCCCTCCTCTGAGTCACTCCTTGGGGTTCCAGAGTGGTTTTCTATTGAGAGGAAAATACTTGGAATTTCTTGAAAAGCCATCAAGATTTCAGGGCAGGAAACAAACAGGTTTGATCCAGTTGCCATGGACTGAATGTTTGTGTCCCCACCAAATTCACATATCAAAGCCCTAAGCCCCAATGCGATTGTATTTGAAGATGGACGTTTAGAACATACTTAAGGTTAAATGAAGTCATGAGAGTGAGGGTCTTCTTATAGAATTGGTCGCCTTTTAAGAGGAGGAGGGAGAGATTTCTCCATGCGCATGAGAAGGGCCATGTTAGCACACAGTGAGAAGGCGGCTGGCTATAAGCCAGGAAGAGAGTCCTCCCCAGAACCTGAGGGTGCTGGCACCCTGTTCTCAGACTTCCAGCCCCAGAACTGTGAGAATATGAATTTCTGCTTTTTAGGCCACCCAGCCATGGTATTTTGTTACAGCAGCGCAAGCTGCCTAAGACACTAGCTTAAGGGGCGGTAACAGGAAGGACAAAGAGGCTAGGCAAGAAAGGTGCCTAAGGCTGATGGTTTTGCTAAATCCAGTTTATGGTCTGAAGGTTCCCAAAGGTCAAAGAGGGCTCAGAGGGATTTAAGTGGAATTCTCATGGGATTTGGGACTAAGACATACGAACACGTGTCTGCCTCAAGGGCGTATCTGCTATTTTGAGGGTCTGGTGTTCCTGGTACCAGAATAGTTCTCCACTATGGGCTGGGCATTAGAATCATCAGGGGTTCTGTTGAAATCCTCAGGGTTTATTTTAAGGCTACAGACCTATGGATCCCATCCCTGGAGAGTCTGGCTGGCAGGGCTGAGGTGTGGCTGGGGCGGCTGAAGGTGTGAACAGTGGCCAGGGTTGAATGAGAGGTTTAGACCAATGGCTCTCGAAGTTCAGCAGCAGCAGCCGCACCTGGAGGGCTTGCCAAGACACTGACTGCTGGGCCCCTCCTCTGAGTATCGGATTCAGTAGGTCTGGGGTGAGGCCTGAGAATATGCACTTCCACCGTGTTTTCAGGACCTGCTGGTGCTGCTGGCCCAGTGGCTAGAGTTTGGGAGCCCCTGGTCTAGATGTTCAGCAGTGCCGTCTGGTGGGTAGAGCTCTGGGTGGCCACTGTGGTGAGCGTTAATCTGCAGAAGCCACCATGCAGGGCCTCTGTGACCCGGGCCCGTCGATAGGGGCTCCTGGCAGGAGAGAAGTGGGCAAGGATCCGGCAGCTCATACTCATCGCTGGGAAAGGAGCTCCCTAAGGAACCGCAAGGCCCCTTAAATTCTTGTCCATCTACCCTCTAAATTCCCAGTCTATCGTGGGAACACTGGGCTGAGCTGAGGCTGGACGCCTGTTGGCCAGGTGTGGGTACACGTGTAAGATGCTTTTAGGCGGCACGCGGATGGGCATTTTAAAAGATGCATGTATCTATTAAATGTGTTATCTTTTTAAGGCAATCGACAAAGGCTTGCTACGTATGGCAATGACATAAGATCTCCATTTAAAACAAAGTTAGAAGAAAACTGTGAGTCAATTCAAAGAAAACTGTTAATAGCACTATAGGTGCAATATGGTTTTGCTAAAAATCACAAGAGCTTGGGCAATCGTGGGCTCAGTCCTGGGAAATATTCCTCGAGTGCCAGTCCCTGCTGTGACCACCAACTTCCTGGGTGGCCTGGAGCAAGGTGCTTCTCCTCTCTCTGATTCATCAAGTGCGAATTGAGTGAATGGGACCAGGTCTAGGGCTAAGGTCCGAGGTTCTGAAAAGCTGGGGTTCCCTCTGCTGGATTCCCCACTTTAACTAGAGCCAGTTATTCCACCTGGCGTTATATGTTGGGTTTCCGCATACAATTCTATTTTGAAAAAAACGCTTTATAAACTCGCAGGGCAGGAGGTTGGTTTCGGACCCAGACTGGCAACAGTTAGTGCTGTAAGTGATGCTTCCTGATGCCTTCTTTCCTTCCTCCCGGCCAGGGAGACGCTGGGGGAGGCCCAGAGGCGCAGGGGGTTAACGCCTGGCCCACACTAAAGCTCCAGGGCCCCACACCCTCCTACTATCCAGCACCAGCCCTGCTCGGAGCTGAGCAAACAGCTATTCTTGGAGCAGCCCTGGCAGAAGCAACAAAGGCGCCCATTGTCTCAGGCGATCCTGTTGGCTGCCTCCCTTCCCAGAAGAACCTCTCAGAATCCCCCCCAGAAACCCGAGAGCCAGGGGCAATGGGCGCCTCTGCTGTCCCTGGGGGCTGCAGGGAGGCGCCCAGGACAGTATCCAGGGCAAGAGAGTGGGGGCGTTGGAGGTGGCTGTGATCTCCTGCTTATGGGATAGCAGCAAAGATAAGGATAGTGTGGACAGAAGGACCGGCTGCCACGTCCTGGGACCGCCTCTACTCTGCCCACCACTGTATCCCAGCACCCAGCACGTGGCCATAGTCACTATAGACTTTGGGAATAAATGAATGGATGAAGCCACCCTTCTTGGCTTCCCAAACTCTGCAACTGGAGTGACTCAAAAAAAAAAAAAAAAAGATACCAGGTCCCTCGCCTGCTGGAAATGATGCAGAGGCGCCCCAGTGCCGACCCGTACAATAAAACCCAGACTCTTTAGCCTGGAATTCACTCAGTGGCATTTCACCACTACGTCTCAGCTTGCCTCTCCAGACTCATTTTCTGCAACTCCTTCCAACCTCTCCACTGCCTGCACCGCTCCATCTCACCGTGCTTTTTGCATACGCTGTTCCTTCTCCCTGCAATACTTCTCCCTGAATTCTCTGCCTGGCAACGGTCCCTCCCTACTTGAAGACACAATTTAGTGGGTTTGTCCCCATGTTTATTTTCCCCGGTGGCTGTTAGCTCTTTGGAGATAGGGGCTGTCTTTCCTTTTGTTTCAGCATCTGGCCTAGTGCAGGCATGAAGTAAACAGAAATATTTGCTGCAGGAAGGGCTGGAAGAGGAGGGCTTGCTTATGCCGTTAGTCATTCACGCCACATGTGTTTATTGAGCACTTACTATGTGCCAGGTACAGTTCTAGGTGCTGGGAGCAGATTGACAAAAAACATTTCCTAGACGCGTGGAGCATATATTCTAGTGGAAGAGAAAGACTTTCAATGAATTACACAATTGCTTGTGTGTTTACAGCTGTGGTCATTGCTATAAAGGAGACGTATGGTGTGCCTGAGGCCCTGACCGGGGAGTCAAGGAAGGGTTCCTGGAGGAAGTGGCATTTGAGCTAAGATCTACACTTTCCCCTCTGAAGGAATGACAAGAATGAATAGACCAGTGTTTCTTAATCTGAGCATGTGTCAGCATGCCCCGGAGGACCTGTTAAGATATAGGTTGGTGGCCAACCCCAGGGCTTCTGACTCAGCTGGGCTGGGGCCTGAGGAACTGCATTTCTTCCCCTCCTCCAGTGTCACTGCTGAACACTGGACAAACAGAATTGTATGTATGTGAAGTGTCCGACGTGATGATTTGAGACACACGTATGCTGTGAATAAGAACAGGCTAACAAGCTCCCAGGAGAGGCGGGTGCTGCTGGTCTGGGGGCCACAGCCTGAGAACCACTGACTGGGACAGAGCGAGGAGAGCAAGCAGGGCCGACATTTCCAAGCAGCCAGGACAGCAGGGCGAGGGTTTGAAAAGGATGTTTGTCTAGCACGTGGGAGAAGTTGGAAGGAGGTCTGTGAGTTTGGAGTTGGTGAGCCGGGGGAGGGGAGGAGTGGGGGGAGAGGGCCAGGTCATGGCGAGGAGCTGGCCTTTCTCCTGAGAGCATGAACGCTTCAAAGCGGGGGTGGCAATTGTTTCTGCGCTGCAGGCAGGTGGCCCAGGGTGCAGGGTGGGGAACAGATTTCAGGAGAGCGACACTGGGATGAGGGAAACAGCGAGAAGGCCACTGCAGCTGTCCAGGTGAGCGATGGTGGTGGTCTGGGACCAGGTGGTGGCCATGGAAATGGAGATAAATGGCTGGCTGGTTGGTGCCAAAGGATCTTGGAGCAAGTCTGGAAAGCAGGGTCAGACGTAGAAAAGGGATGTTCACTGAGCCCACCCCAAGGAATTCTGGGCTTTCTGACTTAACATCTGCCTAGCTTCACAGCTGCCGGGAGCTACCCAGTCTCGGTGGCTTCACCCAGTCAGTGGTCAGGGTCACCGTGTGGCCTTGCAGGCTGGGGTAGCTCTCTCAGCCCCAGGCTTGGGCATGGCATGCCTGCTCTTCGCTGGTGTCTGGCTCTCAGCTTGTCCACCTGCCCTGAGCCTCATTAACACCAACTAGCTCAGCTGCACAGTGACCCCAGCTCCTGGCAGCCTGAGCGTGGCGTCCTGTCCTCAGGTCTCTGCAGGAGGTCTGAGGGGGTTGTGGGTGCCAGCCTGGCATGCAACCCCAGGTGAGCCCCCTCAAGGTGAGGGGCTGGGGAGGGAGGCAAGGCCTCGGTACTGGCAAGGTGGTGGCTGGGTTTGAGGTGGGTGGCTGCTTCTAGACAGGAATTGGAGGCAACCAGGACGTCTGCCTTCAGCCAGCCTCCCTCTCTGCTTGGTAACCTCAGCAGCCTCTGTCTAGGCACTGGTGCCTCCTGCTGCCCTGGGCCCTCTCCTTAGGGAAGAAACAATGTACTCTATGGTCACTGTCTCCCCAGACACCGTTGATGACTCCCCACTGCCTACAGAACAAAGTCCATCGCCTGAGCCTGGCATTCAAAACCCTGGTCTGAGCTTCCTGACTCTCCAGCTCTATCTTCCAGGACACTTGAACTCTGCCCTTTTGGCCCTGATGTGTCCCACGTTTCCTGCTGGGTACCCCTGCGTCTGCATAGCATGTCCTGGTCACACTGTGAACACCTGTCCCTTCTGCATCCTGGTTGCCACCTCTTCCGGGAAGTCTTCCCTGATCCATCAGCCAGGACTCATCTTTCCCTCCCTTTGCTGGTGCCTCAAACAACACTTAAATGCTCAGCATTTCTCTCTCATGAGCATTATGAACTCTTTGAGGCCAGATCTCATTATTATTTGATTTAATAATATATAATGAACCCAATACTAACTCATGATAGCTACTTATGAGTATTTACCAGGTTCCAGGAACTGTTCCAGCCCCTGGGCCCACATGATATCAGTCCATCCTTTCGATAACCCCATGAAGCCAGTAATAATGTCATCCCATTTTACAGATGAGCGTGTTGAGGCCCACAGAGGGGAACCCCTTGACCTAAGTCTCAGGGCCAGTAATGGCAGAAGGTGAGGTCAGCTCTAGGTCTGGCTGCTCCCTTCCTGAGAGAGGGTCTCTAAAGGTCCTCCAGGAAGGGACACCCGGTGGGGGGCGGGGTGAGTGGCAAGCCTGGCTCAGGAGAGCGTCAAATGAGAAGCTCTTCGGAGCCTCTAGAGCAGTGGTTCTCAACCTTCTGGCCCTTTAAATACAGTTCCTCATGTTGTGACCCAACCTAAAATTATTTTCGTTGCTACTTCATAACTGTAATGTTGCTACTGTTATGAATCTTAATGTAAATATCTGATATGCAGGATGGTCTTAGGCGACCCCTGTGAAAGGGTCGTTCGACCGCCAAAGGGATCGCGACCCACAGGTTGAGAACCGCTGCTCTAGAGCCCCCTTACTTATTTCTCATGTGGGGGTCAGAGGCCCAGAAAGGGGACAGCAAAGGCTGGCTTCTGCCCTGGGCTCTTGGGTTAATGACTGAGGCTTGAACTAGTCAAAATTCCTGGGCAGAGGGTCTGGCATGGCTGGGCAGGAGAGAGCTGCCTCTGAAAACCGGCCTCCGCCGAAGTGTAGCAGGTGCGCCTGTCCAGCTGGGGGGTGGGCACCAGGGTGAGCCCCTGCTACAGTGCTCCCATCATGACTCCGGGCCCCGTGGGCAGGAAGGAAAGGCTCTTGGGGACCCCAGCTGTGCAGGGGGCTGTGGGCTCGACCCACAGGGTGCCCGGTCCTCCTGGGGACCTCACCGCTCTCTGAGAATGAGCTTGACACCTGAGCCTGGAGCAGCTCCTGGCAGGGCCTCCTGTTCAGGGTTGAGAGCTCTGGGTGCTGTTGTGATTTATGGGGCCGCCTGACTTGGCCTGATTCCCCTGCCCATCATTCTCTCAGGAGCAGGTGCTGCTCTGGCCAAGGTCGGCCACATGCCCCGACTTTCCACGGGCCCACCCAGCGGAGTCTGTCCCTTGCAGTCGGGGTGAAGAGCTCAGCCCAATGACAAGCCAGTCCACACACATCAGACTGCACATCGTTTGTTCGTTCATTCATTCATTCATTCACTCAACTAAGAAGCTCTTCATTGACTTAGGGGCTGGAGGGGCACGGGAACCAGCAGGGCAGTGAGCATGGAGGGGGGACACACCTAAAGCACAAGTCCCCAAAGGCAGACACTGGCAGTGCAGTCAGGGGCCTGGGTTCTGTGCTGCCACCATTGTCAGCTGTGTCATCTTGGACAAACATTCCTTACCTCAGTTTCCCTGACTATAAGAGGGGGCAATAATAGCACTAACTCCTTAAGTTGTTATGAAGCTTAAACACATGTAAATTATTAAATATGAATAAGATGACTATGCAAGGTGCTGAGAAGGCTGCCTGGTTCAAAGAGGTGTTAACTAAATGTTAGCTAGGCATGTGCAGTAAGTAAGAAGATCTGCAAAGAAAAACCCACAGTAGTGAGGTAGAGACTGCCTGGGGCTCGGGGAAGGGCACCGTGACATGCTGGTGGAGGTGACACTGAGCTGAGACGTGGTGGGTAGATGTCAGGCTGGCAGGGGTCTGGAGGACGGTGCTCCAGGCAGAGGGAACAGCACCTGCAAGGCCCTGCAGTGGGAGTGAACTTGGTGCACTCCAGGGCTCACAGCGTCCCAAAGCCAATGTGGCCGGAGCGGAGTTTGTGTGGGAGAGTTGGCAGGAGAAAAATCAGTGAGGCAGGGCCTGGACTCTATGGGGAGGGGAGACCACGGCACCCCAAGTCCCCATCGCTTCAGACCGGATCTCAGACCCTCCCTGGCCTTTGTCCTAAGGGTACTTTCTAAACACACCAACCAAGAGCCAGAGAGAGGAAGTCTGGGAGTGAGATGGGGACGGGATACAAATCGCACTCTTCCTGGCTTCCCCAGCATTTTACTGTGCCAACGTCTAGGAACTTCTGCCCTGGCACCCTCTTTCCATCTTCTGCCAGAGAGTGAGGGGCAAGGCCCCACTGAGAAAGTGACTGATCAGCCTGTGCCTTGGGGTTTCCTGGGGAAGAGGGCAGGGATCACCTCCTACCTCCTACCTCATGGGCTCATCCTGAGGTCAAATGTAACCAGACGACTGCCCTGCAGGGGCAAGAGACAACTGTTCACACCTACTCTGCCATGGAGCTCCTGCAGGGTCAGGGCACAGCCCCTGGCCTCTCCCCACCAGGGACTGGGGGTAGCTGCCCAGTCGGGAACCCTGAGCCTGCACTGTTCAGTACAGTGGCCACCAGCGACAGGTGGCTGTGGAGCATCTGAGATGCGGCTACCACACTGAGACATGACGCGACACGACGCGCTGGAAGAAGCGAGGGAAGGACAGGAGGAGCCGTCTCCCTGGTGGTTTGTGGGTCAGTGGGAGAGCCGGGCAGCGTGTGACCCGCCGTCACTTTACTCCAAGGCTGCCCTTTCTCCAGTCTCTCCAGGCTCCACGGGTGTCCCTGGCTCCCGCTCAGGAAAGCATCACTCACCAGAGATGGTGACACCAACCTGGGACACCACTCCCTTCGCGCCCCCTCTCCCGCTTCAAGACACAACCAGAGGGGACTCGGGCCAGGCCCAGTGAAGAAGCGACGGCCAGGTAAAGAGACCATGGGGAGGGGGCGTGCGGGGATTGGGTGGACAAGGCATGCGCGGGCCAGACTGCGATAAGTGCACGTGAGAGCAGGGAAGGAACTGGCAAGTATCTTCAACGACTATCTCAACGTACATCGCCACAAAAAGAATCGCACTTCCCTCTTTCTGTGCATCTGCTCAGAGCTTGCGGAAACGAGCACTTGGAATGTGGCTGGGTTGGGGCATTCGTCCCCAAAGGGGCCAGTTTTGCTGGGAGAGGGTGGGTGGGATATAGGGTCTGCTGGGGATGAGGAAGGTGAGGGCCCTGCTGTGTGTGTATCTCAGGAAAGGGGGGCCCAGGGCCCTTGGGAAAGGGCGTGGGAGCTAAGGCCTGTTCCCTTATGTCTGTGACTCAGAAGGAGTGAGGAGTCAGGATACCAGTCCCTAACTAACTGGGCCCAGGGTCCACCAGGCCTTGCCCTTTGGGGTCTCCTTGGATACCCTGGGCGGGCAGCACCTGGGGATTTAAGTCAGGACCTTTGTCTGGGTCTGGGGGGACGCAGTTGGAAGGGGAGGGTCGAAAGCAGATGGGTGAGATCTCTGGGGGCAGAGGGATCATGGCCTGGGCAGAGGGTGGAAGAGACACTGGCTGAGAGGGTCATCCAGTTCACCCTGCTAGTTTTAGGGTCACACAGGATACAGTGGAGGTTGAGTATGAGTTCGAGTCAGACAGAGCTGGACCTGAGTCCCAAGTGAGGTTGGGCAAATGGCTTCATCTCTTTGAGCCTCACTCTCCTCATCTACAAAATGGGTTGATCCCAGCAGGACCTTCAGGTCTATGGGGAGGAAGGTGGCAGATAATGCATTTGGTTCATAAGAGCTTACTCATATCCTCTGCTGTTATTAGTACCAACAGGAGCTCTTACCACTACAGAAATAGGAGTAACAATAGTAGTTACAGCCCAGCCTCTTAAGTTCCTGAAGGGGCTTCTTTTATTTCTTTTTTTTAAAAAATATATTTTATTGATCTTTTACAGAGAGGAAGGGAGAGGGATAGAGAGTTAGAAACATCGATGAGAGAGAAGCATCGATCAGCTGCCTCCTGCACACCCCCTACTGGGGATGTGCCCGCAACCCAGGTACATGCCCTTGACCGGAATCGAACCTGGGACCCTTCAGTCCCCAGGCCGACGCTCTATCCAGAGAGCCAAACCAGCTAGGGCAAGGGGCTTCTTTTCTGATCGTCACAACGGGGGACTGCTACTGGCATCTCGGGGTCAGATGCCAGGGATGCTGCCAACACATCCTACGATGCACAGGACAGTCCCTACAACAACGAAGTCTCT
>NW_006293088.1:2184609-2184984 GCF_000327345.1 Myotis davidii | reverse complement strand
ACCAAGGCTGAGAAACCCTGCACGGCCTGTGCTGATCAGCAGGGCGGCCACCCGACAGGTGGCTGTGAAGCGTCTGAGATGCGGTTACCGCACCGGGATGGGATGTGCGTATGGAATACGCACTGAATTCCACAGACCTCCTATGAGAAAGAGGTTGCAAACGACCTAATACATAATTGTTGTATTGATTACGAACTGAAATGCAAATGTTTTTGCACATAGTGGCTTAAATAAAGTGTATCACGAACATTAATTTCACCTATTTATTTTAACCTTAAAAATGTGGCGACTGGAAAACGGAAAATGACCCGAGGTTCTGTTTGTGGCTGGCACTCTCCTGCGCTGGGCAGTGCCGGTCAAAACTGCACCTCTGTT
>NW_006293088.1:2182918-2184584 GCF_000327345.1 Myotis davidii | reverse complement strand
TGTCTTAGTGAAGTGTGGGTGGGAGGTGTGGGTCACTGTGGCTGTGACTGACTTCTTGAGGAAGAACAAAGATGAGTCCACACCTCCCACACTCCCTCCCCCCAATTAGGCTGGGCCCCCCCTCTTTGCTCCCCACCCCCGACTGGAGGTTCACTGCCAGCCTTCCAGGCTGCACCCAGGGAATAAACAGGCGGGTATGGTAACAGCAGCGGCTTAGAGGCTTGAGCGTCCTGGCTCCCGGCCGGCTCCCTGGCAGTGCCCAGTTCAGGATGGGGGGTGGGAAAAGAGGAGCTCCCCCAGGACACAGAGGACTGGGCTGCACCCCACTGCTGTGCTGAGACCCTCAGAAACCACCCTGAGATGCACAGGTGGAACAACTGAGGCCGGGGCAGCTGAGTGGGGAGGGTTCCCGGTCTGCAGTGAGCAGGCCCTTTGCCTCAGAAGGAGCCTGGGGCTTGATGGTGTCCCCGTGGCCAGTGCCTGCTGAGGTGGCAGGAGGCTGGCTGGGCAGTGTTGCCAGGGCCCTGAAGGGGACAGAGAGACCGGGCTGGGGAGGGTGTGTGGGGGACACGGGGATGGGGTTTGGTGGGGGCCTGAGAGAGGCAGGGCGCTCCAGGTGACAATGATTTGGGAGCAATAAGCCACATGCGAGCCTCCAGCTCAGCTCAAGGCACAGAGATGTTAGGGGACCCATCCCAAAGATATCAGCACGGGTCCCACCTCAGTCCTGCGTGCTCCCTGCTCTCAGCACAGAGCCCTGCCCCCTGGCAACACATGATCCTTGGACTCCCCACCGTTTCATTGACATCAGTCACACCCTCACCAGGCCCACCTCACACAGCTTAGGGAGATGGATCATTCGACTTGGCTGCTTCCTGGGGCCTGGGGAAGGTGGTAGAGGGGCCCTGACCTCGATTCCCCCACCCCTCTTTCTGCTGTCTCAGAAATCCTGCACCCACCAAGTTCACGGACAGGAGAAGGGTGGGGAACAGGTTCCCAATAGGGCCCACCTCCGCACCCTCAGCCGTGTGGGACAAGGTCCCTCCTGGACCCCAGGGTGAAGTCAAGGGGAGGCATTTGGGGACATGGAGCCCACAGCCAGTGCCCAAGAACAGCAGCCCCCACAGGGGGAAACCGGAGCCTGAGCACCCCCCAAGGGCCAGAGTCCGCCCCAGGGCAGCTCCCAGCAAATCCCAGAGGAAGCTCAGCTGAGCTGGGAGTGGGTGAGGTGGAGAGTGAGGGGCTCGGGGGAAAAGGGGGGCATAAGGGAGAAGGGCGGCTTTGAGGGGAGAGTGGGGAAGTGAAAGGGGAGAGGACGGTGGGGAGGCGGAGGGGGTGCTGAGGTCATCCTGGCTGCTGGAGAGGGCTGAAGATTGGGGTGCAGGGGAGGGGGCCTGGGAAAGAGGCAGCGAGGGCGCCGGGGCTGTGCTGGGGTGTCTAGGAGGGTCTCAGGATTTCGGGGAGGCTGATACAAGGTTTGGGGCTGTCAGGTTTCTGGGCGAGGCTCTTAGGCTTTCTGGGCGCGGGATGAAGGGCAGCTCAGGCTGGAGCAAGGCTGTCCGGTCCCGCGTCCCGGGAGGTTGTCGGGACATCCGGGGCCGAGATCTCCCGCGGGGCCCGGGTCCGAGGCGGTCGGGCAGACGCGGGGACCTGCTCACCTGTAGAC
>NW_006293088.1:2176862-2182767 GCF_000327345.1 Myotis davidii | reverse complement strand
GGCGGGGCGGGGGCGGGGCGGTCTGCTGGCTCCTCTCCGTTGGGCGGAGGGCCCGTCAGTCAACCACGACCACGCCCTCAACTCCTCCGCGTCCCCCTGGTGGCAGCGAGGAGATCAGCTGAGACCAATTTGCTCCTTTCCGGTGTCTGACTTAGTCATTCATTCAACACGCTTTCAGCGGGCTCCCCGCTGCTGGGCGCCTGGATGCAGGCTCAGCACCTCCTCCGGGCGCCCCCAGCCTTGCGGGGTAGATAATGCGAATGCGGAGCTGCCACCGGGGCGAGGGCAGGAGGTGGCGGGAGCCCAGAGGAGTGGGTGCTCTAACCTGGCCTGGGGCCCGGGACCAGAGCCTTTTTAAAGGAGGCCTTTGCAAAGTAGGGAAGGGAGGAGAGGGAGCTGCCTAGCAGAGGCGGGAAGTCAGATACAGCATGACACCTCCTCCAGCAATCAGGTCGGGGAGAATGGGGAGCGGGACCCCAGCAGCCTACAGGGCCACAATGCCAAGCCAGTGCCTTGGTGGGTGGGCGCTGGGAGCCTCGGCTTGGCGAGGAGTGGTCAGGTGTGGAAGTTAAAGGGGCCATTCTGGCTGCGGTGCATGGAGGTGCCCCTGGGGAGGGTCCATGAAGACCCTCGCTGGGGCTGCGTGAGGGCTGCAGAGAACGGGATTGATCTGGCCAGTGTTGGTGAGCTGAAATATTGATGCTTCAGTGGAGGGACAGTGAGGGGGCCCCGTTCTGGCCGGGCCACTGGGCAAAGGAGGGCACCAGAGGTGCCGCTGTGGACACCAGTTTGTGTCTTGTGGAGGCTGAGGTGCAGGGGGACATCCAGTCCAGCCCCCACCCCTGTCCCAGCCCCTCCAGCCCAGACGCCAAGTCTGTTCCAATAATTCAGCCACGTGTGAGCAAGTCCTTGCTGGGGACGGGAGCCGAGGGGTGTGTGTGAATGGGCTATAAGAGGGGAGGGACAGGTTGGAGGGGATGCATGTTGGAGAAGGTCTGCTGGGAGGGTGGGAGCCCTGAAGGGTGGAGACTCAGAAGGGTGAAGAGCTCAGGCACACCCCTGACCCCAGCGGCCTCTTCAGCCTCCTTGAGAAGCCAAGTTAGGAGATGGTGAAGAGCCCAGCTGCTCCGGGGCGGCCAGGATCTGGGAGGAATGTGGGTGGGGAAGGGGAAGAGCCTGAGTGAGGCTAGGCAGGCACGTGTCTCTCCCCTCCCCCCCACCTCCCACCCCAAAGGCACTCAGCACATGGAGATGCTGGTAACTTCTGATTGGCTCTGGAGCACATCATCCAATCAGAAGACAGCTAACTGGTGGCCACCTGTCAAAGGTGCAGCTCAGAGCTCACTTGGAGGCCTTTGAGGTGAGCTCCCGTCTGGGCACCCCTCTGCCAGGAATTACTTTTGTGCCCCTATTGGGGTCCAGCCCCAGCAGGTCCAGGGGTCCCCAAAGGTGTGGACGGAGTCGGCGAAGAAGGAATGACACTGAGGCAGCGTTCAGTTGGTCAGCATAGCGAGATTCTCTAGCCAGGTTCTGTCCAGGTTCTCTTGCCATGTTCTCTCGCTAGGTTCTTCAGCCAGGTTCTATCCAGGTTCTCCTGCCATGTTCTGTCTAGATTCTCTAGCCAAGTTCTGTAGCCAGGTTTTATCTCCATTCCAGGGAGTAAAGTTTATGTAGCTTAAGCATGATTGTTCATAGTTAAAGTGATTAATTACCCACCTGGCAGTTAAGAGGTTTTATTCCCTCCCTAACTTCAGGGGAAAATCCCTATCTGGGGAAACAACCTTTCTCAGAGAGGTGACCTTGGATAAAACACATAGTGCCAAGAAGGTGAGCAAATATATTAAGAACAGTATGCCATATATGCCAGGTCCCTTCAAGCAGCAAGGATGGACCGGCTCCCAGCACACCCCTACTGTGTGGCAGCTACTGGGTAAATGCCAGGGTTCCCACTTTCCTGAGGACCGTAGAGCCTGGCACCCTTATTTCACCCACTGGGAAAGTGGGCCCAGAGTCGGGGAGGAACATTGCACTCCCACGGAAGCCCAGCCGGGCAGGTCACAGCAGGAGCGGGGTAGTGATCGACAGGTGGTTGCCAGGAGGGAAGGAAGGAAAATAAGCCTCGTTGCATTCTTCCTGTGAGCCACGCACTGTTCCAGGGCACTTTTCAGGTATTGGAATGAGATCATCCTACCCTCCCAGTAACCCTGCTACTTTACAGACGAGGCAAGTGAACCCCAGAAAGGTTAAGGAATTTGCCCTTAGCCGCATGACTCCTTAGAGTGGCAGAGCCAGGGTAGGAACTTGCACGGACGTGGGGGGCGGGGGTGGGGAGGGGGAGACAGAGGGGGGCAATGCGGTAAGAACAGAGGAGGAATGCTGTCTCTTGATTGGCTGGTGAGGAAGCTCTAGCCCGGGTCCTGCCTCTGTGGGGCCTCAGACAATTCACACTGCCATTCGCAGCCTCAGTTTCCTCAACTGTGAGCGACTGGTCTCTCAGCAGAGATGTAAGGGTGACATTACATGAGACAAACTATAGGAGACACCAGTGCATGTCTGGCAAAAAGGGAGAGCTCATAAAAAGAAAAGAAATTTTCCTCTCTTTTACAATCCAGTCTGGCCCTGCGACCCACACTCAGGGCTCCTGCTCCTGGCTCAGGGCCCTTGATGTTGGGCCGCAGGGCTCATCGGTGTGATGGGAGCCTCCTGGTGCCCAAGGGTTTAAAATAGCTGAAGTGGCCACAGCTGTTGGTGGATTCAGGGCCGGAGGTCGCAGGCTTCAGACGGCTCCCACAGCTCCCCTGGGGCCCGGAAGAGCCCCGAGGCATCTCATGATCTCATGGTGCCTGTTGGGGAATGCCAGCAAAGGGCAGGCTTAGCGTGGGCAGGTTCCTGGCACAGATCTGCCCCCAACTCGGGCTCCTGCCAGGCCTGTGCTAGAGAACCTGGGCTGGGAGGGGCTCTTACGATCCTTGACTGGGGTCTCTCTGGGCCAGGCCTTGGGAGAACCTGCAAGGTGACTCAGACATCTCCCGGGGCCGGCCTTGAGGAGCCTGACAGCTCATTGGGGGCATCATATGAGCAAGAATTTAAAAAGAAAGAAAAACACAAGTAATACCTGATCGCCGGGTACATTTAAAAAAATCTCCTGCCCTGTGACCCCAGGACCAGGTGATCACTGCTAATGCCTTTGAGAATGACCCCCTTCTTTGAGAATGACCTCCTGGCCGGAGGCAGTGCCAGTGTGAGGGGGCTGTGCGGGACCACACCTACTGAGCCCTGAGGCTGTGCCAGGAGCTGATCTCAGGGCTTCACACCTCTTAGCTCATTTAATCCTCCCAACAACTCTATGGGGTGGGAGCTATTATTATCCCCAATTTGTGCAGAGGCACCAGCAGCCGGTGGTAAAGAGCTTACGCGGCCTTTGGACTTGGCTAACCTGGGATCAAGTCCGGCTCTGCCCCTAACTGGCTAGGGGACATCTCTGGGTCTCGGCTTTTTCCTTCGTATGGGGGATACAGTGGTGCCCGCTTATCTGTGGGGGAATATGTTCCAAGACCCCCCGAGGACACTTGAAAACATGGGTAGTACCAAACCCTCTATACACTATGTTTTAATTTTTAAATTAGGCACAGTAAGAGATGAACAACAGTAACTACTAAAATAGGGCAATTATAGCCATAAGCTCTAATAAAAGTTATGTGAGTGTGATTTTATTAAGTACAATAAGGGTTACTTGAACACAAGCACTGTGATACTGCGACAGTCAATCTGATAACAGAGCCGGCTACTAAGTGACTAACGGGCGGTACCCTGTACAGCATGGATGCTGTGGACAAAGGGATGATTCCCATCCCAGGCAGGGCAGAGCGGCAGCGCATGAAATTTCATCTTGCTACCATGGGGCAGGGAAAATTTCCCCTCTTAGTTCTCCTGGCTGGTCTAATAATCGAATTGACATGAGATCGATTACCAGGAGAAAATAACCAAATTTAATGACGTATACACATATGAAGGCCCCATAAGAATCTGGGGCCCCAGGACAAATGGGGCAGTTGAGGCTTAAATGCCATCTTGACCTAAGGAGAAAGGGCTGGGACAGTGGTTTGGGACTTCAAAGGGCAGGAAGGCAATTCACATGGAGAGAGAGGAGCACATGTTTGGTACACAGTTTGCTGGGCCATCTATACTAATAAAAGGGTAATATGCTAATTAGACCAGGAGACCTTCTGGATGTCCTTCCAGACAAAGCCATGGTGACGGGGCCAAGGCAGAGGCGGTTAGGGGCAATGAGGCCAGGAGGGGAGGGCAGTTGGGGGTGAGCAGGCCGGCAGGCAGAGTGGTTAGGGGTGATCAGGCAGACAGGTAGCTGAGCCAGCGGTCCTGGATTGTGAGAGGGATGTGTGAGGGGTCCCAGATTGGAGAGGGTGCAGGCCAGGCTGAGGGACACCTCCCCACCCTCCAATGCACGAATTTTGTGCACCAGGCCACTAGTCTTTAATAATGGGACACAAGGAGGGTTTTGATCAAGCAGGTCTTCCTAGGCTCCTCCCTGTCACACCTAGTTCATCTGAAACTGTAATGATCTGTGATTATAGCTCCCTCCCTGAAGCAGGTCCTCTATATAGATCAGTGACGGCGAACCCATGACACGCGTGTCAGAGGTGACACGCGAACTTATTTTTTGGGTTGATTTTTCTGTGTTAGATGGCATCTAAATATATAAAAGAAATATCACAAATATAAGTCTTTGTTTTGCTATGGTTGCAAATATCAAAAAATTTCTATATGTGACCCGGCACCAGAGTTAAGTTAGGGTTTTTCAAAATGCTGACACGCCGAGCTCAAAAGGTTCGCCATCACTGGCCTAGATTCTTTTAGGCAGTTAGGGGGAAGGTCAAAGGTCTTTCCCGAGTCTCTTGTTTCTTAAAAATAACCAGCTCAAATATCCCCAAAAAGGCATATTTGTGGATGGCAGACGGGTCCTCTTACTACACAGGTCCTCAGAATAGGGCACAATTTAAAACTTATGAATCGTTTATTTCTGGAATTTTTCATTTAATATTTTTGGACCATGGTTGACCTCAGGTAACTGAACCCAGGGAAAGCCACACTGCAGGTCAGGGGCACTGCTGTCACAGCAGCCCCAGCCCCCAGGAGGGAAGGAATAACACAGGAAAACGCTCAGCGTATCAGGGCCCGGCGTAGACTCAGTCCCAGTGAATGGCAGGTATTTTCTACATCTATGTGCAGATACTTAAAATTTTTGTAAAAACAGGCTTCCGATTGTACACGCTATTTGATAACATGTTTAGAAAACCTCCACAATGTGTTCTGAGCATGCATTCCTAGGGTGCCATCATCGCCCCCTTCCCATTGTCCGGAACTTCAGGGTTTGCAAGTCCAAGCAAGGTTCGAATTAGCCAAGGAGACTCAGCGAGGGGAAGGGACTGTGCAAGGCCCCCCAGCCCGACAGCAAAGGAAGGGAAGCAGGGCAGGAGAGGGTGCTATTGAGCAAGTGCCACTGTGTGCCAGGCTGCACCAGGCGCCAGGGGGACTGAGATGTGAAAACAGCTGCCTCAGTGAAGCTGTGGTCAGTTTTGGGCGGGGAGAGTGGGCACAGGGGCATGCCCTGTGATCACCATGAGGCCCCCCAAAGCCAGCCGAGCACATGGTCGTACCTAACACCCTTCTATACAGAAGTTGTGGAGAGGCCAGGGCCTTGGGACCCAGAAGAGGGGGGCAGGACTGCCATGGAGAATGAGGGAAGGGAGCCAGGTGTCTAAGGTGAGACCTGGAGGATGGGCTGAGCGTGGGGAAGGGAGAGAGAATGTTCCAGAGGGAAGTGCATATGCAAGGGCCGGACGAGTTCCACCTGGCCAGGGAAGGGGGTAGGGGTGGTGGTGGT
>NW_006293088.1:2157075-2176821 GCF_000327345.1 Myotis davidii | reverse complement strand
GGGGGGTAGGGAAGCAGAGTGGAGAGCCATGAGGCAGGTGGGTGGGGGAGAGGCTGACCTGGCCGTGGTCAGGTCACGCAATGCCTTGTAAGTCATACGAGCAACGTTTGGCTTTATTAAGGTCATAGGAAAGCCACGGAGTGACCTTGAAACATGGTCATGACACATGTGATGGTTGTACTGATGCAAGCAATGTCCAAACCCGTAGAGAATTTTTATGAGTTTATTTGAGCCACACTGATGACAACTCCTGAGAAGCACAATCTAAATGGCTTGAGAGAAGTCCCCGGGGAATGGCAGTTTGGCGGCTTACTTTATACATTAGAATCAAAGGAGGAGACAGAAGGAGCGTTGCATGAAGTCCTTGGGCGGTAGACTGAGGGCGCGGGAGAGAGCAAAGTGAGGAAATCTCTGAGATTGGATCCCAGTAACACGGAGAGACACATACTTCTTTCACAGCACCTGGAGACTGTATTCAGGGAACAAGAAAACAGTGAGGGGTTCTGTGGTCTCCTGCTCTGTGCGGAGGCTGTACCCTGAGGTATTTCAAAGGCCTGTTTCCCCCCGATGCAAAAAAGACGACAGACAGGCTCGATTAAGGCCAAGACCGGGCCTTGTTGAGGAAGCTAAAGGCCTCACTGTGACTACCCCGTGGCCCGATTTTAGTTGGAAATGTTTATGTTCAGACCATCCTATGTGCTTGCTGCCGGTCGCTGCGTTTGTAAGGCCCGCCGTGCAGGCCTCCCCTGAGCTGGTCAGGCTTAGTGTGTGCACCTTTTCGTCCCCCTGCGCGTTAGGAAAATCTCTCTGGCTGCCAGGTGGCGCTGAACTTGGCAGGAATTCTGATAGGAGGACAGACTGGTGAGGTGTTGGGGGCCTGGGCCATCCATCCCCAGAGCAGCCATTCTGTGCCCAGGAACCTCCCCACAACCTCACTCCGCAGTCCCAGGACCCCTGGCAGGCCTGCCCTCAGAGCAGCCCCCACACCCAGGCCTGTCCTTGTTCCCTCACAGCCCCTTCTCCCAGCAAAGCCCACCCTCTGATCCCGGGGGTCTCTGGCCAGCTGGAGACCGAGGGGCTCTGGGATGGGGGCATTCATTCTACTTCTTTTGTTTGCCTGTTTTTGTTATCTCCACTCCTGCCTCAGCCCTCTGTCCTGCAGCACCTTTCCCTTAGGGGGAGGGGAGGGCTGCCTGTTGCATTTATGCGGAGTGAGCAATGTAGTTCTACCAGAGGTATTCAGAATGAGGAGGTGTGCCCTGCTCCGTCCTCACCCTTCAAAATCCTTCAGGGCTACCATCACCTACACAGAAATGGGTCTTTTTTCCTCCCTCCCTCTTTTCCTCTCCATATCTGGAAAGTAGGGAAGAGTTGATGTTATAGTCTTGAATCTGAAATCTGAAGGCTAGAAACTGAAGCCGGGTTTCTATGTTGCATTCTTAAGGCAGAATTTCTTCTGGAAACCTTAGTCTTTGCTCCTAAGGCCTCTCCACTCCTGCCTCAGCCCTCTGTCCTGCAGTACCTTTCCCTTAGGGGAGGGGAGGGCTGCCTGTTGCATTTATGCAGGGTGAGCAATGTAGTTCTACCAGAGGGTCAGAATGAGGAGGTGTGCCCTGCTCCATCCTCACCCTTCAAAGCCTTCAGGGCTACCATCACCTACACAGAAATGGGTCTTTTTTCCTCCCTCCCTCCCTCCTTCCCTCTCTCCCTCCCTCCCTCCCTCCCTTCCTTTTCCATATCTGGAAAGTGGGGAAGAGTTGATGTTATAGTCTTGAGTCTGAAATCTGCAGGCTAGAAACTGAAGCCAGGTTTCTATGTTGCATTCGTGAGGCAGAATTTCTTCTGGAAACCTTAGTCTTTGCTCCTAAGGCCTTCAACTGATTGGATAAGGCCCACCCACGGTCTGGAGGCCCATCAGCTTTACTCAGAGTTGGCTGATTCAAATGTGAATCACATCTAAACAATCCCTTCACAGCAGCATCCAGTCTGGTGTTTGGCTAAACGGGTTTTCGGCCGGGGCGAGTCTATTTTGAAGAAGAACTATTGACATTTGGCTCTGTTGACGAATGAGTTTGCCGACCACTGGCCTAGATGAATCCTGTATAATAGAAGCCTTGGTGGCTTGCGCTATATTTCTATTGGAAGTGCTGGCCCAGACTCTTCGGGACTGTGGCCACTTGCTCTCAATAGTCTCTCCTGGGTTGAGCCTTGCTGCCTGGGCACCGGAGATAAATGTCTGGTGAAGAGGCTGGAATTGCTCTGGAGTTCTCAGAGGGCATCAGTGGGGTCAATGGCAAGACGATACAGAAGGAAAAGGTGGTGGGCGATGGAAGAGGTGGTGACCACCAGGTGGCGCAAGACACCCATCTTCGCAGCAAGGAGGCTGGAGGTTTTCTCACCTGAGAAGGTGCCAGCCCGCAGGATCCTGAGAGATCAGGGATGACTTCTGTCTCTGTCTAACCTCACTAAGCGCCTTCCTTCAGCTTTTGGGACCTCTTCCCCCCAAGGTAGTTGGGGGCGGGGTTCAGGGACTCCGTTTTGGTGAGTCAGGTCCCTTAAAGTGGAATCCTTTCCCTGGGCAGGGGGGCAATCGTCCTTGTGAAACCATCTCACCTTCCATGTCTGGGATTGTTGGGTTTTACTTGACAGTCACCTGCTCAAGGTGACATGGCTGGCAAGTGGCAGAGTCAGGGTTCAGACCCAGGCCTTCTGTGCCTCAGACCTGCCATCATAGCCCCACACGCCCTACACACGCAAACACACACACACACAGGAGAAACACACATCTCTCACACACAGCCTCACACATAGCCTCACACGAAACACGCAGGAGAAACACACATCTCTCACACACAGGTTCACACATGCGCTCGTGCCCCACCCACCCAGGCCCCTTCCACAAGGCAGCACTCATCCTCACACAGGTCTGCGCACACCCACACACGTGTGCGCACAGGCACAGACTCACTCTCCCAGACTCCCACATACACAGTCATGCTCTTTGTGCCAGGAAAGGAAGCTGAGTCTAGAAAAGCCTGTAGCGGCTCTGACCTTGACCCCACTCTCCCCTCATCCCTGCCTGCTGAGTTCTCCTGACCCCCCCTCCCATGCTCTTCCAGGGTGCCCTCCAGGTTGGGTTGTCACCTGTTTCTCAGCCTCAGCCAGTTGTGATTCAGGTAACATGGGCCCCAGCCCCAGGATCCAGCTAGCAGGCGTGCAGAGAAGACTTGGGCATTGCTCCCTGTCCCGCCTGCTCCAGAGAAGAGTGAGTTTGCTTCTGGGTTTGAATCTGCTCTGCTGCCTGCCAGCTGGGTGGCCTTGGACAAGTTCCTTAGCCTCTCTGAGCTTCAATGTTGTCATGAGGACAAGGAGAACAATTAAATAAGACGAGCTACTGTTTACTGAGCACTTACTATGTGCCAGACAGTAGGCCAAGGAAATTAGATAAATTTATTCATTTAATCTTCCCAATAACTTACCAGGGTGGATTTCAGGTTGAACTATGTGAAATGGCCATTTTTATAGGCCAAAAATTGTCAAATGTTGATACATTTATTTGGTTAAGCCTAATAGTGTTATCCCTGTGTTACAGATAAGGAAACTGAGGCTCAGAGAGGGGCCAGGGCCTGCTTAAGGTCATACAGCAGAGTTGGATTTGGACCCAGGACACCTGGCTCTTCTGTTCCACTTTCCATCGGAACAGCAGGCCTGATGGTGACCAAACCAGCCCACAGCAAATATTTAACATAGCACTGGGCATACAGTAAGTGCTCAATACGTGCACGGCTCCTTTCCTTGCTTGCTGTGGTGCCTCTGTCAGAGCTAAAATCTTAACACCCTTAGCACCCCACCGGGCTAGATGACTGACCCTGTAGTGTAGCCCTGACAGGTGGGCTTTCTCCTTTTTGTAAAGCAAGTGCTGGGGGAAGCTCTGAGTGCGGCACTTCAATGACAGCTACGTACCCTGATTAAACCGGGGCCAGCCACAGGGCTCGGTAAAGAGCCAAGGCGTCTCCCGGCCTTGAGGCTTCTTTGTTTCAGAAATCTCGGTTGGTTCCACCACTGACTGTCTGGGTTACTTGTTTCTTTCTCTTCCTGCACTTTAAGCGCCAACTCTTACGTTTTCCATTCACCAATAGTGAGCCTGTGAGACCCGAGGCCCCCACCCCTGACCTCCTCCCCCCGTGAAAGCAGACCCCAGGCCCATGTGTGCTCTCTGTGCCTGTGAGCTCGCTGTGCGGCCCAGGCCTGCTATGTAACCTCCAGGTCCTGCAGGTAATGAAGCTTTCCCTCCCCCAGTTTCCCGATGGTTATTGCTGAAGGGCATCTTGTGATTGTAACGAGAATCACAGGGCCCTGGTCGGTGAGGCTCAGTTGGCTGAATGTCCTTCCATGCTTCGGAAGGTCGCCGGTTCGATTCCTGGTCATGGCACATGCCTGGGGTTTGAGCTCCCGTTGTGGTGAGTACAGGAGGCAGCCGATCGATGTTTCTCTCTCACATTGATGTTTCTCTCTTTCTCCTTCCCCCTTCTCTAAAATCAATTTTAAAAAATTAAAAAAGAAGAAAAACAGGACTGATCCCGTCATAATTTTTGTTTAGAAAGAGGGAGGTGTCTGTGGGGAGCTCACAGGGGACAGGTGAGCACCCCCAGGCATTTCTAGCCAGATCTGCTCAAAACACTCCTCCATTCCTACCCCAGCCCTGCCCTCTAACCTGTCACTCATCCAATGCTGGGGTGAAGTCACATGCTGGCCTCACCCTGCACTTGACCTTCATCTGCCACCACCATCTAAATGGTTCCTGGAAAAGTCAAGCCATCCTCCGCCAGAAAGTCTTCCCGGACGGGCACCTCCCTGCCAGGTGCACACCTCTCTTCTTCCTGGGCTCAGGTTCAACACCGTGTTCAATGGATTCGGCATTTGTCCCTGGAGGGCTGTGCCTGGAGCACCCAGCAAGGGCTCTGGAGCCAGCGTGTCCTCCGGGGACCTTCACCGAATGTGAGGGGTGGCCTATGTGTTTCCTCTCATTTCATTCCCACAGCAATCCTTTCGGACGGGATACTTTCATTCTGGCCATTTTGCAGATGTTGAAACTGAGGCTCTGAGAATGAAAGTGACCTGTAGTCTTACATTGAACCTGAGGATAGAGGGGGGCTGTGACCTCTGCCCAGGGAAATGAAGGGGCACATCCTGGGGGAGGTGACATTTGGGGAGACCCTTGATGGGAGGCTAGCCTGTCAAGAGAGAGAGGTAGGGAGGTGAGAGAGAGGGGAAGGTTGAGCCGGGCAGAGGGGACCCTGTGATGATGCCTTGGAGACTTGGACAGCTCTGGGTGGCAGCTCACAATGCGACTGGGCAATGAGACCCTGGGACGGAAGTCAGACAGGGAGAGGACGGCTGCCAGGGTCGGCAAGGGATTCCTGCCCCAAGCAAGACGTGGGTTCCCGTCCACCCAGAAGGTCTCTCCACCAGGACACTCCAATATTCCGTTGTCGTAAGAATCTGCGATTCCAGCATGCCCAGGTCAAACAAGTCCTTCAACATTTTAATGTTTTCATTTTTAACAATTCAACACTCTAAGATTTCCCAATCCTAACATTTGAATGGTCCAGTGTCCTGCGTTTCTTCCCTTCTAAGCTTCTAACCCAAGAGCTCAAAAGCTCGGAGGTTGCATAATTCACACCTGCTAAGTAGCCTTTGGTTTTACACCCTGTCATTTGCAGATTCTGTGATTAATTTCAGGAAGGTGGCTGAGTGTGTGGGTGAGGAAGGCAAGGGCATGTCTGGCGCATAAGCGTTGCCCCCACCCTCCTCAAATGTCAACTTTTGGAGGGCTGGGTGCAGAAGAGGAATCAGGAAATATTTTCAGAGCGACGGGCTGTTTGGGCAGGAAAGGACAGACTGGCTGGGGTGGGGGTAGGGGCCAGGGGAGGCTCTGGGCCGAGGGCAGGGCTGGTGTGGGCAGAGAGAAGGGGGAAGCGTCAGATGCACGTGTGGGGAGCCCACGTCAAGTTGCAGATAAAAGGTTGAGCGTTGGAGCTTGTATTTGAATGGAAACCATGCCGACATGCAGTCCAGGCCCTTGGCTGCCGGGAAGCCAGGATGAACCAAACTCGGGGATCGGCCAACCTTTTCCATAGACCTCCAGGCAGTAAATATTTAGGTGCTGTGACCCCACACCTGTATTGTATTCTCTTAGCACAGATGTAGTGTCATTGCATAATAAGCATGACGGTTTGCCATCTCAATCAATAACAAGATGATACACATTCCACTGTGCCTTAAAGGTGTGACATTTTCCCTAGCCAATCTGGCTCAGTGGCTAGAGCGTCTGCCTGTGGACTGAAGGGTCCCAGGTTCAATTCCGGTCAAGGGCACGTACTCGACCCCCGGTCCTGGTTGGGGCACGTGCGGGAGGCAACCAATCGATGTGTCTCTCTCATATCGATGTTTCTCTCTCTTTGTCTCTCCCCCTCCCTTCTGCTCTCTCTAAAAGTCAATGGAAAAATGTGCTCGGGTGAGGATTAACGACAACAACAAAAAGGCGCAACATTTGACCATCAATGGATGAAGGGATAAACAAATTGTAGCTTGCATACAATGGAATATTAGCCTTAAAAAGGAAGGACATTCGGACCATGCTACAACATGGGGGGACATTGAGGACACTACGCTAAGAGAAACCAGTCACAAGAAGACAGATATGATTCCACTTATATGAGACACCCAGAGTCGTCAGATTCGCAGAGACAGACATAGAATGGCGGTTGCCAGGGGCTGTGGGGTGGGGTGGGGTGGGAAATGGGGAGTTCCTGTTTAATGGGGCAGAGTTTCTGTTTTGCAAGATGAAGAGTTCTGGGGTTGGGTGGTGGTGATGGTTGCACAACAATTGAACGTACTTAATGCCACCGAACTGTACACGTAAAATAGTTGCGGTGGCGGATTTCATGTTTTGTGTTATTTCCTCACAATAAACATCACAGCATTTGAAGTCCGCTTTTCTTGTTTGACATGATGGCTGTGCACAGGTCGTAAAAAACAAAAGGCTGCCCTACGGTGGTATACATGCCGTCGTCGCACAGCTGTGCCCCTGCCACGTGCGTGAGCAGCGTGCGAAGTGACGAGAGCCATGAGGGTCGTAAGTATTCAATCCTGGCCAGCAGGCAGGGAATGGGTGTGGTCATGTCCCAGTGAAACTGTACTTAGGGACATGGAAACGGAATTTCAATTAATTTTCACATGTCATGGTATATTCTTCTTTTGATTTTTCTTCCCCAGCTACTTAAAAATCTTAAAACCACCCAGTCTGCTTGGCTCAGTGGTAAATTGTCAACTTATGAACCACAGTTCAATTCCCGCTCGGGGCACATGCCTTGTTGCCGGCTCGATCCCTAGTGTGGTGCCTGCAGGAGGCAGCTGATCAATGATTTTCTCTCAGCAGTGATATTTTTGTCTCCCTCTCCCTTCCTCTCTGAACTCAATAAAAATATATTTAAAAATGTTGCCATGACCAGTTTGCTCGGTGGATGGAGAGTCGGCCTGCGGACTGAAGGGTCCCGGGTTCGATTCCGGTCAAAGGCATGTGCCTTGGTTGCGGGCACATCCCCGGTGGGAGGTGTGCAGGAGGCAGCTGATCGATGTTTCTAACTCTGTCTCTCTCTCCCTTCCTCTCTGTAAAAAATCAATAAAATGTATTTTAAAAAATGTTTTAAAAACCATTCTTAGTGTGTGAGCTGCAGAAAAACAGGCCATGGGTGCGATTTGGCCCATGAGCTGTACTTCGCCAACCCCTGGTCTAAAACATCACATTGATCCCTAGTTTGGTTCATGGCTTCCTCGCAGAATTGGTCGTTGGGTGAGTTGACCTCTAGTTTGTTGCTATAGATGAGTTGGCCTGCCTCCCAGTGAGCAGGGGAGACATCGGGCCACCTCAGATGCAACTGTGCTGACTTGTCTCGGAGGAGAGGAGTTCTCCCAGTGTCTGGCTGGGATGTTGAGGCCCAGATCAGCTCCCTGGGGGAGGAACTCAGGGGCAGGATGGGGCTTCCAGACGGTCCGAAGAGGAGCCCTCCACCGTGTACTCTCGGGGGTGCTGGGGCAGAGCTCACGGGTGCCCCTCACCAGGGCGGTGGCTTTGAGTCTCTCAGTCCAGGCGCAGTGGCCTCAGCTTTGAAATGGGGCCTGGGGACATGTTCCCCTGGGCAGTCCCATCTCATGGTTCAAGCAGAGAACCTCCTATGTGAGGGTTAAGTTGGAGACTCAGCGACCAGCAGAGATCTCAGGTGGCACCTCCCTGCCAGGTGCACACTCTTCTGCTTCCTGGGATGGGGTTCAACATCAGGGTGGGGGGTAGCGCGGGGCAGATCACAGGGGCTGGAGGTGTTGCTGCCCAAAGCGCGCCCACCGCACCCCTGGAGACCTGAAGTTCCCTCTTCGTGCTACACCCCCACACTGCCGCATGGTCTCAGCTTTCCAACCTTTGCCTGGTCCATGTTCTTCTTGAATTGTTATTTATGGAAGATTTTGTCTTCAAGTTAACTCACGCTTTAGACTTCAGATAAGAAGGGACGTTCTTATCACAGCCATAAATGAAAATCCAGTGTCTTCAATGGATTCCTAGAAAATACATATAAGGGAAGTGAAGTCGTTTTTATTAAAGCCACGCAGGGGGAGACTCGCAAGTGTTCAAGAAGAGACTATCACCCACCTGAGACTGCCTCCTAGAGGTCATCAGGAGGAATAACAGGGCACTCTGAAAGGAATTACCTGCTCTGGGGAGATCCCATGCGACTGAATGCCGCACCAACTAAGGACACATGGCGGAAGAATGGAGCAAGCTGTTTCCAGGGTCAATAACTCCAGGGCTAGCTTCCTTCCCAGGGAGAGCCAGCTGGGTGAAGGGAGGGGAGAGATCGACTGTAGGAGGAGCACTTTAAGTGGGGAATCGTGGATAGAAGGGCTGGAGAAGGGGGCCAAGAGGAAGTGGGAGGGGCACACACCTCAGTGGACAAAAGCGGAGACAGAGGGATCCACTGCGATTACTGCCAGCGGAAGCAAGCCTGCTCGCCCCCACCTCGCCCCTCCAGGTTGCTTGCCGCAAAGGCAACCCTGAGAAATGGCCTCGGCAAAGAGCCGTCGGGACTTGGCATTTGAGGCAACCCGGCAAGAAGGCATGGAGATGCTTAGGGCCCACGGCAAGATGCCTCTCCTAAGAGTGACGTGATGCATGTGGGTGCAGACCTCCGGGAGGGAGGGCGGGGACAGGTTTGCCCTAAGGGAGCTGCATCTTGCTCTGGAGCTCTGGGAGGATTTCAAGTCTGCTTTCTCAGTCCCCTTTGAGGATACAACTAACCATCATCATGAAAACACTCTAGTTCATTCGGTTAACACCCTGTCATGGGCACTGTGCTGGACCCTGGGGTGCACCTGCTATGTGCTGGGCACTGTGCTGGCCGTTGTGTGGGCCCTGTGAAGGGTCAGAGATCTAACCTTTATGCTAATGTGCTTCCTGCCACCGTTTCGTGGATGCTGGCAGAAGACCCAAGCCCCTGGGGGGCCGAACCGGCGATCCAGACATAAATAAACAGGGACAGCTATGGCTTCGAGTGTTGTATCACAAATCAGTAATGAGATACAAGACGCCTTCATGAAGCAATTAATTAGGAGTCGTTTATTGCGTGCGGCCCAGAGGGAGGTGTCTCTTCCAAATCTCTGGGCACCACATACAGGAAGTTTCCCATATTTATACTTTTCGAGCCTCTTTGTCTGCAGATATTACAAAGAGCTCTGTGTGAGTTATTGTTACAGACCGTTGTAACCTTGAATACATAATGAGTTAGCACTTGGATACGAATATGGGAATTATTATCAGAATTAGTCTATTACATTGGATGGCTAGCTTGCAAGGTCAGACAGTTAAGTTTATCTTTTTCTATTATTTGAACTAAAAACAAAGTCATTTTATAGAATAAGAGACTGTCTTAAAGTGACAGAGTTTACAATGACTGACAGAGTTTACAGGACTAGGGACTATCTAACAATAGCAGAGAATTCAAACAGCAGTTTTATACAAGATGGAGTTTATTATGCTTCACAAGGAACTCCAACTGGGGGACTCTCTCTGTCTCTTCCTCCCCCTCCCTCCCTCCTTCCCTCTCTCCCTCTAAATTCAATAAATAAGTAAAACATTTAAATGTCACCAGATCATGTCGTTTTGCTGCTTAAAATCTTCCAATGACTTTTCACCTCACTCAAATCTCAACTCTCTCCCGGGCTTACAGAGCCCTGCGTGGTCCGGTCCCTCCGTACTAGATGCATTCTCCCTTGCCCGCGTCTCTCTGGCCACACTGGCCTTCTTTTGGCTTCTTGAACGTTCAAGCGCATCCTACGTGGAGACCTGGTGCCTCCTCGCTGGTTTCCCCCTGACAGCTTCATGGCTGGCCTGCTCTTGTCATTTAGACGTCAGCACCTCCTGGAGAGACCTCTCCCAACCGCCCCACCCACGGTAGCTCTGTCACCTTGATCATATCACCCCATTTTACTTGGCTGCACAGTACTTTTCACTGCATTCTGTGGGAGATACAGGTTTGCCTATTTCTTTGCTATCGCCTGTCTCCCCTCACTACATCCCTCCATGAGTGCAGGGACCTGGTCTTGTCCACCATGCACCCCCAGTGTCTAGAACTGTGCCAGCCCTACAGTAGTTGCTCAGTGAGTAATTGTTGAATTGATTTTAAATCATGTGACTTGCTTCTTTGTGACTTTTTTTTTCATTTCACTGACTTCTTACTCTTATTTATTTGTAAGAGCTCTTTGTTTATTTAAGGATCTTACTAATTTGTCTTTTGGTTTCTTAAGTGGTGTTGGCTGGAACAAATGGTGCGAGCTGTTGGCTGTGGTAGCTAGCTCTAACCACTTGCATTAATTGCTGCAGCCTCAGAATATAAACAGTGAAAAAGTACTAATGGACACTTAGGATTGACCAACTCGCACGCAGAATCAGCGGGAGGGACCACCTCCCCGCCTTGGAATGCGGAGGAGCTGGGACTCCCAGATCCCGGCCCTGACTGAGCTCGTGGCGTGAGCCAGTGAGTTTTTGGCGTGTCGCTTTCTGAGTGAGTCACTTGCAAATTGGAGATAATGTTGCTAGCACCTGGCTCATTAGGGTGTTTTAAACTTCTCGGGTGGTAGTTTGGGGTTGGAGCAACAGCTCCCCCAGTATTCAGTGAGGTCCCTTTCTTTGCCTTGGCCTGTTGGGGAAGACGGCCTTCAAGGAGTTTGCAGCCCCGAGAGGGAGAGAGACAGCATGCAAAACCCTGTGTGCGCACCAGGCACAGACACTGTGCCCAAGAAGAGGGAGCTGCCTAGAGCAGTGGTTCTCAACCTTCCTCATGCCGCGACCCTTTCATACAGTTCCTCCTGTGGTGGTGACCCCCAACCATAACATTATTTGCGTGGCTACTTCATCACTGTCATTTTGCTACTGTTATGAATCATAATGTAAATATCTGATATGCGGGATGTACTTTCATTGTTACAAATTGAACATAATGAAAGCATAGTGATTAATCACAAACACAATACGTAATTATATATGTGTTTTCCTATGGTCTTAGGCCACCCCTGTAAAAGCGTCGTTCGACCCCCGAAGGGGTCGCGACCCACAGGTTGAGAACCGCTGGCTTAGAGGGAGGGCCAGAAAGGCTTCCTAAGGGAGATGATACCTGCAGAGGGGGTGGAGGGATGCACAGAAGGGGTTTGTCAGGCAGGCAGTCAGATCAGAGGGAACGGCAGTGAAAGGCTTGGAAGGTGCTGCAGGATGATGGATACGGGAAACGCCAATCCCGTGGGATTCTTCTCGGGCTGACCCCCACACTTCCATGACTTCTTTCCCTTCCCAGCGTTAGCCTGAGCCAACGCGGCCTTGCTGGGGCGGCAGCTGGTGTGCGACTGCAGGAGTGCGGCGCCTCCTTGGGGAGGGCTGGGGAGCAGCCCTGAGGGGGCCCTGCCGGGGGAGCAGGTTGTAGGGGGCTTGCCAAGTCTTTCCTCTGCACCACAGGAAAGAGGCCGGAGGCTCTGTTCTGTGGCTCTCTGGCTGGGCCCCAAGTCTCACCTGTCACGGGATTTTTCTCTGGCTGACCCTCTCCCCAGGAGCAGAGAACCCACAGGAATGGGGCCCCTCTGAGAACTGGAAGATACTGCGCTGAGTGGCAGGGCCAGGCAGAACCTGAGCTACCTTAGTCCAGGGAGGGCGAAATGTTGCGTCTTCCCTGGCACCCCCATCCTTGGTGCTTGGTGGCTGCTGGGAGGTGCATGTTGGAGGCTGAGATGTGTGTCAGCAGGGAAGTGTGTTGTGATCAACGGGCAGTGTCTGCCGTGAGTGGTGGAAGGGAAAGGCCCGCGTGTGATGCAACTTGCCACCTGTTATCTAGTGATGTGGTGGGTGGGGAGGGAGACGGAGGAGGAGGGAGTGGGAGTGCCCTATTTCCAGTTCCAGGACAGTGCCTGTCGCACAGTGCCGGGAAAACGCAATGCACGTGACTCGCGTGAGACCAATAGCCCAGTTCTCCCAAGTCTCCGTTTCTCTCTATTAAAACTGGACAAGTAAGTGGCCCGAGCCATCCTGACTCAGTGGATAGAGGTGTCGGCCTGTGGACTGAAAGGTCCCGGGTTCGATTCCGGTCAAGGGCATGTACTTCGGTTGCAGGTTCCCCAGCCCGGGTTGGGGTGCGAGCAGGAGGCAACCAATGGATGTGTCTCCCTCTCATATAGATGTTTCTCTCTGTCTCTCTCTCTCCTTTCCACTCTCTCCAAAAATCAATGGAAAAATATCCTCGGGTGAGGATTAACAATAAATAAATAAATAAATAAGTAAGTAAATAAAACTGGACACGTGGCTGTTTGGTGCATGAAATCTTGCAGTTTTCAGAGAGCTTGTCTGCAAAGGAGCGGCCCCGAGAGGAGGCTGGGGAATCAGAGTGACGCACCATCTGGCAGCTGCAGGCTGCCGGGGGCAGGGAGGCCGGGGACAGACCCAGGCACCAGGGTGCAGGAGAGCCGACTTCGCCTTTTTAAGAAAGACCGATTCAAAAACACTAAATGTAAATGCAGGGGCACCACCCCAAGTGTGAAGGCCCCCGGCAGACTTTTAGTTCAATTCAGCTGGAAATAAAGGCACAGACCTGAGTTCAAATCTCAGCTCTACCTCTTTGTAGGTGTGTGACTTTGGGCAAGTGACGGAACCTGTCTGATTCCATTCAGTTTCTTTATCTGTGGAGCAAGGGCAATAGAATCTCCAGCTCAAAGGGTGAAATGAAATATGCACGCAGGCTGCCGGCCCAGGGCTTGCCACGGAAACTCAGAGCTTCCATTTTAGAAACTAAAAGGAAAAGAAGAAGAAGAAAAATGGGCAGATTCTGGTTCCACAGGCACGAGGGTCCGTATTTCCAGCAGATATCTGTATAAGAAGGCACCGTTTATGGTTTGCTCCACGCCTTCCAGCACATCCCATCCCCTCACGCCTCCCACTAGGCTTCAGGGCACAATCTTGTCTTTCTCACCAGTTCAATGTGGAGTTCTCTCTGCTCACTCAACATCGACTCTATGCCAGGCCCCCAGGAACAGACAATGACTTCCACCGGGAAATCCCGGTCCGCTGGCCCTGGGCAAGTTCCTGCTGGGCCTCAGTGTCCCCATCCGTGACACGTACGTCAGCCTGGACCAGAGCTGCGGGGACCCTACTGGCTCTGTCCTGCGGGGTGGCGTGGGGCCAGGCGTGGCTGCTGCTGCTGCTGGGAGGTTGAGGGTGCGAAGGGGTGAACAGCGTGTTGTGAGCTGGGCCAGAGAGGCGCGCCCTGCAGATCCCGATCCGACCCGTGACGGCCCAGCAGGCCTGGAGGTGAGCCCACAGCGAGGTTTTAGGAAGGCATTAGGCCGGGATTAGGGCGGGAGGCGAACGAATTATTGACTAAGCAGCCCGAGCCACAGCCCCAGGCGCCCGACTCCGAGGAACCGAGGAACGGGCTGCGCCCTTCTCCAATCCTAGGCCTGGTCTCACCCCGAAGCTCATTGGCTGGCGGTGTCACAGCTCCAAGTTTGTGGAGGCCCCACCTCCTCCCTGCCTCCTCCCCGGGACTAGCTAGAGCCAGATGGGTCCCTAGCACACACCCACCAGCCCAGCACCTGGAGGAGTCTGTGCTCCCCAGTGCAGTGCAGGCGGGTGGGAGCTAGCTACTTCTACAACTCCCCATTTCCTCCCCATTTCCACGTCAGGTGATTGAGAATCCCACATGAGGAGATGATGGCTTATTTCTTTCTCTCAACCCACAGGCTGCACCTGGCACCTGGGCCAGGCCCTGGGCCCTGCCCCTGTGTCTGGCAGCCTCTCCCAAGACTCTCCCTTAATCCCTTCTGCTTTGACCTGGTCAGGTGAGACCGCTGGGGATGAAAGGACCGAAAGGATTGGGGTGGTGCTCGGCCAAAGGCCTCACCGAGGTGGGCAAGCAGAGGGCTGAGCCCCTGGGGGGCCTGGCTGGAGACGACCGAGACTCTTGTGAGTCTGCTTTTGAAGCCTGGACGTTGTGATTTCAGGGCTGGGCCTCCACTGCTAGTTCTCCCAGGATGCTGCGGAGGTCAGTTGCCAAATGAGGAAACTGAGGCTCAGTGTCCGCATTCATTTCCTGGGGCTCTTGTAACGCATTGCCACCAGCGGGCGGCTGAATAATACACATTTATTATCTTCTTGTTCCGGAGATCAGACTTCCCAAGTAAGTCTCTCTGGGCAAAAATCGAGGTGTCGACAGGCCCGCATTCCTTCCGAGGCTCTGGGTCCATGCACGTCCCTGGCCTTTCCAGTTTCTAGAGACCACCCACAGTGGCTGGCGTCGAGCCCCCAGCCTCCTGTTCAGTCAGCAATGTTGCATCTCTCTGACCCCTCTCCCGTGGCCACGTCACCTCTGACCACAGCTGGGGAAGCCTTGAACTTGGAAGGATTCGTGTGATTAGATTGGACTCACTGGGACCCTCTAGGACAGTGATGGCGAACCTATGACACGCGTGTCAGAGGTGACACGCGAACTCATTTTTTTGGTTGAATTTTCTTTGTTAAATGGCATTTAAATATATAAAAGAAATATCAAAAATGTAAGTCTTTGTTTTACTATGGTTGCAAATATCAAAACATTTCTATATGTGACACGGCACCAGAGTTAAGTTAGGGTTTTTCAAAATGCTGACACGCTGAGCTCAAAAGGTTCGCCATCACTGGTCTAGGAAGATCTCCCTATCTCAGGATCCCTAATCTTAATCACGTCTGCAAAATCCCTTTTGCTATGACCACAGGTTGTAGGGATTAGGACGTGCACATCTTTGGGGGACCATTATTTATTTTAAGTGATCTGTCCAAAATCAGAGCCCAGAAGCAGCAGGGCCAGCACTTGAACCTAAACCCAGACCCCAAATCCCAGTGACCTCTCCCACCCTGCTCCTCTGTCTCTCTGGTTGTAACCTCTATTGACCGGGTGAGGTTCACACAAAGGTTTCAGGAACCTTCTAAATTAATAAAACATTTTATGAACTAAGACATCTCAGCAGTTAGGTGCTCGGTAGATGATTAGTTGGAGGATGGAAATGCCAAAGGTGGGATGGACTGCTCAAATGTCACTTCTGTCCTCGGAAGTCAGTCTTTCTGCCAAGGCTGCGGAGAGACAGGAACTTGTTTGTGAGATGTGGCTCCTTGAAGGTGGAACTGGGAAGACTGGCCTGGTCCTGGCCTGTTTTCTCCACGGTGGGCTCTTTAGGATTGCCTCCCCACTTACCCAGCAGCCTTCAGGGCTTCATCCTAGATTTGGCATTTGGGGGTAGAACCTGGAGGTCATTATTTAGCAAAAGCTATGGAGAGAAGAGGCAGTATGGGTGGAGCTGGAGGTGAGTAGCAGTTCCCCTGCTGCTTGCTTTCCTACAGTCAACAACTGGGGTCAAGAGAGCCCAATAAAAACAGTCGTGTGTTTATCATGGGGATATTGTTGAAACTGCTTATATCTGTTGGTCTACTTTTCAGCAGGTACAAGTTGTAGAAAACCCAACTCAAGCAATAAAAGGGGATTTGTTTGTTCATGGAACTGAAAAGCCAGAAGCAGATTAACCTTCAGGTACAGCTTGATCCAGCAGCTCATGAATGCTCAATTCTATAGCCTCAATACAAGCTCCATTCTCAATCAAACTTTACCCTTGTGTTCCTAAGACAGCTCAAGAAGTTTTGGGGACCCTGTTTCTAGCGACAAATGCAATAGAAAAGAGAACATTCACTTCCCTGGTGGCTCAAACAAATTCTGGAGTGGGATTTGTTGGCCCCTGTTGGTCTGCCCTGGGTCATCTGTCCATCTTCCAATCAATAGCTGCGGCCAGAAGGAGGACATGTTGAATGACTTAAGCCAGTTGGTGCCTGCCTGTCAAGCTGGGGGTACAGTCAATTCATTCCAAAGCACCAGGTTGGCAAATTCCAGGCCCCATCAGGAAGGGAGAATGGATGCTGGGGCGTCTATGGCATGGCCCTTCCAGTCATCATCATGGCCCCTTTGTGAGGACATACAGCTTTGTTCTGTCAGAGCAATGGGCATGTTTATACCTTTGGATGTCATGACACTTGTGTGTGTGTGTGTGTGTGTGTGTGTGTGGGGCATTCAAATGAAAAAGAAATTAGGGAGAAAATAAAATAAAGTTCAGAGAGAATAAAGCCAAGGAGAAATTAATATCACAAGCTTGTACTTTGTCCCAGGCTCTCTGAGCTGTTTCCTCGCCTATAAAGTGGGGATACTAATCTTTATAGTATCTAATGATGGGGATCTAATGATGGACAAGACAGATGTGATTCCCTGATCCAAAGGGTCCAGAGTTTTCCAAGTGTAAGAAGTTGTTTTTATCATTAAAAAACTAGAAGCCCGGTGCACAAAATTCGTGCATGGGAGAGGAGTCCCTCAGCCCGGCCTGCACCCTCTCCAATCCGGGACCCCTCAGGGGATGTCCGACTGCTGGTCTAGGCCCGATCCCACAGTCCGACATCCCTCTCGCAATCCGATACTGCTGGCTCCTAACCACTTGCCTGCCTGCCTGCCTGATTGCCCCTAACCACTCTGCCTGCCAGCCTGATGGCTCCCTAACTGCTCCCCTGCTGGCCTGATCACCCCTAACTGCCATCCCTTGCAGGCCTGATCGCTCCTAACTGCTCTCCTCTGCCAGCCTGATCACACCTAACCGCCTCTGCCTCGCCCCTGCCACCGTGGCTTTGTCTGGAAGATCTCTGGTCTAATTAGCATATTACCCTTTTATGAGTATAGATGCTAACATCAGAGGAGCCTCCCCAACTAGTCATAGATAGGTAGTGACATTTCCAAGGCTACACAGTGGTGGAGCTGGGACTTGAACCTGGAGCCTTCAGCTCCCTTTGCCACCATCCACACTTCTCCCCCTCCCACATGGTAACCACCTCCTGGTTAATGGTCCAGACTTGCTTCTGGTGCACTTAGGAGCCAGTGTTTGATGTTGCTCTTCCTCGTTCCAGGAGAGGACAGGCCCTTCCGAAATTAATGCAGGTAATTGAGGTTGAGAGTTAATCACGGCTTTGCATTCCACTTTCCCCTGGGGCAGCCTGGCAGTGCTGCCCAGAGAGGGAAGCAGAGTCAGAGTGCTAGGTAATGATTTTTTGTTCTGGGATGAAGCCATGGGGAGGAGGTCAGGCCAGTTCTGCTCCGTGTATGTTTGCCTGGGTGCTTACACACAGCTGTGTGTGTGTGTGTGTGTGTGTGTGTGTGTGTGTGTGTGTGTAGCATCTCTGGGTCACTAGGGCCAAGTCACCTCTCCCCTCTTGGCCTGTTTCTTTAGCTGTAAAATGTGCATAATCCTTACCTTGGTCCTTGTCTTCCCTAGAAACAGTGATGATGGGAGGGCTTCCAGGCAGTGTCCTGAGTTTTCCACCCTCACGTGAGGTGCAGAGTAGCCAAAACTTCCAACGAAGGTGCGTGGTGGCACTGTGGGGTCCCGACCAGGTGACTCTAGGCCAAGCAGGGCAGCCGAGACTCACAACTGGAAACCAGGCAGGGATGCAGACTTCAGACTCCATATGGCACAGTGTCCATCTCTGATTCTGCCCGAATGCTAGATGGCCTGGCTCTGATCTGTAACATTCTGATGCTATGTTTACGTTATTAACTGAAACTTAAATGCAACTGAGAAAGGAGGAAGGGGCGAGGGATGGGGAGGATGAACCCTACATTTATGGTGCTCACCCTGACTTGCTCAGGGCAAACAAATCTTAATCAGCTGAAATTAATCTGAAGTGACCAACGTTACCCATTGGCTAGTTTAGGTTTCCACCAGCAGGAAACAAGGAGTTTGAAACATAAACTCCGTTCAGTTGCAGAAAAATAAAGTCATATTGCTTGCATACCTGAATTTGTGGCCTGGGAAATTCACACCCACTGCATACAGGGTGGGGCAACAGTAGGCTTACAGTTGTGAGTACCTGAAATACAGAATTTATCCTTGTACTATTATGTACTAATTATTGTATTATTTTCCATATGTACAACTGTAAGCCTACTTTTGCCCCACCCTGTATTTAGATACATGTGACTGTATAAACAGATGATCATTCATGTACATATTGATATAAGTAGGAGAAAGAATCAAAAGAGAAACATCAAATATTAGCATAAGTTCCCTTTTGATGGGGCTACCCTGGTTTGTATTCAGTTGGCAAACGGGTTTTGCAACCAAAACAAAGGCTGGAAAAGTAGTGGCTTTCCCAAGAGACAAGAAGAACATGCAGGACATATACCACCTAAGAGTGATGTGGGAGCTGACTGACATGTTGGATTCCAGGCTCCTTCTGTCTTGTGGCTCTGCCCTCCTCAATACTTGGCTTCCACCTCATGATCTAACCTGGCTGCCACAGGTCCCTCCATTACATCTGCATTCCATCTAGTGAGAAGGGAGAAAAGGGAAAAGGAGGGTAGATTTCTTTCTTTTGTTTCTTTTTTTTACTCTTTTATTTAAGAAACGTCTCTCTGATTACATCATCAAATCTAAACTCCTTTGTTTCGCTTCCTCTCTAACCTGGTTTACTTCCTCCGAGTTCTCACACTTCCAAGGGCTTGCAAACCTTTCTTAAGGTCATTCTCCTGCCTATACTTGCCTCCCTTCTCAGCTCAAAGTCCCCCTGTGTCTGACATCTCCAATTTTATGTCAGTGAATATGGATGTTTTCATTGTTCTGTATAGATTTGCCATTCAATGTAGCTCTGGACTCCTGTATTAATTATGTTCCCTAACTAAGCCTTCATAAGATTATAGGATCATAATCCAGGAAACAAGATTATAGGATCATAGTGGGTTGAGCAAAACATCCCCAGATTCACATTCCTACATTTTAAAGAAACCATCACATTAGTGAGGCCACGGAAAGTGACTAGGTCACAGGTCAAATCATATTCCCGGTAAGCAATGGGGTGACATGCCAGGCACAGGTCAAACATGCCTGTTCCACAGTACATGCCATCATGCCATTGATTGACCAAGAGAGAGCTGTGCCGATTATCCATTTAATTCAAACACGTTTGGCTTTAAACCCTATGTACTGCTTTCCTAGATACCCCTTTACTACGTTGTACTATTTCTGATACTTTATATGAATTAGAATTCGGAATGTTTTTGTAAATTTTGAACACTTCTGTACCTGTTTTCTCCTACTTTA
>NW_006293088.1:2135695-2137000 GCF_000327345.1 Myotis davidii | reverse complement strand
CCACATGCGGCTCTTTGGCCCCTTGAGTGTGGCTCTTCCTAAGCTTTAGTAGTACCCTAATTAAGTTAATAACAATGTACCTACCTATATAGTTTAAGTTTAAAAATTTGGCTCTCAAAAGAAATTTCAATCGTTGTACTGTTGATATTTGGCTCTGTTGACTAATGAGTTTGCCAACCATTGATCTAGACGAGTCTCAACTGGGCTGACTGGGCACTTCAAGTCTCTGCCACGTGTCTGTTCCAGGCCAGTAGCTACCTCAGGACTGTCCTCATGGAGATGACAGGAGCACAAGAAAAAGCAAGGCCTCTGGAGTGGTAGACTTAGAAGCACCATACTTGTACCTCTGCTTCACTCTATTACCCAGAGCGGGGCACAGGGTCAAGTCAGGAGACAGAGGCAGAGGACACTTCAAAGTTAAATGCCCAAGCGGGTGGATGCAGAGAGGGTAAAAGATCATTCAACCCATCAGCAAGACCTATCAATTCTACCTTGGAAATACTTTCCACACCTGTCCAATGCTTCTTCTATCTTATTGCTCCCACCACTTCAGTTCACCATGATCTCTCTTACCTATCACCACCTGACTGCTCTGTCCAAATCTTTCTTCTCCATTCCTTCTCAGACCATTCTCAATGCAGCAATGAGAATAAACTTAAAAAGAAAACCTGCTCTGACCACTCATTTAATTAAGTCTGCCAAATGGTTTCCTATTGTTCTCAAGATAAAGGTGAAAATCCTGACTAAGGCCTGAATTGTTTTCAGTTTTCAATTGAGGAGTTATTTTAAAGCAAATAGGTGAACCTGGTGAAAGGGAGAGAGTGAGGAGGGAATGTGGGAGAGAGAGGCTTTGTAATGACTTCCACGTGAGGACAGCCTGGGACCCTCCTTTCTCCAGCCTCATCTCCTTCCATCCTTTCTTTCACTTTATGGTTGGAACACATCCTAGTTTCCCAAGTTGTACACTATTTCAAGCCTCTGGGATCTTACTTGGACTGCTCTGTGTTCATGTAGAGTTCTTCTTCCCTCCTTTTGGTACGGATGCAAAACCCTTTGCCTTTCCGCTTTCCTTCTAGGGAAAAAGAAGAGAGGATAAGAGCCCTGAGTGGTTTGGCTCAGTGGACAGAGCGTCGGCCTGTGGACTCAAGGGTCCCAGGTTCGATTCTGGTCAAGGTATGTACCCTTGGTTTGTGGGCACATCCCCAACAGGGAGTGTGCAGGAGGCAGCTGATCAATGTTTGTCTCTCATTGATGTTTCTAACTGTCTATCTCTTTGTCTCTTCCTCTCTGTAAAAAATCAATGAA
>NW_006293088.1:2134433-2135259 GCF_000327345.1 Myotis davidii | reverse complement strand
ATTTTGCTTCTCCAATTGCTACCCATTCGCACTGAACCCTCTACCATCCATCTACCCTGTTGTTTGTCTTTGACCATCCGTGAGAGACTCCATCTAGAAGGAGTACCTTAGGGGAGGGGGCATGGCACTCTTTATTTCTATTAGTGACACTGTGCTCTTTGCACATGACAGTCCCTGTAGAGTGGGTGCAGTCAGTGATGAAGTGCAGGGGCAGGGAAAACTCCAGAGAAAAGCACAGCAAAATACTAGTGTTCTGGAAGAACTGCCATAATCAATTAGCGATTAGGATGAGATAAGAAGTAGTCAATATACCTATAAACAGACACACATTCTCTCTCGATGTTCTCACCATCTTTTAACATACATAAACATGTACACATGGTTATGCCAGGGTGAGGAGAGGGTAGTATCCAGGTGTGACAACTCATCCGAGAGGTTTTTGAGCCCGAGTCTGAGATACAACTGTTCCATGGGCTTTGCGGAGAAGAAATTCAAGAGGATGAGGTCAGGGGAATGGGATGGAAAACAGACACACGGTGCAACTTCTTTCCTAAGTGAGGCAGCCCGCTCTCTGGAAAAGGACTATTAAGCCAAGACTGTCTTCCAGACCGAGGCTGACCAGAGATGCCTTTTAGCCCAGAGGGAGTTCTCCTGTTATTCTTTCAGAGTTTGAGAAGGCTTCTCAGGAGCTAGGCACACATCACCTCATTCCCTGTCTCTTCTTGCCAATTTTCTAGGGGGAATACTTCTGAATATTAGAGACATGGGAAAAAATGACATATTCTCCTTTTCTCTCCCATGTGGGAATTTCACAATGTAACTAGGG
>NW_006293088.1:2097018-2133998 GCF_000327345.1 Myotis davidii | reverse complement strand
GAGGAGAGAGAGAAAGAGAGAGAGAGAGAGAGAGAGAGAGAGAGAGAGAGAGAGAGAGAGAGAGAGACGAGGCAGAAAGGGAGGAGCACCGCTGGGGAGGAGGGAGGGAATGAGGCGCTGCCTCTGGAGGAGCGTTTTGGGGCGGGAGGAGCAGAGGAGGAGGAGGGAGGAGAGGAGGAGAGAGGAGAGGAGGAGGAGGGAGGAGAGGATGAAGAGGGAGTAGAGGAGGAGGAGAGGAGGAGAGGACGAACAGGGAATAGAGGAGAGAGGAGAGGAGGAGGCCCAGTGACTCGTTGGTTCAGTGTCCCAGCACCATTCTGTAGGCCTTGCTCTCCTCAGCTTGCCCCGCCCCCATGCTCCTGAGCACATACCTCTTCTTACCAGTGGAAGGTGGTGATGGGAGCTTTTTGACAGGGAGGAGGGGAGGTGAGCGAAACGGGGAGCTTTTTGGCGGGGAGGAGGGGAGGAGAGCCTTTCTTTTGTTTCTTAAAGGCACAATCTAAAATTTTCATTTATCACTTCCTTTTGTATGACTTGGACATATTTTGGTCATATGGTCACATCACCTGCAAGGGATGCTGGGAAATGGAGTCCTAAGCTGTGTGGCCATGTGTCCAGCTAAAGCTTTTACTATTATACTAGAGGCCTGGTGCACAAAAATTTGTGCACTTGGCAGGGAGGGGGGCGTCCTTCAGCCCGGCCTGTGCCCTCTTGAAGTCTGGGACCCCTTGGGAGATAACGACCTGTTGGCTTAGGCCTGCTCCCGGGTGGCAGGGGGCAGGCCCAATCCCTAGGTGCAGCCCCTGGTCGGGCTCAGAGCAGGGCCGATTGGGGAGTTGGGGCACCGCCCCCTGTCATGCACAGAGCAGGGCGGATCAGGAGGTTGGGATGCCATCTCAGTCACACTCAGGGTAGGGCTGATTGGGGGGTTGAGGCGCTGCCCCCTGTCACACACAGAGCAGGGCTGATCAGGAGGTTGGGTCGCCACCCTCTATCACCCACAGAGCAGGGCTGATCAGGGGCTTGGGGCACCGCCACTCTCACACTCAGGGCAGGGCTGATGGGGAGGTTATGGCTCTACCCCATCACACACAGAGCAGGGTCCGTGTGTGTGTGTGTGTGGGGGGGGCGGGGTTGGGGCGCCGCACCCTGTCACACACAGAGCTGCAGGGGGATCAGGGGGTTGGGGAGCTCCCCTCTATCAGGCACAGAGCAGGGCTGATCAGGGGATTGGGGCGCCTTCCTCTGCCACAAACAGAGCAGGGCAGATAGGGAGGTTGTGGCCCTGACCCCTGTCACACACAGAGCCGCGGGGCGATCAGGGGGTTTGGGCACTGCCCCCTGTCACGCTGATCCCGGTGCCGGGAGGCCTCTCGGCTCCGCTGACCCCGGTGCTGGGAGGCATATTACCCTTTTACTATATAGGATAGAGGTCTGGTGCATAGGTGGGAGCCAGCTGGTTTGCCCTGAAGGGTGTCCTGGATCAGGGGTCCCCACTGGGGTGCCTGGCCAGCCTGGGTGAGGGGATGATGGCTGTTTGCAGCTGGTCACACACCCTTCAGCGCGGGAGTCCCCACTGGGGTGCCTGGCCAGTCTGGGTGAGGGGCTGAGGGCTGTTTTCAGGCTGGCTGGGGACTGAAGCTCCCAACTGCTCCTTTTTTTTCTTTTTTCTTTTTTTGATTCTGGGCCAGCTTTAGCTCTGGCTTCAGCCCTGAGGCCTCTGCTGCTGAAAGCAGGTATCCGGTTTGTTTGGGTTCTATTATCGAAACATGTATCAACTCCACCTCTGAGATCCCGGCTGGCTGAAAGCTTGTTTCTGGAGTTTTGTTTAGCTTCTATATTTGTTACAATGTTTCAAACTGCAAGCTCAGAGGCGGACAAGGCAGGAGGGGAACGTTGGAGTCCTCCATCACTGAAGCAAGCAAGCCTCATGTTCAGTTTAAACTGCCTGGCTGCCGGCCGCCATCTTGGCTGGCAGTTAATTTGCATATCGCCCTAATTAGCCAATGGGAAGGGTAGCGATCGTACACTAATTACCGTGTTTCTCTTTTATTAGATAGGATAAGGGGTGAGTGGCTTAGCTGGTGTGGCTCAGTGGTTGATCATGACCCATGAACCAGGAGGTCAGGGTTCCATTCCCAGCCAGGGCATGTGCCTGGGCTGTGGGCTGGATCCCCGTGGAGGGCATGCAGGAGGCGCCTGATGGGTGATTCTCTCTCATCATTGATGTTTCCATCTCTCTCTCCCTCTTCCTCTCTGAAATCAATACAGATATATCTAAAAAATAAAAAAAGAAGGGGACAGTGCTGGGGGACAGGCACCTAGCAGTCTTCTGCGTGGAAAATTGCTGATTCCATTTTTATGTTTTTCCCTTCCCTCTCTGATGGGAAGCAGAGTGAAACAGGAGGAAGAATGCGCTCTAAGGAGGGGCTTTAAATTCTGGATTCATCACTTTCTAGTTGGCAAGCCATTTACACTCTGGTGGATGTGCCATATGCTACTGGATGCTCCCCCACCACAAACAAAAAAATTCCTGAAGCATATTTTCCAGCTTGGAGGAATAGTGATGGCTGGCAGCTCTCAGATCAGTTTCTCTCCAGGACTTGCCCTCAGCCAAAGGGAGCTCTGCCTTGCCCATATTCAGTATCTGGTGACCCGTCACCTCAGTGGGACATCTCCGAATGTAGGACCCTCCAACCAGCTCCCTCATTCTGTAAAATGGAAACAATATTGTCATGAAGGTTACATGTGATATTTTAAATATATAGTAGGTGCTCAGTAAATAATGACGTCAGCGCACACTTACATGGTTAACAATGACTCTGCCAGAGGGTTTTCTACGCCCTGTACACGCATCACATCATCTACTCTTCACAACAAGCTTATGAGAGAGGTACTACTATTATCCCCACTTTACAGATGAGGAAACTGAGGCCGAGAGAGGTTCAGTAATGTGCTCCAGGCACCAGCCTGTAAATACTCAGATGCAGCACAGATTCCTGTCAACGGGTGGGTCCGGATTACGAAGTCAGAGCCAGGAGGATGGGCTCGGCGACTCCAGGCAAGGAGCCTGGACCACTGGAGCCTCTACTGAGGACCTCCACCCACGTGACCTCACGGAGGCTCCCACGAGACCTCGGATGGAAGTGTAAACTCTGAGCGTGGCCATCTCCTGTGATTCTTTTTCTAGCAATGCTAATTGTGCCCATTTATGGTACACTCACCGCATTAAACCCTTGACAAACATTGTCATTTACTTCTCATCAACCCCCCGAGGCCGGTGGCTGTTACTGTCCGTGTTTTATAGGTGAGGAGCTAGAGGCTGGGAAGGTTAAGTAAATGGCCTCAGGTCCCAGGGCTGGGAGGTGGCGATCCGGATGCAGAGCCAGGTCAGTGTGAGTCTGGGGGTTTTCCCTCAGCCGCTGGCCTTCGGCAGGGGGAGGCTCTGAGTGTGTGCCTCCAAAGAGACCCCAAATAGAGAGGATACGTTTACCAGGGCTGGCCAGTCTCCCAGAGCCAGGGGTCCAGGGACTCCCAGGGGATGGGGAGACACAGATGCCCTGGAGAAGCCCCCAGTTGGATGGGTAGGCTCAGAGGCCCCAGGAAAGAAGAGACGGGGGCGAGAAGGGGCCAAGGAAAGGGAGAAGCTGGAGCAGGAAGCTGGCCAGAGGCCAAGTCCAATCTCTATTGCTCCCCTGCTCCTCCATCTGTTCAGCCTCTGAAACAAGCCTGTGAGTAACTGCCCGGGGGCTGGGCTGCCAGTCATGAGGACATGATGGGCCTCACGAGGAAGCCACACAGACCGGTGTGGGACTGGTGACTCAGGAGCTGCCCTGCGGGGTCGTGCCTGGGCCAGCGCCACCATCTCCCCTGGCCGCTCCCCTCCCCCGCTTGCTGGGTGGCGCTGTTTTTCTCTCTGGGCCTCAGTGTCCACAGCTCTGTTCCTCTATGGCTCAGTCATCTCAGGCCAGACCTACCAGGAGTCCTCCGTCTGGGAAATGTGGCGCTGCGGCCCCTCCCTGGCCCTGTCCCTGCTGCGTCATTCCTCACACCTTCTCAGCTCCCAGCGCCCCCACAGGGCCCTCCGGAGGGAGTCCTTTCTGTCAAAGCCAGGGGTCAGTCCTTGACCGCCTAGTGGCCTTGACTTTATGGCCTACCCCGCCCCTGCGATGGGTGACATAGCAGCTTCCCAGGTCCCCTCCTTCTTGAGGAGATGACGGGTGTGCAGCCTCCAGTTGCCTTCAGGGTCAGCCCAAGCCCCTCCGCCTACCCCAAGGCCCTTTGTGACCTCACTCTTCCCACCTCTCCGACCTGAGCATCCCCACGTGAATTACGCCCTGTCCCTAAATGTGCTGCAGGGCCCTTGCTCCAACCCCCTTAAAGCCCTACTGATCCCTTAAGACCTGGCTTAAATGTCGCCTCCTCTGCAAAGTCTTCCTGGATCTGCTCAGGAGGGATGGACCCTTCTTTGTGTCCCACAGCACACCCTGTCTTCATCCATCATAGCAAATGCATTTTGCTCTGCCGGTTACTGGCTGTGTGACCTTGGACACGTTATTAAGTGTCTCTGTACTTCAGTTTCCTCACCTGTATAAGCGGGGGCAGTCATAGTGCCGACCTTGGTTAACCATGGGTTAACCCTGGTCCAGCATTTAGAGCCGTGCCTGGCACTTACTAAGTGGTAAATGTTACCCATTATTAAAATAATGACTGTGACCTCATAGGGCTGTAATGAAGAATATGAGTTAATGAGTGTCAAGTGCTTAGCACGGTGCTGGGCACATAGTGAGCCCTCAACACATGGGACCTTTCATCTCCACTGTCACCACCATCACCACCACCATCATCCTCAGTTTGCCCACCTGCCTTTCCCAGACTGAACCCTGAGGCACAGCTGTATCTGGGCCAAATGCGATCCCCATGGCCAGCTCAGAACCAGGCACACAGTAGGTCCTCAGTATTTCTTGAGAGAATGAAGGAAGTGGGGCCCGAGCCAGGGATGCTGAGGAGAGGAAAGATGTGAGTGAGGTTTTTGGAGGGAGAGCCAGGCTGGCCTCCGGGAGGTTCTGTCGTCTGCAAAGCCAGGCCAACCTTTGGATCCGGAGCTGCGATCTCTGTTGGAGGGCTTCTAAGAGGACCTGCGGGAGAAACAGGTCCCCTCTGAAGTCAGCCACTCTACGCCTCTGGTCTCAGGGAGCACAGGCCCTGGAAGCCTCTGGACGCTGACAGGACCGAGCCAGGCCCATCCTTAGAGTCCTGCACCTCGAGGCCCACCCACCCATGTGCGTGAGCGGACATCCTGGAGTCCGGTCAGGCGGCCGCCCCTCTGGCTGCCCCGCTGTTACCAGCAGCCGGGCTGTGAGTCACGCAGCACTGCCTCCCTGGCCGAGAGCCCAGTCAGCTGCCTTCTGTGCATCACAGTTTTATGCCAGTTAATTATCGCCATTATTGTCGTTATGAAAAAGTTATGTGATCTGGGAGGCCCAGGGGAGCTGGGGAGGAGCGCCTCCCTGCTGGCCTGGCTTGGCCTACTCCGTGGGACCAGGAGCCTTTGAGGATAACATGCTGTCTCCCTCACTAGTCTGGAGCTCTGGGCACAGAGCTAAAAGAAGGTTTTAAAATGCATGATCGAACCGGCAAAAAAGCAGACGAAGCACTTAAACGCAAAAAGGTAATAATGAAAATAATAACTGAAGACGAATGTGTACACAAATCAAGAGAGAGGCAAGGGAGCCCTGGACTGCCAACCCCCTTAAAAGATTCCCGGAGACCAGACCTATGTCGGTTTTTAAATTGAGGCCCAGTTTACAGAGAGTGAAATTCACCCCTTTTAGTATAAAGCTCCTTGAGTCACTTAACTGTTTTCTATCCTAATCTAGTTTTGCCCTTTCCCGAAGGTCATTTAAATGGATTTATGCCGTATGTCACCTTTTGTGTCTGGCTCTTCTTAGCAGAAGGCATTCGCGGGTCCTCGGTGTGATGGTGTGTGTCAGTAGTCTATGCCCTGGCACGGGTGTACCACGGCTCATCTCTCCACCCACTTGTTGCAGGACAGCAGGGCTGTTGGCAGCGGTTGTGAGTAAAGCTGTTCTAAACACTGTGCACAGGTTATGGGGTGCCTGTCGGTGTCAGTCCACTTGGGTAAACAGCTGGGAGTGAGCCTGTCGGGTCATATGGCACGTGCATGCTTCTTCGCTTTAGAAGAGACTGCCGCACTGTTTTCCAAAGAGGCTGTGCCCTTTGGCACCCCCCTCCCCGACCAGCCATGTGGAGCCTTGCTTTTCACAGACATACCGTGAGACGGGAGGCATCGCCCAAAACCCGACCAGGTAGAGCATGGCATCTGAGATTCCCCATCGGGTCAGATCCTCCTCGGGCATCGCCACTAATGAGGGGGTACACTGGAAACATATCTGTCTTCCCAAAGGAGGTGGCCAGAAAAATGGTTGGCCGTGGCTTTGACTCAGGATGGAGGGGAAATATGTCTCCCCTTCCCCCCCTCAGTGAGGTTAGAGCCCCGGTCCCTGCCTCTTGCTCTGTTCAGAGACCTCGAGCTGAGAATTTAGTTTAAGGTCGTCCTTGGCGACTAGCACTCCCAGGGTCCAGTACAAAACAAACTAAAGTCCTCCCTGGAGGAAAGCAAAGCAATCAAAGCCTCTTACCATTCCCACAGATTGAGTCCTAATGGCCATGAGCTCACAATAAAAAAATCAAAAACCACAAAAACCAAGATTCCATGAACACGTTTTACCAGAACAAGAAACAGGAGGCTCAGGCCTGCAGATACTCCCGGCATTGGAATTAGCGCATGCGCATTAGGAAATAAGGGCGCTTGACAACTTAAACAGATAAAGGAAAGGATCGAACGCAGAAACACGGGATATGAGACTATTAAAATGACCAGGCACGGTTTCTTTTAAAATTAAACATGTATTTGCCATACGAGCTAGCAATTCCACACCTAGGTATTTGCCAAAGAGAAATGAAAGCATATGTCCTGGAAAAGACTTAAATATGAACTTTCATAACAGTTTATAATAGTCCATGGGCCAGGGGGCAGTGGCAGGCCCCAGCTCTGCTGCTGATGTGCTGTGTGACCTTGGGCAAGTTACTGCCCGTCTCTGGTCTTCACTATTCCCTTCGGTAAGAGGCAGGGTTGGCCAGCTCAGCCCTGGGGTCCCTCTGGCTCTGACCGTTGAAGAGTTCCAGCCTCCCCCACTGTGGCCTTCAGAGGAGCTGTGGCCTGGGCTGGGGCTGTACCCTGGCAGGCATTTCCCTTGCCTCATGCAAAAGCTGTGCCTCAGGCTCCCTGGGCCAGACCAATAAACTGGGCTCATAAATGCCTGGCAGGGCAGCAGCCTCCCTCAAATAAAAAATGTCTTCCAAACCGCTTGAGAAAGGCCTGCTCTGGCAGCCCTGAGTCAGGCCCCCACAGGGGTGCTGGGGCAGAGGGCACGGGCTGCCAGCCTTTCTGGGTCAAGGGTCTGGGGAACCAGCTTCCTTAGTCATCCAGCCCTCTTCTCCGCGTTCCTCCTTCCTTCTGGAGATACACGCGGCTCTGGTCCTGCCTGCTGTAGGGCCTCACCCCCGCTGCTTCTCTTTCTCCAGGGTCCCCAGTGCAAACAGAGAGGCCAATCTCTGGCTGGCCTCGCGCCTGGATGGTGACGAGGCTCCAGGAGACAGTGCGTGGGAGCTGTTCGCCAGAAACAAGCAAGTGTGCATGAGAGAGCGGGTCCCTTCCACCCACAGGGAGAGCGCTTCCGGTGGCCCCCTCCATCAGACTGGAGAGTCCTCCAGGACGGGGGCTGCGCCTCCCCCATCAGATCAGAAGATTTGCAAAAGGGAGAGAGGGGCTTTGCTAACCCTAACTCCTATGAGGGACAAACATAGCAGACTAGATGACCTGTGTGGCCGGACTGTCTCCCCATCAGACAGGAAGCTTCTCCAGGACAGAGACGGTGCCTCCCCCATCAGACAGGAAGCTTCCCCAGGAGAGAGACGGTGCCTCCCCCATCAGATAGGAAGCTTCCCCAGGACAGAGACTGTGCCTCCCCCATCAGACAGGAAGCTTCCCCAGGACAGAGACTGTGCCTCCCCCATCAGACAGGAAGCTTCCCAGGGATAGGACAGTGCCTCCCCCATCAGACAGGATGCTTCTGAGGGACGGGCAGTTGGTCTGGGCCTCCCACAGAGCATGGGCTCTGCACACCAGCCTGTCCTCCTCTGTCTTTCTCCTTCAGAGCCAGCAGCCAGGAGGCGGGTGTTGTGTGTGGCTGGCGCCTGGGGAGCAGTGCTGGACCTCTGGAGGAAGGAGGCCGCACGTGGTCTCAGGAGAAGTGGGGCAGGAAGTAGGTGCTAAGGAAAGCAGTGGTTTGAAACAAGGTGCCCGCCCTGCCCGGCCACGCTGGCAACTAGAGCACCCAGGGCAGAGAGCCAGGGTCGGGCTGGGTGATTCAGGCCTGGGCTGGGGCTGGTTGGTTCTCAGACTCAGTCCCACCCTGACTGGCCTGACTGTGGGTCACGTGGGGAGTGGGGTCACTGAGGCTGGGGGAGCTGGGCTGACTGACGCAGGGGGAAGTGGGGGAGGGGGAGCAGGAGGTGCGGGCTGAGTCTCTGAGTCAGAGCTGGACAGCTCTCTGAGGATCAGCTGCCCAATCCTCTCCTTACAGATGGAAAGACGGAGGTCACGGGCAGGTGCCCAAGGTCGCCCAGCCAGTCTGCCGGGTGTTAGGGCTGGAACCCAGGCCTCCTGACTCCTGGCCTGGTGCCCCTTCTATTCTGGTGGCCTACTTCTTGGGGAGACCCAGCTTGTGCAGTCAGGGGGCCTCCCCTCCCATCTGAGGGTGGCTGGAACCCCTATCCTCACACCCCTGTTAGCGCTGAGCCCAGCTCACCCAGCGGGAGAGCCTACGCCTTGTCTGGAAGACTCCCTGCGCCTTTCCGCCTTTCCCCTGGGCACTTTGCATGAGACTTTCCAAAGTTTACCCCCAGTAAAGGCCCAGGTGGGTGCCTGCCTCGGGGGGGCTGGGGTCGCAGCCGGGAAGCTGTGGGTGCAGACTCCCCCTGAAGGTCCGGCTGAGGATCCGGGGCGTGTGGAGTTTGAGTTTCACTCCACTTATGGGGCCTGTGGTTTGTCCCTTCACGTCAATTTGCAGGCGTTTCTCATTCTGTTCTGGGTCAGTCCTTTGTCCGATGCAGGAGCTACGCGTATCCGCTCCTGTAAGTGGAAATGTCACTCCTTTAGTCATCAGCTCGTTCTGGGCCTCAGTGATGGATGGGCCGGGCCCTGTTTGTGCCGGTGCTGGGCACCAGGTCTGTGGCTGGGGCCCCTGCCCCCAGGGAACTCACCTCTGATGGAGGAGACTCGTTTCAATGGGAAGGAAACAAGGGCCCCCACCTGCCACACTCACATGTTTTCTATAAGAAGGTTAGTGAAGAAGAATGTGTTCGGAACCCAGGCAGGGTGAAAGGAAAGGTTTCCCCGTGTTTGTTTTCTGGGCTGAGTCTTTAAATCCTTTGCGGTGACACTGCTTCTAGAAGTTTCCTTGACTCCACCAGCCCCATTGGCTGACCCTGAGCTCACCTGCTGACCTCTCCCCTGGTTTCCACCCCGGTTTGGGTGTTCTGTCTGGACCCAGCAGGGCACTGTCGAAGTCTTGGCCCCGGAACCTGGCCCCCGGTGCTCCGTGGAGGTGAGTCATACAGCCGGGAGGGTGGGGCCCTGGTGGGGAGCAGGGGTGGGTCAGGCCTGGGGAATTCGCTGCGGAGCTGCGGTTTTGAAGTCCTCACCTGTCCTGGGGTCAGTGTGTGCCATGTCAGGCAAAGCCAGACTCCCCCTCCCACCCCTCGGGCTGCCAACCCTGAAGGGGACTTCGGAGGATGTGAGCCAGACAGGGCGCAGGCCAGCGCTTGGAGGGAAGGGGCCAGGCAGGGGCTGGGTCAGGTGGGCCTCATGGAGGCGGGGCCCAGGCCACAGGAACTCCGCAGCCAGCCGGTCAGCGGTCAGCGCACAGATGACAGGGCCTCGCGGGCTTGAGGGCAGTGTGTCCCGGAGGGCGGCTGTAGGCAGAGGCAGGGGGTGCGGGCGGCCTCGCAGGGCCCCAGTGCTGTGATCTGTGAGGCTTCTCTGAAGCTTGTCTAGGAAGGAGATGCCGTGAGCACCTTGGAGCAGGTTCCCAGGGGACTAACAGAGAAGCAAGGGGTGCGTTTGACCCTGGGAATGAACACCCAGCCTGGAATAGATCCAGAGACACAGAACATGGGACAGACTGCAGGCCCTCAGAGAGAAGGTGGTAGGTGAGCAGAGATCAACAAAGCACTGGTATGCGTATGTGCATAAGCCATGGACACGGACGAGAGGGGTGAAGGCCTGGGGCGGGGGAAGGGCAGGCAGCACTGTGGGGATGGGTGGTCACTCACGCGCGGCCTCTGCAGACTGTGCTGACCCCAACTCTCACCCCCACCCTCTTAAAGTCTTGGGGTCAGTGTGTGACCCGTTGTCTCTGCCTAATGTCGGCCTTCCTGGGTCAGGAGGTGGGACCAGGGGACCAAGCAGATCACCACATCCATGCCTTAACCCCTGTCCCCCAAGATCCGCGGGTGCTGCCTCCTGGAGGCCTGGGAATCCTGATCAGCCCACGAAGCATCACAGCCACCTTGGAGGGTGGAAGTGAGGCCCCCAGGCCCCGGAGGGCATGTGGCCAAGGCGAGGGCCAGGAAGAGGCAACCTATGGGCCCCCAGAAGGGGGAGTGTATGCACCCCACTTCCTTACCCAGCCATCAGGGCCCTCTCTGGAGTGGGCCTCTGCCCCAGGCTGGCTCCTGAACTCAGACCAGGCCAAGACCAGCAGGGGCTGGGTGGCCTCGGCCTGTGTCCGGTCAGCGGTCAGGGGTGCAAGGGTAACAGAGTTGGGCAGCCAGTGCCCAAAGCACTCAGAGACCATCACACTGTCTCCTGTCCCCCGACATGTACAGGAGGGCTCTGACTTGTGGGAGGTCTCAGTCAGGAGTGTCCCCCTCTTCTGGGCTGGGGGACCTACCTTTGACCCAGGCCAGGGGTGGGTGCAGAGCGCTGGAGAGCAGCAGCTGGGGAACACGGGCTTGGGGTCGGATGACTGCCCTGATTGACCTGTGTGGCCCTGGGCAGCGCCGGCCCCTCTCTGAGCCATGCTTTGCTCCCCTGTACCTGCCTTGCTGGGATGCAGGAGACCACGTGAGCTCTGGGAGTGCTCCGAGCAGGTGCTCAGTGTGTGTCCTCCCCTCTTCCTGTCAGGGTGGGGAACGTCCGGCCCGAGGGCCACATAAGGCCCATGGAATCGTTTGGTCTGGCCCTGCCAAGGCAACCGCAGGTGGGACTCGAAATTCAATAAAGCTAGGAGCGTTTTTCATAGCAACATAAATTTATATTCAGCGAATTATATTACGCGAGTGATGGTATAAATACCAAATAGCCCTTGGCGGAAAAAAGGTTCCATGCTCCTGCTTGGCGGGGGGCGGGGGGGGGAGCACTTTTGGGGGAGCCTGAGTTCTCACGTTGCTGATGCCAGCAAAGTTAGGGTGTAGCAACAGCTACCCTGCCTCTTATCCATTCTGCAAGGAGTGCCGGGGTGCCAGGGTGCCAGGGTGGGGAGGCGGAGGTGCCACCTGCGGGGGCCTGGTTCTGAGGAAGGACATGTTTGTGTGGTAAGAGCTGCCTTTCCCAGAAAAGACAGTGGGAGGTGGGCAGGAAAGGAGGATGTGGCAGGGGTGTCGCCAGCTTCCAGGGTGTTGGCCACAGCCCATCTGGTAAGACCTGGCTTCCTTGCCAAAGACTTAAGGAGATTACATTGTTTTCTTTGGAGCCAGGCAAGGTGCTGGGAGCTGGCTCCCAGCCTCCGCTCCGCAGCTGACTGCTGTGTGATCTGAGCCGCTCACCTCTCCTCTCCCGGCCTCAGTCTCCCTGCCCGTGACCTTCCGCCTGTACCCCAACAGTGCTGGGGCCGGTTTCACGGGCTGAGTCACCTGATGGCTCCCAGCCTCAGTTTCTTCATCTGCAGGGTGGGATGTCAAGGAGGCCGTGTGGTCAAGTCCAGTACAGAACAACAAGCCCCATTTTGCAGAGGAGGCTGAAGTAGCCCAGAGGGGTCAAGTGGCCGCCTGGGGTCACACAGCCAGTCAGTGATGGGCCAGTGCTCTGTCCACCGTGGGCCCAGCCTGCCCGACCACTGACCACCTGCACCCCAGTGCCACTACCTTTCTCCCCAGGGAATGGGCTGTGTGGCCTGGGCTCGAGTGCTGGTCCTCTCTGGGCTCATTATCCGTGACAAGCCAGGCTCCTCACAGGGCTGTAGGGACTGTTGGAGGGGGTGGGGGAGCGGGTGGGCTTTGAGCCCCCACTCTGCTTGGCCCTGAGTGTCTACTCTCTTATGTGTTTTAAACGTGAACCCACAGACTTCCAGGTTTATCTCTGAAGCTTCCTCTTCCCTTGATTTTTTAGGAATGTAGGTGCCCTCTGTCCCCCCCCAGCCATCAGGGCCCTCCCTGGGGTGGGCCTCTGCCCCCAGGCTGGCCCCAGGACTCAGACCAAGCCAAAGCTTGGAGGCTCCAGGCCTTGAAGGGGTGCCAGGGTGACAGAGTTGGGCTGCCAGTGCCCAAAGGACCTTACTGGTGTGAGGCAGCTGGGAGGGGTGTCGCGTGAGTCCTCCTGTAGGCCAGACGCATGACAGTTTTGCCTTCCCAGGGAGGGCGTTGGGGCGTATGTGATGCAACAGGAGGCGGAGGCCAAGTGGTCCCTGAGCCTGGAAGCACTGGTGGCACTGGCAGCACACGAGGTAAAAGCTACCCTGGCTCCACCATCCTCCTCGGAGGCAGGAGAACGTAGCAATTAACACCCCATTCCTGTGGATGGGGCAGCAGCTCTGCCTCCATCCTCATTAGCAGGAGACCTGGGACTTGTTGCTTCAACTCCCTAAGCCTGGAGTCCCTCCTCTTCAGAGCAGAAATGATAGCTCACCTCCCAGGTTTGATGCAAGACTGACAGACGGTGCTGATACGTGCTCGGCCCAGAACTGGTACACGGGACATGCTCAGCGACACGGGCTTCCACTGCTACCCTCCCTGCCTCCCACACCCGCACCTCGGTCCTCAGCGCATCCCCCGTGGTGGCTCTTCCAAAACTTCCTCGTGACAACGTGTTCACGTATCCCACCTTCTCCATCAACCATGTTTTCCTCTCAGGCAGGCTGGGGCCAGGCTTGTTTCTCCTCCTGTGGCCTGGTCCATGGTAGAGCCCAATAACTATTATCTCTATTATAAAAAGCCAGCGGCCGTAACACCATAACAACCAAACGACCGGTCACCAGGAGGTGCATTGATGGGTCTCACAGCGAGGCAGATTTCTGGGTCTCACACGATTTTGCCTGCTGGGTCTCTAGTTGTTGAATAAATGAATGAGTGGTTTTGGGAAAGATGTCGGACCGGTCTGTGTAATGCTTTCTCCCTTGGGGGTCTTGGCAGAGGCGATCTCATCAGCAGCATCGATGGTGAGAACAGTGGCTGCACAGGCCAGGCCCAGGTGGGGTGTCCCATTGGACAGAGCTGCCCTGGTGGAAAGAAAAGAGGAGTTTTTCACGGAACCATGAGAATCCACGTTTCTGACTCTGGAGTCGGCTTTCTGTCCTTCATCCCACTTTGCCTCCAGGAGGCTGTGTGTTTTGTGGCCCTTGCCCTCTCTGGGCCTCTTTGCGTCTGGGTGTTCAATGAGGCGGGTGGGCCATGTTTCCTGGCAGGGCTTGCCGAGATGCGAAGCTCTGTGTCAGGTGATGCCCAGCGAGGTCCTCTCCTCACCCCTTTCCAGGCCTGAGTCCCCAGCTCCGAGTGAGCCAGCAGGAGGTGCTGGCCCGGCTGATTCTCACAGTGAGACCTCAACTGGAGCCAGGGTGGCTGACATTGGAAAATACCGGCTCTCCGCTCTGGCAGCTGCAAGGAAGGCCAATGTCAGAGAGGGACCCCCAAATCCCCCGCCTCTCCCTCCTTCATCAAAGGTTTAGATAACACAAAGAATGCTCATGGAGGAGGGTCTGAAAGATGCCAAGCAGACACTCTTATAGACACCCCACCCCCAACACACCTGCGGCTCAACCAGACACAATCCTGAGGATGTTGTGAATCACTTAGTTCATTGTCCCACACTTGCCCCATTTATTCATTTATTTTTCATATTTTTGTTGATTTCAGAGAAGAATGGAGAGGGAGAAAGAGATAGAAACATCAATGATGAGAAAGAGTCATTGATCAGCTGCCTCCTACAAGCCCCACGCTGGGGATCAAGCCCACAACCCCGGGCATGTGCCCTGGCCGGGAATCGAACCCTGACCTCCAGGTTCAGAGGTCCACACTCAACCACTGAGCCATGCCAGCTGACTTCCCTATTTATTAAACCCCACCCAGGGGTGGGGGGATTTCCTGCAGCTCGCAGGGCCTGGAAGAGCTGGCTTCTCTTCCTTGTCTGGGTTAGTTTTACCTTGTGAGCACCATGATTCATGGAATAGATTGTATTTCCCCTTTTTCCCTGGGCTACCAGGGAACTCAGAGGGAAGTACACCAACCAGACAGGATGTCCACCTCAGTCTTTGTCTTTTTGCCCCCAACTCTTTGACTTAATTTTCTCACTTAAAATAAACTGTTGTCCTGGGCATATTTCATTCGGGTGTGGGATATACATTCACGAAGAAATGTTGAGTCTTCCCGTGGAGTGGGTGCTGCAGGAAGAGAGGCACAAGGAAGGGAGGGAAGAGGAGGACAGGGAGGCTGTAGATGGACAGAAGCTTCTGGAAAAGCCCAGTCAGGGAGCAAGTCCCCAGAGGGGGCTGCAGGGGTAGGGGAAATAGAGGAGTATGATCAGGACAGGGGGTGGGCGCTGAGTGAAGGGCTGTCATCAGGGGTCTGGTCTGGGGGCCTTGAACGCCAGGCTAAATGTCTATTTCTTGAGGATCAACTATATCCCAGGCACTTTACACCCCACAGAAGTCATTGACAACTTCTACACTATTCCAGACTGTAGGAATTAGGAGACTGAGCCTCAGAGAAGTTAAATCATTTGTCCAGGGTCCTGAAGTACAAGGCATGGCCAAGCCCAGATCGAAACCCTAGATGGTAGGCCCGCAAGTCTAGGCTTTGTCCACTCGGCCACCCTCCTTTAACCTGGAGGCCATACGGGGAGGCAGCAGGCTTTTCAGGGGGGCGATGTCGCCTGCTTCTGACAGATCACTGCTGCCTGTGGTGTGGAGGACAGTGATCCTGGGGACCGGAAGACCAGGAGGCTGCTCAGGTCTCAGCTGAGAGATGGCAGTGGCCAGGTGATGGTTGGGGTGAACTAGGGGGTAGAGAGGAAAGGATGGGGCAGAGAGATTTGAAAGGTAGAGCTGACAGGTCAGGGGGGTGACTGTTTGATGTTGGGGGTGGGGTAAGGGAAGATCAAAGAGGTTGCCTGGGTCCGGGAGGTGTAGCTCAGTGGTTGAGCATCAACCTATGAACCAGAAGGTCATGGTTCGATTCCTGGTCAGGGCACCTACCCAGGTTGTGGGCTCGATCCTCAGCGTGGGGCTTGTGTGCTAGGCTAGGGTGAGGGACTGCGGCATGGAAGGGTTACAGAATGTTACAGAATGTGCTAAGGGGAGGAAATGGGACATGAGAAATTGAATGTGCTGGGAGGGGGGACTGACATATGGAGGATTGTGTCAGGGTTAGGAACCATGGAAGAAAAATTGCTAGATTGTCTTAGAAAAGCAATGTGTTATGATACGCTCCAGCCAGGTGTGACTGTCTAGCCCCTCTCCCCCTTTGTTCTTATGAACTTTCTATGAACTTCTGAGGTAACACTGTTGTGCTATAAAGGATCATACTGCATACAGTGGGGCCTTGACTTACGAGTTTAATTCGTTCTGAGACCGAGCTCGTTAAGGAGTTTGTTAACTCAAATTACTCTATCAACTCAATGCAAAAAAATCAGCCGAGAGACAGCTGGTATCTCAAAAAACTCGTTAGTCGGGACACTCATAAGTCAAGGCCCCACTGTATATATTTTTAAAAAAGAGGTTTCCTGGGTTTCTTGTTTGGGCACCTGGGGTGGGGGCAGCACCATTTGCTGAGATGGGAACAGGCCAGTTGGGGGCAGAGAAGGTGGTGATGTGCTTGCGGGGGGCGGGGAGGATGACTCCACTGACTACAAGCTCCCTACCCCCCTGCCCGCCCCCCACCAGGTCTGTATTGTGCCCAGCCAGCTCCACATCTGGTGTCATTAACGCGGCCGATGCGGCCACTGAGGACCTTCTCGAGCCCAACAGGAGTCGATGATTCCTGAAGGTCTATGGTGCCCAGCAGATACCTGGACCTGGGGTTCGAGCTCTGAGGGCACCGAGTGGATGGAGTTGGGTGATTTGTGACCCTACTTCCTGTATTAGAGCCACTGGCCCCCGGGCTCTCTGCCTGCAGGAAGCAGTGTGTACCCTGTTTTCTCATGGTGGCTGAGTCAGAGCCTCTGAGGTCCCTTCTCCACCACCTGGGGGGCCAGGATCCTTCCCTGGGTCCCAGGAGGCACAGGAAGGGGTTGGGGATGACCTAGGGGACCCCAGGGGAGTAAGTCAATATAAGAAGCTGAGAGTTCTCAACAGGTGTGAGAACTCCGACTTCTAGAACAGCACCTGTATACAGTGTCCAATAGATATTTGTCAGTGAGGGGATGAATGAAAGCCATGGGCCCAGGCTTGGCTTCCGGTGACTTTACTGTGTCATCACAGGTATGTCATTGCTCTTCTCTGAGCCTCGGTTTACCCAGCCGGAAGCGAGGGCTGGATTGATGGTCTCTAGGGGCCCTTCCAGCTTGACGTCGGGGACTCCGCAGAGCACTGTCCCTGTGCTCGGGGCGCTGCGAGTGGAGCAAGGCCGAGGCTGGCTCTGCAGATCCCCCCTCCATGGCTGTCTCAATAAGCTCAGGCACAGATGGTGTGTGTGTGTTGGGGAGGGGGGTCCCCCAGAGTGAAAGAGCTGGTGTCAGCAATCATGGGGGCAGCCCAGAACCCACTCTGACTGGTCACAAGGCCTGAGGCAGGCGAGTTCCATGCCCGATGGTGGCAAGACTCACCTGGGCCCAAGTGACTTCTCATCAGCATCAAATGACTTCCCCAACCAGTGTTATTCCCTCCATCACCCTCCTTACCCACCAATCCATACCTAGGCAATGCTGGGGTCTGGAACGAACTGCCCATGGCCGGGCCTGACTTACAGATGGGTTTTGCTGGACCCATAGCGTCCTCCTGGTAAGAAATGTTGAATGTGAACGTGTGGCCAGAGCAGGCTCTATACCCGTTGCCACCGTTGCGGCTCTTCCCTATTGTCTTGCATTTGGCAGCTCCACACATGTATGCTCTCTGCCTGACCCCTGGAGGCATCTGAGGTTGGAAACGGTCTAGCTCAACAGCCCCATTTGTAAATAGGGAGACTGAAGAGGGGGTACGTCTAGATCAATGGAATCCTAGATTTGTTGAGATTGGAAGAGCCCATGACATCACCAAGGTCTTATTTTCAGATCTCAGCTCCACTGTCTTTCCCCAGATAAGCCTAACCCCGTGGTCGGCAAACTGGCTTGCGAGCCACATGCGGCTCTTTGGCCCCTTCACTGTGGCTCTTCCACAGAATACCACGTGCGGGTGCACATGTACATGCAACTGAAACTTCGTGGCCCATGCGCAGAAGTTGGTATTTTGTGGAAGAGCCGATATTTTGTGGAAGAGCCACACTGAAGGGGCCAAAGAGCCGTATGTGACTCACGAGTCGCGGTTTGCCAGCTGTAGTTTGCCGACCACTGGCCTAATCCGACCAGCCCACTGGGTACAGCACCCCATCCAGTCTGCCCCTGCACCCCGCTTCCTTGTGTCTCACCCCTCCTGACATCCTAGTCTCTAGCCTGTGGTTTATTCTGTCTCTCTTGCTACCCTGTATGCCCCCTGAGGGCAGGATCATGGTTTGTCTAGTTCACTATTGTATCCCCAGGGCCAAGAATGATGCCTGGCACATGGAAGATGCTGGAAAGAAATGGTTGAAGAATGGGGAAAATGAGGCCTTAGACACAGCCGCACCGGCATCAGACACCCTCTTGCCGCGTTTCCCTGGGTTGTTCGGGGACATCCTGGAATCGAGCTGGAGCCCACGGTCACCCGGCAGTGGGCAGGTCTCCCCCCCTCCGCATGGGGATGCGTGTGCGGCTGACCCGGACAGGCCCTCCCAGCAGTTTGGTATGTTCTACTGGGAGGGGAGAGGGGCCAATGATGTCATTCCGCTCCACTGCCCCGGCGCCTCCCAAATTTGATTTATTAAGTCTGGAATTTCAAGTTCAAGTAGACCGCAGAATGGGTGTGCAGGAGGTGACTTTTGAGGGTTCTGAGCAGGGTAGTGGCCCTGGCAGTGCATGGTGTCTGGAAAGAAATGTTCTCAGAGACGAGGAAAGAGGGAGGGAGGCAGGGAGCAGATAGCAGAGGGTGGGCAGGGAGGCCAGGACAGGAAATGCCTCTGGTTTTCCCCCAAGAGTAAACATTTTTGCTCACCAAAGCTGTTCAAACAATACACAAAAGCATGAGGAAGAAGGTAGAACGACCCGATATTCTACCTCCCAAGGATCTAGACCAGGGGTGGGCAAACTTTTTGACTCGAGGGCCACAATGGGTTCTTAAACTGGACCGGAGGGCCGGAACAAAAGCATGGGTGGAGTGTTTGTGTGAACTAATATAAATTCAAAGTAAACATCATTACATAAAAAGGTACGGTCTTTTTTTTCAATAGTTTTATTCATTTCAAACGGGCCGGATCCAGCCCGCGGGCCGTAGTTTGCCCACGGCTGATCTAGTCAAATATTACGAGCCCATTTAGGGTCAGATGGCCTGGGCTCCGATCCCGGCTCCACACTTTCCAGCTTCGGATCTTGAAAGGGTCCCTTAGCATCTCTGTGCCCTGGCGTTTTCATTTGTAAAGTGATGCTCCTCTCAGCCTCTCTGCCCACTCTCTGCTATTTGCCCCCACTTTCCTCCGGCTCTGAGAACATTTCTTTAAAGATACAGTGACCTGGTCTGGCCCCTGCCCTGCCCACAACCTGCAGAAGGCACCTCCTGCAGACGCATGCTGTGCTCTGTTTGAACTTGGGATTCCAGGCTTAATTGGTACCTGCCATCTAGTCTTGTTGTGAGGATTAGATAAGTCAGGACGTGGAAGGGGCTTAGAGTACTGCCTGGCATGTGGTGAGGGCTCTGTATGTGTTTGCTCGCATTTTGTCATCATCATCATCATTGTTGTCATTGTTGCCATCATCGTCACCATTATCATCATCTTTGCAGATAGTTCTTTGAACACAATTCCATCTTTTCCATCCATCCATTCACCCATCCACCGACCCACCCATCCACCCATCCACCCATCCATCCACCCATCCATCCACCCATTCACCTACCCATCCACTCATCCAACCATCTATCCACTCACTCATCCAACCATCCACCCACCCACCAACCCACCCAAACACCCATCCATCCATTCACCTTCCACCCACCCATCCACCAACCCACCCAAACACCCATCCATCCATCCACCTTCCACCCACCCATCAACCACCCATCCACCCCTCCTTTTTTAATGGGAATATGCCATGTGCCCTTAGGGAACCTGCAATTTGCACTCTACATTACATTACATATGAACAAAATGGCTCTGGCCCTGGTTAATGGCCTCACATCCCTGAAACACGGTTATGCTGGGTTCTGTATCCGTGGGCAAACCTAGACTTTGTCTTGGTGCTTTGGGTGTAATAAACTTTGTAGACCAAGAATATTTGTTCTGAGATCTGCTGGTGGTAAGAAAGATCATTCCAGGAAGAGCTTTAAAATCGAAAGTAACCAAAAATATGTTGATGCTGTTTTTATGCTTCTTGTCTCCCTCATCAGGTTGGGGGTTCCTGGAGGCAGAGCCTGTGTCCCCCCTCTGGCCCCATCAGACTGGTTCCCAGACAGTGGCATCCTTCCTTTCTCCACCTCCCTCTTTGCTATCTTCCCAGACCTGTGAAGGGGGACTTCTGGTTGTGTGTCCTTTATTCCGTCTGTGCAATGACTAGCCGGAATGAGAGGACCCCGTGGCTGAGGAGGGGTGTCCTGTGGTTCCTGAGGGAACTTTCCTCCTCATCACCCCCAACCGCCCACATGGAGGGAGCATGCCCCCTGTCATTCATCATCTCCACTCAGAGGTCTACTAGACATTTCATGTCTAACAAGTCCAACATGGAACAGCCAACCCCCTGCCCAGCCTGCCCACCCGCAGCCTTCCCCGTCACTCCTTCTAGCTGCTGGGGCCCCAAACACCGCAGCTATCCTTGACTCCTTTCTTTCTCTCACGCCCACATCCAATCCATTGGCAAACCTTCTCAGTTCCAGCTTCAAGAATCCAACCACTTCTCACCACCTTCACTGTTGCCCCAGGACCAAGTCACCACCATCTTTTGCTTGGAAGAATTTCACTGCACCGTCTAACGTCAACCACACTTAAGAAGAGTTGAATTGCCCTGACCGGTTTGTCTCAGTGGATAGAGCGTCGGCTTGTGGACTGAAAGGTCCCAGGTTCGATTCCAGTCAAGGGCATGTACCTTGGTTGCGGGCACATCCCCAGTGGGCGGTGTGCAGGAGGCGGCTGATCGATGTTTCTCTCTCATGGATGTTTCTAGCTCTTTATCCCTCTCCCTTCCTCTCTTTTAAAAAAATCAATTATATATATATATGAAGAGTTGAATTTTAATGCATGGCCAAAGCAGGCTCTATTCCCTGTGTCTTTGTCTCTAGAATACAAATGTGTCAGAGCAGGGATTGTGGTTTGTGTTGTCCATCCCCAGCACCTGTGTCCCCATCACCCTAACGAGTGCCTAACACAGAGCTGGCGCTCAATGAATGACTGTCAAATGAATGAATGAAGTTCCATTAACACCCAAGCACAGGCGGGAGCCAGCACTTGCCAATGCTAAAAGGAGGGGGTTTTCAGAAACGAATCACCCCTCCCCAGGCCATTGCTCTGAGCGCCTTCTCTGAGCGCCAGCTCTGGAGTCGAGGTAGGAGGGCAGACCCCCACATCGTGGCGGGTGGGAGTGCTGGAGTCAGAGGGACCCGGGGTGCAAACTCTGGCTCTGCCGCCTCCTATCTGTGTGACCTGCAGCTGTGATTCTCCTCCTGTGAAATGGAGATACTACTGATCATTACTGGCATTTCTTTAAAAAATGTATTTTATTGATTTCAGAGAGAAAGGGAGAGGGAGAGAGAGCGAGCTAGAAACATTAATAATGAGAATCATTGATCGGCTGCCTCCTGCACGCCCCCTCCTGGGGATTGAGCCCGCAACCTGGGCATGTGCCCTTGACTGGAATCGAACCTGGGACCCTTCAGTCTGTAGGCCGATGCTCTATCCACTGAGCCATACCAGGTCAGGCTGGCATTTCTTTTACTGAAAGCTAGGTGCCCGGCACTGCACTGAACCTCTCACACATAGCTCATGCGATCCCCCTACCACAACGTTCATCTTCCATGGGGAGCTAGAGCTGCAGAGAAGTGAACTACCCAAGGTCGAGGCTGTAGAGGCAGGGCGGATTGGAGCCCAGGCATTCCGACCTCACAGGGCTTTATGTGCTGCCTGACCTCCTGTCATATGAGATAAGATCTGTAAACTGCCTAGCCAGCGCCTGGTGCACGTAGTCAGCCCTCCGAGGACGCTGACATCTTTACGTGTGGGGTGAGGCACCAAGAGTCTGAGGAGAGAGGCAGAGCCAGGGGAGGGGCACGGGGGCTGATGGAGTTCAGTAGTCCTGTGTTGGCAGCTGAGCTCCCCACCAGGGGCAGGAGCTGAAACTCCCTTCTCCATCTTCCAGAGAAGCCTTGGGGCCTCCTCCCCAGGCCTCCGGATTGACAGGCCTGAGTGAGGACTGGGCGTGGGGCCAGGAGGTGGGGACTTAGCTCAGGCAGGCTAATCAGGTCTCAGGGTGAAATTAAAAGGGAGGAGGAAAGCACGAGTTCCATCAGAACTCACACTTCGTCCCGGCTCCCAGGTGCCGGGAGCGGACCTGGGACACCGGGCGCGAGGAGGTCGGGAGCCAGGGCGCAGGATGGCCTCGCAGAGGGCTGTGCGGCTGAGCCTGAAGAAGCCCACCCATGCGGTGTGTGTGGTGGGAGTCGAGACCTTTGTGGATGTTCGCAGGTGAGACCCGAGAGGCGCTCGCCTGGCCGCAGAGTGAAGGAGTAGAGGCAATGGGTGGGTGTGGGATGGCCGCCTGGTACCTGTTTTGACAGCGAGCAGGTGGGGTTGGCTGTAGAGCTTGGAGGGAGGTTCTAGGGTATCGGGTCCACCTTGGGGCCCTGGCTCGTGGGCACCAGGGTCAGGACCCTGGTCTCGAGCCCCCCCGCTGGACAAGGGTTCCAGCTCTGAGCCCTGGGGTCAGGCTCTGGGGTCTGGGCTCTGCGTCCTGGGGTCTGTGTGGAGCTTGCGTGGAGCATCAGAATGAATTGCTCAAACCCGAGAACAGGGCTGGGCGTCCCTCAGTTTCTTGCCAACAATTCGCCTCTCTGAGGTGGAGGGGTGAGGTGTGTGGCAACTTGATCCTTGGAGGCTAACCAGGGTGATAGGCATCAGGAGGGACTAATTAGGGGCTGATTTAATGAGTTAAAAAAAAGAAAAGAACTTGCAACAAGATCAGGGCTTGTGTTGGCCACGATGGGGGTGGGGGTGGGGGTCATGGTGGCAGCGATGACATCTGAGGGGCAGCAGCAGCAGCAGCTTCTGTCGGTCCAAATCCTCCCTGTCCTGGCTCTGCCCCGGTGGGGGGCAGGCCCAGGGACCTGGCGCAGCTTCAGGTTCCCCACCTGACCATTGATGGAGTTAGACTGAGGTCCCCTGGGGGCCTTCCCAGCTCTGACAGATGAGCTATGGATTCCATCTTGCTGTACAGATAGGGCTGGGGCCCCAGCAGATGGGGGCTCAAGCAGGAACCCTCTCCTAGAGGGGGCTGGGGCTGTTCCACGGTGGGGGTCTGAGCTCCTACGGCCCTCCTGGGCCTCAGTACCTGCGCTCTCCCAGTCTGGTGAATGAATGCCGGCCCGGCTTCCCACCCGGCCTCAGGTGAGCCTCTGACCCAGAAGCCCTCCGGGCCGACCCTCTCTCTGCAGCGGACTGAGGCCCCGTTGAAGGGCCGGGAAGGAGAGCCAGGAACCCTGGAGGTCAGACCGTGCCTCTAAGTCATAAGGGGGGCCCTGCGGTGGCTTTGGTTCTCGCAGAACTAAGTGGCCAGCAGAGACCCCATTATCTCTTGCTCCTTTCCACAATTTCCCCTCTTTCTGCTTTTGAGAGTATGTTTATTAAAGCTGGAGACAGTGAGACAAGGAAGGGCCTCGGGTAGAAGAAGCCACAGGAGAGAGACGAGGCAGAGCTGCTTTGGCTCTAGAAATGTTTGCGAAAGAAGGGAGCGAAGGCGGGGCTGCTGTCAGCTCCCTGGAGAGCCAGAGAAAAAGGGCCTTGGGGACAGGCTCGGGGGACCCGCTGTCGCTGCCCATTGCTCCCCTGGTTGCAAGTCTCCTGGGGTCCCTTAGAGTTCAGGAGGTGCACTCCTGCGGGAGAGCCAGAGGAGGGAGGCAAAAGCACAGGCATGCTCCTGGGAAGGCCAGTGGGTGAATTTTTTTCAGTCACAGTTGACATGCAATATTATGTTAGTTTCAGGCGTACAGCATAGTGGTTAGACACTTATAGAACTCAGAAAGTGACCAGCCGGATCAGTCTAGTGCCCATCTGACACCATCCATAGTTATTCCGTACGATATCATGACTGTATTCCCTATGCCACACTTTATTCCCTCGTCTCCTGCCCTTTTAACACAGGGGTTGCCAGACTGAGCAAATGAACACAGAGGACTCCCGGTGAGAGTTGCGTTTCACATAAACAGCGACTTTTTTTTTCGGTCCCTTAGAGTTCAGGAGGTGCACTCCTGCGGTGGAGCCAGAGTGGGGAGGCAAAAGCACAGGCATGCTCCTGGGAAAGCCAGTGGGTCAATTTTTTTCAATCACAGTTGACATGCAATATTATGTTAGTTTCAGGCGTACAGCATAGTGGTTAGACACTTATAGAACTCAGAAAGTGACCAGCCGGATCAGTCTAGTGCCCATCTGACACCATCCACAGTTATTCCGTACGATATTATCACTGTTTTCCCTATGTCGCACTTTATTCCCCCGTCTCCTGCCCTTTTAACACAGGGTTGCCAGACTGAGCAAATGAACACAGAGGACTCCCGGTGAGGGTTGCGTTTCAGATAAACAGCGACTTTTTTTTTTTTTTTAAAGTACAGTAGTTCCCCCTTATCTGCGGTTTCGCTTTCCACGGATCAGTTAACTGTGGTCTACCATGGTCTGAAAATATTAAATGGAGAATTCTAGAAGTGAAGAATTCGGATGTTTTGAGTTGGGCACCATTCTGAGAAGTGTGAGGAAATACCACGCTGCTCCGTTTCATTCGGCCTGGGATGTGAATCATCCCTTTGTCCGGCACCCACCTCCTTGCATCTCATCACGTAGGCCTCGTGTCCTCTCACGTCGTCACAAGAAACGGAAGGATGAGCACAGTGCAGTCAGGTATTTTGAGAGAGGAGAGGCCACCACCGTCAGATAACTTTTATTTCAGGATCTGGTTGTAATTGTCCTATTTTATTATTAGTTATTGCTGTTAGTCTCTTATTGTGCTTAGTTTATAAATTAAACTTGACCGTAGGTATGTATGTGTAGGACAAAACGTGGTATGTAGAAATACCACCCACACGGTTTCGGGGGTCCACTGTGGGTCTTGGAACGTCTCCCCTGTGGATAAAGGGCGTCTAATATATTGCATGGGACGTGCTTGTATTTTTAAAAATCTGCTGTTCAGCTGAAATTCTAACTGAGCGAGGCACCCCATACTTTCTCTGGCAATGCTGTTTTAACACCAAGGGGAGAGAAGAGGTCCCTAGTGGGCCCCATCTTCCCAACTCCAGACCCCTGTTCTCATCCCATGGGGTGGCTGTTTCTGGAAGTAATTTCAGAACCTCAGGCCCTTGGTGCGCATTTGACTGGGAGCCAGATCACCTCTGACGGAGTTAGAAGCAGGGACCTCTGGGAGCCTTCCCCTCGGCCACTGACCTGCTGTCTGGCCTGGGCCACGTCACTGGCCCTCTCTGAGCCCCAACAAGATGAGTTGTGTCCCCTCTTCAGTTCAGCGTGGAGGTGAAGTGCCCAGACTCTGGAGCTGGACAGACTTGGCTTCTCGTCTGCACTGCCCCCATTCATGGCAGAGTGCCCCCGGGCAAGCTGCTGCCCGTCTCTGAGCCTCAGTGTCCTCATCTGACAAATGGAGAAACAATGGCACGCACCGTCAGGGGTTAGGAGGAGGGTATATGAGACGTGCATGTGCAGGGCCCTGTGCATGGAGAGTGCTCACAGCAGTGACGGCTCTGTGGGGTCCTCCAGTTCCTGCGCTTTCCATCATGCCTCTGAGCGTGGGGGACAGAGGACAGGTCGGGGTGCGTGTGGTGGGAACAGAGGATGGTGCTGACTGTGTCTCCTTTGGGACCACCAAGCACCTTAGCAGCTCCAGTGCGGGCCCTGCCCCGCTGAAGGCACAAGGATGTTGCCTGGGATGCTCATAGCTGCCGGGCTCTGCGTGTCTCTGGGAGGGGGTGCTGCTTCGGGGTCCTGAGTGAGCACTCTGAGAGGCCTCCACTCAAGAGCCTGCCAGGAACCTTCTCCCCGGTGCTGGTGGTGACAAGGTCATAGCCACTGCGTCTCTGCACTAGAAACAGGAGCTTCTTTGGCAGCAGATTGGTTTGAAAGTGACCTAGAGAACTCCCTGCAGGCGAGGCCTGCCGTGGGTGCAGAGAGGGACGCGGCATTGTCACGGGAGGTGAACAAAGGGGGATGGTGTTGTCAACCTGGGAGTTTGAAGAGGAGCCTGAGGCTCACTGCAAGGCCTTGGCCGGCCAGGAGGAAGGGGCTGCACCTGATCATGAACTTGGGGCTCCCCCACCCCTTGCTAGGTGCCTGGCCATGCGAGGGGCAGCTGAGGCCATGCAAGGGGTTTCTATCCAGCCTTGCTGCTGGAAGGGTGAGCCTCCCAGAAGAGGAGGTGTGCCGTCACCTCAGCTGCCCGGAGTTTGAACCCTCCAGGAGAGCCTGTGGAGACGGGCGTGTGGGGGTGACATCACGGGAAGTGATTCATTCCCCCAGGTGCGGAGTGGACTGGGGTTTGGAGAGATATTTGTGTTTGGGTAATTGTGTGCCCCAGGGTGTCTCAGCCCAAGAAAACCTTAGAGCTCCCCTGTAGCATGTGCTGCAGATCCTACCCCTCCCTGCAGCAGGCTAGCTCATCACCCTGACCCCTCACACCAGTGGGCTAGCTCACCACCCTGACCCCTCACCCCAGAGGGCTAGCTCACCACCCTGACCCCTCACCCCAGAGGGCCAGCTCATCACCCTGACCCCTCACCCCAGAGGGCCAGCTCACCACCCTGACCCCTCACCCCAGTGGGCCAGCTCACCACCCTGACCCCTCACCCCAGTGGGCTAGCTCACCACCCTGACCCAGGTTGGCCAGACTTCCCTGGCTGTCTACATCTTTGCTGGGAGGTGGCCCTCAGAGGACGCATACAAAAAAAGAGGGGCTGGGCAACAGGGGGAATCCATCAGTGGCCCAGCCTGGCCCTCCTCGTCTGCCCAGGAGGCCATGATGACAGCTGGCTACATTTACTTCGGGATGGAGGAGGAGAAGGCTGGCTGGGTAGGGGGCAGGGATAGTCTCCTGGAATTTCTCCCAAGCCTCCTGCAGCGCTGCAAAAGCATCAACACAAAAGAGACCCTTGGGATCCGAGACTGGAATTCAAGGAGCGCAGGGGGAGGTCGCTATGGGACCTCTCAGACGAGCCAGAGAGAGGACCCAGGAGGCTGCCTTCTCTGGGGCTCCCTTATCTCAAAACAAGAAAATGCCGGAACAGAGTTCTAAACTTGTGGCCAATATGTTCGTAATTCCTTCATTATTCAGGAATAAATGAAGGCTTTTAACTTGCACAGAAGTGCAATGAGGCATAAGTGCTTCACGTGGTAATTTAATTACGGGATTGATGCCGGCGTGAATCACAGTGACTGGCAGGTTCCGACAGCCGGGCTGGGACCCGGGTTTCACGCCTCGTGAGGGCCTTCCTGTTCCGCGTCCCATTCCATCGCACGTGTTAATGTTTGAAATTGAGGGTTCTTGGAAAACAGGAGGCCAGGGTCCCCCATAAGTTCCCTGGGACCACAGAGGTCTGTGAGCTGTAGACTCTGGATGGGGAGTGTATGTTCTTGGGACGCGCAATACCGTTCGTCAGGGAGGGCCTCAGTGGCCAGACACCCCTCAGCTCAGGGGGCTACCTGACCCCTGACCCCTGCTGCCACCCGTCATTTTCAGCTCTATCGGCCCCTCTTTCCCGCCCGCTCCTGGCCCCATCGCCGCTCCCCTGTGCCCCCCTCCTTATCATTTCCAGTCTTGGCATCACCCCAGTTCTTCACCTTTTCCTTTCCCTTTCCAGCTCCTGTCACTTCCAACTTCCAGTTTTCTCTTCTCCTCCCAGACCCCGCCCCTCTGCCCTGGGTGGGCGGGAAGGTCTGACAGAAGATTCCAGATGTAAGGAATGGGGGTGTCGCTCACTGGCGATGGAGATTCCTCCTCGATCCCAGAATGCCTTCCCTGTGACGTGTTGTCCTGTCCATTGCTCTGCCCCTCTCTGTGCTTCTAAGCAGCTCTGCCAAGTGGCCCTGATGCTCAGAGAGGTGGGGGTGGGCCGTGGGGCCGGAGGGAGATGAGAGTCACGTGATGACAGCTGAGAACAGGACAGGTCTTAGTCATCACCGCCGGCCGGGGTCAGGCTGGTCCTTGCAGACCGTGTGAACTTGGCCATCGCTTAGCTTCTCTGGATCTTCCCCCACTTCCTAGATGGCGATAAACTTCGTGTGTGAATTTGACCCCGCTTTGCAGATGAGGAATTTCATGATGCCAGAGTGCAGGCTGGCTTGCCTTCATTCTATAGATGGGACACCCGGCTGAGAGGGGAGAAGTGATTCATGACTCTGACTCCATTCAAGGCCTTCGCTCAGGGGCGTTCTGGTCCCAGCCCCTGTTCGCCTCTGCCGGGAAGGCTCCTGGGCTAAGCTGCCCCCCTCCTCCCAGACCCCATTCCTGGGCAGGCAGGGGTCCCCTTAAAAGAAGGCCTGGCCATTCTGGGCCCTCCTTCCAGGCTCCGAGTGTGGCTTCCGCACCCCCGCCCCCTCAAGCAATGGCAGGCATAAGGCACCCGTAATTGTTACCTCTGAATTTCAATCCATCTTCTGTAAAATGGGGAGAGTAAAAATTTCCCCCACCCCGCCCTGCTCAGCATACAGGGGCTGTGGGGGTGGAATTGGAATGGAGGGTAAGTGTGTTGTAGATTGCGATGTGCCAGCTCTGTGTGGGCCCTACCCTTGTCACCCTGGGGTGACTCATCCATCCTTTCTGGTGCCCAGTGCAATGCCCTATGCCAGTGGTCGGCAAACTGCGGCTCGCGAGCCACATGCGGCTCTTTGGCCCCTTGAGTGTGGCCACGAAGTTTCAATCGCACTGTATGTGCGCGCCCGCACGTGGTATTTTGTGGAAGAGCCACACTCAAGGGGCCGCAGTTTGCCGACCACTGCCCTATGCACAGTAGGTGCTCAGGAAATGAGTGTTGAGCAGCTGGCAGCACTAACAGGAGACCCATGTGCCCCTGGGAGCTGCCATCCTTCAGGACTGGAGTCTGTGGGGCCAGTCGGACATGGTGAGTCTCAGCTCCAGGCACAAGGGCCCACAGAGCTGCCCCACCTGCTGGGGCCTGCTGGCTGGTCCCATGGTATCTCTTGTGGCTTCGGTTCAGGGGTCTTCAAGTCCAGGACACTTGGGCGGTGGCACCCTGCGGGCTCCTGGCCTGCAGGCGGCCGTGCAGGTGTGAAGAGGAGCCATAAGCTGCCCAGCGGCTTGCTCTTAAGCCTTTCCATTCAATTCTGCATTATTCCCCCCTCCTGCCCTTGCCTCTCCCTGGCACAGTGCCATGGGCAACCCTCCAGGCACACTGGTCCTTTGCTACCCACCCACCCATCTGCAGGCTGGGTCAGTGCCTTTCTGACCTCCCTGCCCAGACCCTAGTTCAGGGGTCTGGGGCCCTACCAGACCCTAAGCTCTGCCCCCAGGGGCTGGTAAAGTCTAAGTGGCAGGTAGGATGGATGGCATGGGAGGAACTTTGCCATGACCTCTGTATCTCTCCTCCATCTAGAAACCAGATGGTAAACTTGAAATAAGGTGTGGCCTGTGGAGGCCCAGTGGGTGGAAGTTTCTGAGAGGCAGGTTCCAGCCAAGCAAAAGGAAAGCTTTCTAATTACTCGATTTTCCAAGCACAGAGGGGTGTTAGGTAATGAGCTGCCTGTCGTGGGAAGTGTTCAAGCACGGAGTCCTGTGCTGGGCAGGGGCTGACCCGGGTGACCTTTGAGAGTCCTTTCTGAGCCAAGGCCTGTGCAGATACCCTACAGTCTCATTCTCCTGGGGCAGGCAGGGCCCCGCACTGTTCCCCTGGCCTGCACACCTCACTCCTACGAGGCTCAGGCGTGCGGATGGGGAGGGAGGAACATGGCTCTCCTGCCTCGGTGCCCTAGATCCTGCCTTAGGCCTCCCTATCAGATCCCAAGGACCCTTAAGCAGAAATTTGTCCTGCAGTGTCAACATTTTCCTCTCTCCTTCCTACATTTCCTGGTCCCACTGGGGGCACGCTCGGGGCATGCACATCATTTCAATGTCAGCCAGGACAGCATGCAGTAGAAGACAAATAAGCTGCTTCCTCGTGTCTTTGACTCTAGGGAGTTCCTTAACCTCTCAGATTTCTTCATCGGCCAAATGAGGACAATAACACATACCTGGGAGGGTTGTTGTGAAGTGTGGGTGAGGTCATAGGTATCAAAAACTGAGCTTGTGCCTGGCACATAGAGTAAGTGCGTGAAAACACCACCCGAATAGACCCCACCCCCACATTACCCGTGAAACATGCTTTCCTTATGCCAAAGCAAGTGGGCATGACTGTGGATTTGCAACGCCCCGTCCTACCCTCCGTGCCTGCTCTCCTGAGATTCTCTGAGAACCGGCTCCATTCTCCTTGTACCTCTTTACTGGCCTGGTGCACCGGGCCTGCTCTGGGCAGGGGGTGCAGGGGCAGGCAGCGTGAGTCAGGCAGGGAGCTGCTCTGGCCAACAAGGACGGACTTGAAGGGCCCCAGGAAGGTCCGAACCAGTGCTTTGGGGACAGAGGAAAGGACGCGGGCTCCGGCTCCCGTGGGCGGGGCTGTTGAGGGAAGAGTTACAGAAACGACAATGATGGCGCCTAACACTTATTAAGCATCTACTGTGTGCCAGACACTTTAAATACATCAATTCCTGGACTCCCCCGACAGCCCCAGGAAGTAGCTCTTTGGGTTACATGCATGTGACTGAGGAGGAACATTGGGGTGGGATTTGAGGCCACACACCATACAGTGTCCACACCCTGCTCCACAGAGAAGGGGGTGTTTGAAGTGGATATTTAAGAATGCAAAAGATGGCCCCTCCCACATCCTCTCTACCCCCTCTCCCGCAAAGATGGGGGAAGGGCACTGGGGCAGAGGGTTGGGAGAGGGCACAGACTCATCAGCATGACCCTGGAAATGATGATCACGATCAGGAAATTACGCTGCCAGGCTCTCCCGGGTGGTAATGACTGGAGTTCAGCGGTTCTCAACCTGTGGGTCGCGACCCCTTTGGGGGTCGAACGACCCTTTCACAGGGGTCTCCTAAGACCATCAGAAAGCACATATATAATTGCATATTGTTTTTGTGATCAATCACTATGCTTTAATTATGTTCAATTTGTAACAATGAAAATACATCCTGCCTATCAGATATTTACATGACGATTCATAACAGTAGCAACATGACAGTTATGAAGTAGCAACGCGAATAATTTTATGGTTGGGGGTCACCACAACATGCAGAACTGTATGAAAGGGTTGCGGCATTAGGAAGGTTGAGAACCACTGATTTAAAGGGATATTTCAAGGCCATTACTTTGCCTGGCACTGCACTTGGGGTTTTGGTTGTGTCTGGGGTCTGCACCAAAGGGACCAAGACAAAGAACTGGCAAGGCCAACCACACTGGGGGGCAACCTGGGACTCACCCAAACTCCCAGGCCTGCCTGTTCCACCCCCAAGAATGTTTAATATTTGGGTGGGTTCTCAGGGGTCCAGGAAAGGATGGAAGCTGGAAGATATATCCAAGGACCCTTCTGGCCCTGGCGTCTTTGCAGTCAAGTGGGTCTATGGGCCGCGCCAGCACAGCCAAGGGTGATACTGAGTGGGGGGTGAAAGGATTGAGAAAAGAAGACAAGAGAATGAAAGCTGGGTCTCGGTGGGACGCTGCTCCCTATGAGGCACCAGCGCCCACAAGCCGTGTCTTTATTTTATAGCAGATGCCACGAGGCAAAGTAGGGGCGTGATCACGTTGTTTACAGCATTCTCGTGAGTTTCAATCCTACTCAACTACATGCACCCGAACTCTAGCAGAAGGCACGTGGGGCCACGTGTTCGGACCATAGGTTCAAGCTTACAACCATAGCTGTTGGCTATACTTGTGCTGGGAGGGCCCTGACCTCCAGCTGGGACTTGCATGTGGCAATGAGAGGACCCTGTCCTTTCATTAGTCCGAGGCTTGAACCTGGCCAGAACACTGTAGCCGCACCCCATAGGTCTATGTACGTGGACTTGATCTTGGGAGGTGACCTTGAGGCCGATGGCTCTGCCCTGCTGATGGCTGTGGAGAGCCCTCATGTGTAGGGAGGGAGAAGCAGTGGTTCCCTCCTCTGACTTCCTCTCTAGGCCGTGAGCTCCACGTGGCCCACGCCCTCATGGAACCCAGGGCCTTCGCGCAGTGCCCACAAGAGGGTGCACAGTTCAGGTTTATTCAGGGCTGAAGGACAAGGGGCACCCTCTGAGGCCCTGTTGGCTTCGCTCTGGGTGCCTGTGGCCGGAGTTTGCAGAGCATTGCCTCCTCTACGGCCCAGGAAGGCCAGCCCCTACGCTGTGGCTGGGAGCAGCTGGTGTGTGAGGAGTGGATGGAGGCCTGGCAGACAAGCGCCCCAGGCTGGGGGCTGGCAGACGAAGGGCTTCTCAACTCCCCTTTCTGGAGCCCAGAGCCCTGGGGTCTCAGGTGGGTGTGGTGTCCCAGGTGGACGGGGAGAAGTTGCCCTGGGTACTGGCACCAGCCAAGTTCTAGATCCCTCCTGGGTACAGATGGGCCGAGTCTCCCTGTCAAGTAGACCTACCTGAATCCATTCATGCCTTTAACCAGGGCCTCTGAGCACCGACTACGTGCCAGACACTGTTATAGGTGCTGGAGATACAGCGCTGAGCAAAATAGACTACACTCCCTGCCCTCACGGATGTGAGCTTCCAGCAGGAGAGATGGGCAACAATCAACTGAATGAGTCAGTTTCGGCAGAGTATCAGGAGAGTCAGGGAGAAGGTGGGGTGAGCTGCAGATTAAATGGGGTGATGGGAGGGCTCATTGAGAATATAACTCTTAAGCCAATTCCTGAAGAGGGTAAGGGAGGGAGCCTTGCGGATACCTGGGGCAGTGGGGGAGGGGGGGACCATTCTATGCAGAGGCAGCAGCCAGTGCAAGGGTCCTGGGGCAGGACAGCCTGGCAGTTTCATGGAAGAGCAGGAAGGTCAGTGTGGCTGAAGCAGAGTGGGCAAGGGGGAGGGGTGCAGAGTGGGGAGGAGGAGGTCAGGGAGGTAGCAGGGAGTCCATCAGGAGGGACCTTGCATATCACTGTGGGGACTTTGTTGAGTGTGACGGGATCCACTATTTTTGAACGTAAAGGAGCAACACAATATGACTTACGTATGCTGAGTGTGGAACAGACCGGAGAGGGCTCCTAGGCCGAGGGAGACCAGTGAGGAGGCTGCCTGGCGATCCCGGGGAGTGGCAATGATAGTGGAGGTGGTCGTCCAAGTGGATTTCCTGTTGGCAGCATGAGAGCGGGAAGCCTTGGGGTGGGGTGGGGGTGTCCAGAGGTTTGCTGTCTCTGCTTCCTGGAGTCTCGGGGTTGCTGTGAAAGTGGAGGGTTGAACTCTGTGGCTTGGCCCCATCCCCATCTCTCCCTTTTGTTTAAAAAATAATCCTCACCTGAGGATATTTTTTCCATTGCTTTTCAGAGAGAATAGGAGGGAGGGGGAGAGGGCGGGGGGCGGGGGCAGACAGATTGGTTGCCTTCTGCAGGTACCCGGACTCGGGGTGGGGAGTGAACCCCCAACTAAGGTCCGTGCCCTTGACTGGGAATTGAGCCCTTTGGTCCGTAGGCTGAGGCTCTAACCACTGAGCCCGGCCAGGGCCCCAGCTCCCTTTGGGCTGTCTGTTGTCTAGGGCGCCCAGGGAGGTCTGCTGAAAGGGCTCTAGTACATAAACCAGCGGTTCTCAGCCTGTGGGTCATGACCCCTTTGGGGGTCGAACGACCCTTTCACAGGGGTCGCCTAAGACCATCGGAAAACACGTATATAATAACATATTGTGTTTGTGATTAATCGCTATGCTTTAATTATGTTCAATTTGTAACAATGAAAATACATCCTGCATATCAGATATTTACATGACGATTCATAACAGTAGCAACATGACAGTTATGAAGTAGCAACGAAAATAATGTTATGGTTGGGGGTCACCACAACATGAGGAACTGTATTAAAGGGTCGCGGCATTAGGAAAGTTGAGAACCACTGACAAACAACACTCAGCACCATTGCTCTGCTCCACCCCCTTGTGTTACAGATGAAGAGACTGAGGCCAGAGGGTAATGGCCCGGGTGAGTCACAGGAAGGTGAGAGGACAGCTGGATGGAGCCTAGGCTGCCCAGTGCCCAGCCAGGCTGGCCTCCTGGCCTGTGGCCCTCCCCCGCCACCCCCAGCCCAGCTGTTGGGGTGGCATTTGGGTGGCCTTGCTGTGGTCACACTCCTGAGCCCCCGACCTTTGCCCCTCTCCTTTCTCTGTCAGCGATGTGCCCAAGGGTGCCAAGACCTTCAGGGTCTCTGGGAGCTCCGGGGTACATATCTTCATTGTCTACGACCCAACACGGGTGACAGTGCCCACAGACAAAGACCACTGGCCCCTGGACACCACTGTGGACCTGACTTTATCCGTGGACACAGCCAGTAAGGCCTTAGATGATCTCAAGGTAAGAGGCCCTTCCCCACAAGAAGGGACTGCACCTCCCCACCGGCACCCAAGGTAAGAGCCCCCAAAGCATACCTCATTCACACATCACCCCACTCAACCGAACCCCGTAAGGCTTCTGACACCTGTGTCCACACGATACATCCTGATACAACTCTGTAGACACCCCATGCCCAACGAGACACGTCCACATGAATGAATTCTCCCTGAAAACACAGCCTGCCTGCTCTCCCGTCAGGTTCACAAACATCCCGCATTAATCCTGTGCTCAACCTACACACAGGCGCCCTGACAAGTCCCCCACTCTGGTGTAGGCAGGACCTGTGCACGCACCTGGGCAGAAGCAGGTGCACATGTAGATGTGCGGCGTCTCCCACACCTAAAACATTGGGAAGTCTTCTCTGGCTCAGATGACAGCCTCCTCACTTGCCCTGGCCTCCCAGCACACACAGTGACCTGACTGGGCAGGGACAACGCAGGGACTGCGCAGCCTTGGAGAGCAGAGACCCTGGGGCCCGCCGTGGGCTCAGACTTTGCTCCTAGGCTGAGGCGCTATGCACCTGCCAACAGGGCCCCGAGTGGCCGCATGACGCATGGGCCCTGTCTCCTGAGGCCATTCTGGGGGGCCGTGGAAGTGGCCTGGAGAGAACACTTGGCATGGGTTCTGGATCCTGGGAAAAGCTCATCACTACTGGCTGTTATTATGGGATGGAGGTCATTGTTCCCATTTTACAGGCAAAGAAACAGAGGCCTTGAGTAACTTGGCCTAAGTCAATGGTGATGGACGGTCCTTCTCTCTCTCTGACATCCCCCATGAATTCCTGAGGGTCCACCAGCTCCCTCTGGAATCCGCCCACACCCTGCCCATCCCTGGAAGCTGGGGAGGCACCCCCAGCCTCTCCAGCTGGAGGAGGCAGCTCGGGATCCAAGCCTGGAGCCCGTGAGACATGGGCCTGCAGCAGCAGGGAGGACCTGGGGACCCCAGGCCGGCCCTGCCTCTAAGCAGGGGTGTTGGGAGGTGTGGGTCACCCCCGAACCCCTGGTCACTGCCATCTCTGAAGGGGCGGCCGTGCTGGCTTAGGGCTGACCATGTCCCCACAGGTGAAGGTCTCCTACTTTGGGCAGAGCGAGGACCATGCCCTGGGCTGCAGTGAGCTCTACCTCACTGGCGTCGGTACGTACCGCCTCTCTGGTTCTCTGTATATCCCCACTCTCCTCCGTGGTGGCTGTGGAGGGTCTTGGGGGGCCCTGAGTGCAAGCCCATGGCCAGCTTCCTCCACCATTGAGGGGTGTGGCTCCCTAGAACACCAGAGATGGAGACCCAGCAATACTTAGGGCCACAGGAATCTAGAAACTGCACTGCCCCTATGTCAACAGCTAGACCCACAGTGAGCCCCTTCACCTGGAGTCCCAGCTGTCACCTCCACTGGAACCCCCAGGCCAGCACTGCACCCTTGACAGCCACGTGCCCCCCACCCCAGCCTGAGCACCAGAGCAGCTGGCCCCGAGAGCTATGAAACCAGCACCCAGAGCCTCAGGCCTGGTCCCCAACCATGGGAGTCAGGGCCCCCAACTCAGCAAGTGTAGATGAGCAAGAATCTCAAGACACGAAGATGTGGGTCCCTCCTACACCCAGCACCACATGGGGCTGCCACAAGGGCATCCCAGAACAGGGCCTCCCACTTCTCAGGGGCCTGGGGAGGGGTAAAGCTTTCCCCCCCTGGATGTTATAGGCAGAAGCTGGGGCCTGGTGAGCCCCTGGCAACTCCCCTCCATCCCTCTCTAGACATCTCCCTGGATGTTGACACAGCCCGCAAGGGTAAGGCCAAGAGGAGCCAAGGCGACAAGGTGAGGCTTTCCTGGCTACCCCAAGCCAGCAAGGTAGACAGGTAAACCTGGGGCTGGGCGTGGGGTGGGGTGGGGTGGGGGGAGGTGGGCCCTCCCTCCAGAAGGGCCATGGACTCCGAGGGCCTGGGGTACCCAGCAGTGCCAGGGACCCATCTGGGGACTGCCAAGTGGGAGTCACTTACACTGTGTGATGGGCAGCTTACCCTCTGGGTCTCTCTCATGCCACCTTAGGCTTGGGGCTGGTTCTCTTGCTTGGTGGGTTTTCTATTTCGTAGGGTGCATTTGGAACCCCAAACATGGCAGGTGCTTTATAAAGATTGTTGACTGACTGAATGAAGGCGAGGAGAAGCGAGGCTTCCAGTGGAGGAGGCTGGGTGGGCAGCCCAGTTACACCCTAAAAAGTGAGGCAGAGGTGGGGGTGGGCTCAAGGCAGCACGCCACAGGAAGTACCGGAAGCCATCCTGGAGGGTAGAAGATGTAGTTTGCAGAGAAGGCCCCCCGAGAGGAAGCCTGGACCACAGGGTCCGTGGACAGGATGGGGCAGGGCTGCCACGGATGGCTGTGCAGGCCGTTCCCTGCACGGGTGGCCTGGAGGAGGCAGTGAGTGGGGCCAATCTTTCCAGGCACGTCTTGGGCCCTGGTGCAGGGCAGCCCCTACCCAGAGGGGTGAACACAAGCGCCATATAGGCTAGCAGTGCCCCTGTATGGCCCCTGGACCAGAGTTTGAATCCCATCTACGTGGCTTCCCGCAGCCTCTCTCCCCTCTCCTGTGAGGTGG
>NW_006293088.1:2062941-2096993 GCF_000327345.1 Myotis davidii | reverse complement strand
GGATCATTCGATGGACCACGGGGGCAGGGCTCCAGCCATCCGTCCCGCCTCGGGCCTCCGTGTGGGACCTGCGGGGCTGTGGGAGCACAGGCCCCAGAGGGTGCGGGGATGAGGAGGGTCTTCCAGGCCTCTTCAGTCCCATCGAGGTCAGAGCGAGGCAGCCTCTGCCCTGGCAGGGCCACACCCTGCAGGCTGGCGAAGGGCAGGCTGGCGAAGGGCAGTCTGGCGAAGGGCAGGCTGGCGAAGGAAGGCTGTGCTGAGTATGGTGACTGATGGCCGGGTGGGGCCGCTGTGTACGGTGGCTCAGGTCATTCACCCCACAGAGGTGAATGAGACCTGGATGGAGCTCCGTCCCCAAATCTATGAGCCCTCTGTAAATATTTTTAAAAAACCCACCATTTTAAAATATATTTTTGTTGATTTCAGAGAGAGGAAGGGAGAGGGAGAGGGAGAGAAACACCAATGATGAGAGAGGATCAGTGATCAGCTGCCTCCTGCACACCCCCTACTGGGGATGGAGCCCACAACTTGGACCTGTGCCCTGACCAGGAATCAAACCGCGACCTTCTGCTTCATAGGTCAACGCTCAACCACTGAGCCACGCCGGCCGGGCATGTAATTCTTTTACATTTTTTTTTTTTATTGATTTTTTACAGAAAGGAAGGGAGAGAGATAGAGAGTTAGAAACATCGATGAGAGAGGAACATCGATCAGCTGCCTCCTGCACATCTCCCACTGGGGATGTGCCCGCAACCCAGGTACATGCCCTTGACCAGAATCGAACCTGGGACCTTTCAGTCCGCAAGCCGATGCTCAATCCACTGAGCCAAACCGGTTTCGGCCGGGCATGTAATTCTTTAAGCAAACACAGGATACAATGTTCTCCAAGTGACCAAAGCAGCCAGCGCTAGCCATGTCCAGAACCCCTTCCCAGAGCCCCCTGGGTCCCACTGACCCCAAGGTCTTTGTTTTACCACAGAAAACCTGGCGCTGGGGCCCTGCGGGCTACGGGGCTATTCTGCTGGTGAACTGTGACCGCGACGATCTCAGGTCCAGGGGGCTCGACCTTGAAAACAGCCAGCTGACGTCACTGGAGGGTGAGCGACAGAAGGGACTGGTGGTGGTGTTCAGGGTGATGGTGTGGGGTGGTAAGGGTCAGAGGGGATGGGACAGGAGCCGGTCAGCGGGGTAGAGGGAGGGTTGTCTCAAGGGTGCCACTCGCTTCAGACCTGAAGGACATGTCCCCCATGGTGCTGACCTGCGACGGCCCTGACAAGCTCTTCGACAGCCACAAGCTGGTCCTGAACGTGCCGTTTTCTGATTCCAAAAGAGTGGGCGTCTTCTGTGCTCGGGGTGAGTGGCCCCGTGTCCTGCCCTGTCCATCCTCCGCTTCCCAAGCTCTTTCTTCTCTCGTCCACATCTCTCTTCCTTCTATCACCTTTCGTAACTCTCATTACAGCTTACAAACAGCCACTCCATCCGGACACAACATGTCACTCAAGAAGGAGACTCGATAACTAGTCCCATTATACAGAGGGATAAACTGAGGCTCAGATGCTTGAATTTACTGTCTTAAGGTCACACAACCATTTGGGGGCGGAGCAAGCATTCGAACCCAGGTCTCTTGACTGCCCCCATGTCCTCTCCTCCTTCTCCTTCTGGTCACTCAGCTCGGGATGAGCCCCCGATGCCCCGACAAGCACAGTCCAGTGGGGGTGAAGGGGGGCAGGAACCAGCAACGCTGAGGCCCAGGCCTTCCCTGGGAGCTCTGCTCTGCCAGAGATTTAATTCATCAAAGTCTGTGGCTTAAAAGATACTCATCCTTAACCCTGAGGTGCCCTTACTTGTTTTTATTCATAGCAAGAGGCCTCTCCTGCCCCTTCCTTCTTCCTCTTTATGCATTTCTGTTCGAGCAGACCCAGAACTTGTTGTTCTGGCTAACCTTTGAATGCATCAGTGGTGGCAGGTTAGGCAGGGGCCAGGCTGGAAACACCGTGACACCAGAGCAGGAAGAAGTCTTGGTGCGGGAACTGGCAGCCTTCCCAGCTGAGACCAGACCCGCCATGGACAGCTCCCGGGAGAGAAGGAGGCAGGCAGAACTTTTTTTTCCCCTCTCTCTCGATATTACTACTCTTTTTTTTTTAAATCCTTACCCGAGGATATGTTTTTATTGATTTTTAGAGAGAGAGGAACATTGATGTGAGAGAGAAACATGGATCAGTTGCCTCCTGTATGCGCCCCCACTGGGGAACAAACCCGCAACCTGGGTATGTGCCTAATTGAGAATTGAACCCGCAACCTTTTGGTGCATGGGATGATGCTCCAACCAACTGAGCACACAGCCAGGGTTACTACTCAATTTAAAAAAATCAAGGTGAAATTCAGATAGCATAAACTGAGCCATTTTAAAGGGAACAATTCAGTGGAACTTCATACATTCTCAATGTTGTATAACCACCACCTCTCTCTAGTTTCAAGACATTTTCATCCCCCCCTCAAATAAAACCCTGTACTCATTACTAGTCACACCCCATTCTCCCCGCCCCCCAGCTTCTGGCCAACACTAATCTGCTTTCTGTCTCTAAGTATTTGCTTATTCTGGACAGTTCATATAAGTGGAATCATACACTGTGGTCTTTGTGTCTGGCTCCTTTCACTTAACACTTTCCAGGTTCACCCATGTTGTAGCATCTATTAGTACTACATTCTTTTTATGCATGAATAATATTCCATTGTGTGGACATATTACAATTCGTTTATCCATTCATCTGTTGATGGACATTTGGGTTGTCTTCACCTCTTGTGCCAGCTGGTTTGAAGCTTAAATTGACCTCATGAGAAATATAATGTTAGCCCATTTCGCAGATGAGGAACTAAGGCTCAGAGAGGTTGAGTCACTGAGCCAACGTCACACAGCTTGTGCCTGGCAGAGCTGGAGAGGAGCCCAAGCAGATCGAGCACAGAGCTGGCTCTGCCCCTGGTTTCCTCTCCGCCTGTCCTTCCAGCCCCACACCCTGTCCCAGCCCCGGCCCCTGTGCTGACTCTGGTTCCCTTAGGTGGGAATTCCCTCTCACACTACAAGCAGGTGCTGGGGCCCCAGCATCTGTCCTACGAAGTCGAACGCCAGCCCGGGGAGCAGAAGATCAACTTCTTTGTGGAGGGACTCACCTTCCCCAATTCTGATTTCTCGGGGCTGGTCTCTCTCAGCGTCAGCCTGGTGGACATGGGGGTACGTATGGCACTGGAGGCTGAGATGGGGCTGAGGGACTTGGGGGACCAGTTTGGAGGCTCCAGACCACTGAGTCCCCTCGTTTCCCCCTAGACCCCGCCCGAGGTGCCCATCTTCACAGACACTGTGGCCTTCCGCATGGCCCCCTGGATCATGACTCCCAACACCCAGCCTCCCCTGGAGCTATATGTGTGCAGGTGAGGCCTCATTCCCCGCCCCCCCCCACACACACACTGTAGCTCTCCTGCCATCTCTGGAATCATGGAGCTAGGAACAGATGCTGTTCTGTGGTGGACCCCTCACTCGGACCAGATGGACTCAGCAAGGGCTCCCACAGGCGCAAGCTGGGAGCAGGACAGCAGCGGGCGGGCTTGGGCCTGTCAGCCCACCTGCCCTGAGCAGCTAAGGCCCTGGATGAGGTCACAGACTCAACCTTCAGTGCCCCTGCCTCTACCCTGTCCTGCCTGCAGCAGCCCCAGAACATTTTGGGTTCAGTCTAGGTCAGTGATGGCAAATCTTTTGAACTCAGCGTGTCAGCCTTTTGAAAAACCCTAACTTAACGCTGGTGCATGTCACATATAGAAATTTTTTTATATTTGCAACGATAGTGAAACAAAGACTTATATTTTTGATATTTATTTTATATATTTAAATGCCATTTAATAAAGAAAAATCAACCAAAAAAAATGAGTGTCATAGGTTCGCCAGCACTGGTCTAGGCAGTGAGACCAGGCCCTGTTCAGGCTGCAGGTGGCTGCAGGAGACCCAGCCTCTCTCTGATGTGGGGGTGCTCCTGGGCCTGAAAAAATTGTGGGAACCCAGGCTCCAGGGTAGACTGAGAGCCCTGGCCCATCCCAGGTCCCTGTCCTCCTGCCATCTCCCAGAATCCTTGTCAGGCCCCTCCCCTCGATGGTGAGGTGAGCCGTGGTTGGCAAGGCCACCCCAGGTCCCTGCATTGAGGTCAGACCAGAGGAAAGGGCCACTGTTGACCTGAAACGTAAATCAAGAGGCAGGGAAGGGTGTGGCCAAACAGGTTTGCTCTGCTCACCTTGCGCAGGTGCTCAGAGGGAATTCTTTCTTTCCTTTGGCTCGCGAACCCCACCCTGCTCCCCTGTGCAGGTCAGGCGTGTGGAACAGGAATAGATGGGCTACCTGTCCCCTGGCCACCACCTTAACCAGTGAGATCCAGTCCGTGGGTCACCTCCTCCCCGGCTGCTCCTGCTGGGGCCCCACTCTGGGCTCCCTCGCCCTGGGCTAGCCCTTCACCTCGCCCCTGTCACCTGATGTGATAGTGGGACATTGTCCGTCTCCCAGCCTGTGAGTCTCTCTAAGGCAGGACTGTGCTTGAACCCTGCATCCAAGGGCCACACGGCCCAGCACAGACTAGATCAAGGCCGCCCCATCCGTCCCCCACCTCCTGGCCCCAAAGCCAAGGTCACACGGTCAGAGGCTGTTTCACCCTCCCCTCTCCCTTTGTTTGCAGTGTGATAGACGCTCATGGCTCAAATGAGAAATTTCTGAAGGACATGTCTGACCTGGTGTCCAAAGCCAAATGCAAGCTGATCATCTGCCCGTGGGTTGAAAATCGGAATGATCGCTGGATCCAGGTGGGCGCAGGAGCAGACCCTGGGGGAGAGTGGGGTGGTTCGGGCGGCCTGAGCCCGGCCTTCACCTGGCTTTGGGAACGGGGCCTGCACAGGTTCCTAACCGGCTCTAGAGAAGGGACCCAGGACTCGGGGCGGGGGTACGCTTCCCGCTGCCTGCAGCACCCCAGTCTCTCCTGCTTCCCTCCAAATGCCCTGGTCCCAGACAGAGTTCTCTCCCAACCAGGCTCCCAAGGGCCCTCACCTCCACCTCTCCTGCACCCCCCAGATCTTGGGGAGGATCTGCTGCCCCGTCCTGCCCCAGGCCTGGGGGGATCACCCCGTAACATACCAAGGAGGTCACTGGAGTCTTTTCGTCTCTCTTCCCAGGACGAGATGGAATTTGGCTACGTGGAGGCACCCCACAAATCCTTCCCCGTGGTCTTTGACTCCCCCCGAGACAGAGGCCTGAAGGAGTTCTCCTATAATAGGATCCTGGTATGTGGCAAAGGGCAGAGTGGGAAACCCTTGGGTGGCTCCTGCTATAGGACCCGATCAGTTTTGCCGAGTCCTGGTCCTTGAGGGGGCAAAAGGACACAGGTGGTGGGCTATGGCAAATGGGGTGTCAGTGGGAGGTTCGAGCAAATATGCAAATAGAATGCAAATTGCTCCATGTGGGAGGGGCTAGCTAATACAATCTTCTTGAGGACCTTTCTCCCCCAAGAGGGAGCCAACAGAAGGGTCAGCCCTGGGGAAACCAAACTGCCTTTTGAGGGGAATGCATCCTTGTTAAATCCCCATGGCTCTTACTTTTATGAGCTGGGGCCTCTCTTCAGGTAACAAAGATTTTCTGAACACCTAATGTGTGCCAGGCGTGTGCCGTTTCCTACACACAAGAGCAGCTCCAGCAACTGTGCACGGAGTTCCAGGCACTCCCCAACGTGACAAGGTTACTCATTTAATCCAGGGGGCACCTAAAGTCTCTCCTTACTGAGGCTCAGAGAGGTTAAGTTACTTGCCCAAGGCCACACAGCTCTGCCTCCAGAGCCCCCGCGCTTTACTGCCAGGCTAAACTAGAAAGGTCCTGAGGCTGAGGGTCTCTGCCTGCTACCGGCCCCCACGCCCCCACTGCCCGGATAACCCCGGTGTCTGAGTGGGGGCTGTGGTGGGGAAGTTGGGTGCCCAGGCACACAGAGCAGGACATTCACCCCAGCCTGGTGGGTCAGGGACGAGACCCAGCAAAGGGACAGTGAGCCCTGCAGCATGAGTCTGCGTCAAGGGCTTGACCTGACCAGGGCATTTTCCCCCGACATCCACTCTCATCTTTATCCTTCCCTTCTTTTCACTTTCTTTGGGTTAATTTGTCATCTCCCCCAGCCCCAGCTGGAAACAGAAGCTGGGAGTTGTCAATCTTCTCCCTTCCTAATACATGTTCAGAGCTGAGTGCTTCCTCAGAAGGACAGCTTCCATGTACTATGTTTTTATCACCTTTCTGTTCAAAGGGCTGTCCAGTGTCCACTTGGCTGTAGCCTGTGGTTCTCCAGAAGTCTCGCCTCATTTCCAAACACTGGGGTCTTCTCTAGTGGTTGTTGTCTCACTGACTTGGACTTGAATTGCAGGGCGCTCAGAGAGTGGGGGACTCTGTGACCAGTGGATAGAGGTGGTTTTCCTGTTCTAACTGACCCTTCCTTCTGGGGGATGTGTGTGTGTATGTCTTGCTGGTCCTCCCACAGGGCCCCGACTTTGGATACGTAACCCAGGAAATCCCTTTTGCTGGCGCCTCCGGCCTCGACTCCTTCGGCAACCTGGACGTCAGCCCACCGGTGACCGTGGGCGGCAAGGAGTACCCCCTGGGCCGGATCCTCATCGGCAGCAGCTTCCCCAAGTGAGAGGCAGGGCGGGCGGGAGGCGTAGGGCGTAGGGCACTGACTGCAGCATCCACCCTCCAGCTCCCTCACCACGGACACAAGTCTGAGAAGTGGAATCTAGAATCAAAGACTCAGAGGCCTAGATTCTCCCATTCAGAAGGTCACAGAATCTTAGGAGGAAACTCACAAACTCATGTCCATGGTCGTTGGCCTGCCTAGAATTGTATGAGCTTAGTGAAACATGCATGACTATATCTATATCTCAGGAGGCCTCACAGAAAAAGCCAGATTCCCAGCCTCCTGGAAGTCAGAAGAGCTGGGGAGATGTGCAGTTTGACGCAGAGGCAGGAGACAGATCTGTTGCCCTCGCCCTGTAGGAGGTCAAACATCTGCTGTCCTAGCCGAGCTCGAGAGGGCCCAGAGGTCGGCATGGGCTGCAGGTGAGCGGGTGGCTGGTTAGGATAGTGTGAGGAGCCTCAGGCCCGCACACAGGGCCCAACAAACGCCACTCCGTGCTTAGTGCTTAATCGTGGCTTCTCCACGCTCTGCGCTCACATTTAGAACAATCCCTGTGCAATCCTGCCTCCTGGTGGCAGCGTTGATGTAGCTCAGAGACCAGGTCTGATGCCCCCAGGGTTGCCATCCTCTGGTCCAGCACCCCTAGGAGGAACTCTGCCCTTCCTCAACCCTATATGACTCTGATGCCTGCCACTTCCTGCTCATGTGCAGTTTCTAAAGTCTAATCCTTCTCCACCATCTCACTGTTCTGTACGAAGTCTTTTAAAATTGCCAACACTGGCCCTAGCTGGTTTGGCTCAGTGGATAGAGTGTAGGCCTGAGGACCAAAGGGTCCCGGGTTTGATTCTGGTCAAGGGTACATACCTCGATTGCAGATTCCTCCCTGGCTCAGGCCCTGGTGGGGCCACGTGCAGGAGGAAACCAATGGATGTGTTTCTCTCACATCGATGTTTCGCTCTCTTTTCCTCTCTCTCCTACTCTCCCTAAAAATAAAAATAAAAAATCAATCAATGGAAAAATATCCTCAGATGAGGACTAAATAAATAAGTAAATAAAATAAAATTACCAGCTCTCTAGTAAGATAACAGAAATACAAGAAAAATATTTCCCACCATCCCATCCCCAAAATCAAAGCAGTGTTGTCATGTGTCTCTGCTTGTTGGGACATCCTTCTAGACTTTGTCTATGACATATTTGAGTTATATAGGCCCTGGATTAGCACACAGTGGTTCAAAGGAATGAATATCATTCACAAATATGTTTCTAGCATCTATCATATAAGAAATACAGAGTGAGCATAGACGAAAATCCCAGCCCTTCTAGAACTCACATCCTAGTGGGATGCCAGCCAATAAGACATCAAGTGTGCCAACTAGTACCGCATGGTGTAGAGAAAAATAAAGCTGGTAAGAGGGTTGAGGCATTGTTTTAATTTCAAAGGCCTCATAGTGGAAGAAGGAAACATTTGAGTTAAACTTGTGGGGAGTGGGCAGCAATTCTTAGTAGAAAGAATAGCATGTGCAAAGGCCCTGAGGCAGGAACGTACCTGCTACATTCGAGGGACAGCAGGAGGTCAGCATGGCCGGAACTGAGTGATTGAAGAGGAGAGTGGCAGGAGGGGGGACGTCAGGATTGGTGGGGCTGTGCAGGTCCTTCTGAAGACTTTGCATTTACAGTTAGTGAGATGGGAGGGATGGGAGGGTGTTGTCCTGAGGAGGGACATGCTCTGACATATTTAAAAGCTTCCCTCTGGCTAGGCTGCGGAGGAGCAAGGCTGAAAGCTGAGAGAATGGGGAAAGGGACAGGCCACCGGGATTATTTAGGTGAGGGAGGTGTCACGGGCTGGGTGGTGGCAGAGGAGGAGCCTGGGAAAGGCCAGATTGTGTTCTGTTTAAGGTAGAACCACCAGATTGGATTCGGGCTGGAAGTTCATCCATAGGTCCTTAAACTGAAAAGCCAGGGCAAGGAAGGTGATCCCTTTTCTGTAAAACATATTGAAAAAAACCTCTGACCGTGTGTTTGCACATGGTTACTTGTGTCAAGGAAAGTATATATTGTTCTGACTTTAGACAAGGCTTCAGCTGCCTCATCTGTGAAACAGGGACATGGCCCTTGCCTGGGTAACGTCTCCCACAGCTCTGGGACTCCAGCTCCTGCTCCCCTGTCCCCTGTCCCCTGTTCTAGGCCACCTTCGTCCTCCCTCCTTCCCTGTCTCTGCTAATAAAGGGTGGTCTGAAAATGCTCAGACTTCATCTCAAGAACCACAAACTGAGCGGGGCAGCGGTTCTCTTGAGTCAGCTAAGATGCTTGTCAAAATGCAGATTCCACATCCTCAGATGTGCTACATCCTCGAAAACTCTGAGCTGTGGAAGACGTCAGGGCCCTGCATCTGACCCCACACCCACAGGTCACCACGAGGTGATGGCCGCTCTCTCCCTCCCCCGACAGGACAGGTGGGCGGCGGATGGCCAAGGTGGTGCGTGACTTCCTGCAGGCCCAGCAGGTGCAGGCGCCCGTGGAGCTCTACTCTGACTGGCTCTCCGTGGGCCACGTGGATGAATTCCTGACCTTCGTGCCCACCTCCGACCAAAAGGTGTGCCCCCTCTCCTGCGTGAACCACCTCTGCCCTTGCCTGACCTGAGGGGATGAAACAGGGCAGAGCTACTTGGGACCAACTGAACACCTAATCCATACTGAGCTCAGAGGCAGGGTACCCTTGAGGCCAGGGGGTATTAATCTTGGAGGGCTTCTTGGAGGAGGTTAGAGCTCAGGTCAGGGGGGCACTCAGTGGCTCACTACTCACACACATTCTCACACTTACCGGGTGTTTCCTCTGATCCACACCACTCAGCCAAGACCCTTGTGAAATGACAGTGATAAAACATTGGTAACATTTACTGAGCACCTATGTTGTGTACATGTTTTAATTCATTTAATTCTCATGAGGTGGCTAGTATTATCATTGCCCCCATTTTGTAGATGAGGAAACTGAGGCTCAGAAGGGCAATTAACAGGTAGGGTAAGGTTCAAACCCAGACAGTAGGCTCTGGGCCAATATGTTAATCCCTCACTTTACCGCCTTGCAGAGATGGCCAGGGAGGGCACAGCCTTCAGGGAGCAAGCAGCCTGGGACGGGGGGTGGGGGGGGGGTGCATTCCCAGGTGGGTAAAGCAGGGAAGGACCCCCAGGCAGGGAGAATGTCATGGACAAGGGCCTAGAGGCCTGAACCAGCTTGGAGGACCTGTTGGTAGTTCTTTGTAGCCGGTGGGTGACGCTGAGGTGGAGAGGAGTGTCCGTGCGCGCTCTGGCCTCTGAACTCAGGCCCCTCCCGAGTTTGGGGTCTCCTGCATCTAGGGGGAACCCGTGCACTGAGCTCTTCTCCCTCCCTCTGTGCCAGGGCTTCCGGCTGCTCCTGGCGAGCCCCAGCGCTTGCCTTAAACTGTTCCAAGAGAAGAAAGAGGAGGGCCACGGGAAGGCGGTCCAGTTTGACGGTGAGTGCCAGTGACCCAGGGTCCTGCGGGGACGCTGCCCTTACACTGCCAGCCCTGGGCACCGCTGATGCCTTTCCCGACTGTGCCCGTCTACAGGCCCTTTGTCTGCAGATCTGCGCTCAGAGCCGGACGTCACTAATTCTCCTGACTCTCACGTGGGACCTAAGGATGAGGGCGCTCCCTCTCTTGGGCTAGGAAAGGGAGCTGCGAGGTGGTGATCTGCCCTAGGCACACCCAAGGCGGGGACCTCCTCCATCCAGTGGGCGGTGCCTGGCCACACCCCGGGAGAGGAAAAGAGCAGGAAGCAATGAGCATGGCTGTGCCATCCTGTGCAGGGCATGCGTTCTCCCCCCTTCGGATCTCCCATGTCCTTTCACAGAGGAGGATACCGAGACTCAGAGGGAGGTGGCTTTCCCAGGGCCGAGCCGCAGGGAGCAGCAGGGCTAGGGGCTTAAGGGAAGGGAGCCCAGCAGCCAGGGGGGTGGTCAGGGCCCCTTTTATACCCTCGTTTGGGAATTGACAGACCCTCCTCTCCCCCCGACAGAGCTCAGAGCTCTCCCCTGAGGAATGGGGCCTGGGAAGGGCTGTGGAGTGGCCTGTGGCCTGGGTAGACACCTGGGTCCAAATCCTGGTCTCGCCATTTGCTGGCTGTGACATCACAGATGCGCTCTGACCCTCTCAGTGCCTCCGTTTCCTCTTTCTGAATTGGGAGATAATGAACCCTACCTGGCAGTGCTTTAAAGGTTAATAATAAACTCAGCGGGAGTCCCAGAACATGGTGGGTATCCAGTAAAGGTAACTGTATGGAGATGATTAGGCCCTGAACCCAGGTGTCCCTTCCCAAGGGGTCTGTGATCCATCCCCAGGATTTACTGGCAGCCAGAGCCAGGTCCTATCAGGGTTTCCATCTCTGGCTTTCTCCATCCTTGCTTCAGGCCCTGGCACTGAGGTGGGGAGGAAATTCTGGCCCAGATCATGAAGGCCTGGGCCCATGGTGGCCTGGGCAGGACTCCCTGAGCCCATGGACGGTCTCTCTCTCTTGCAGGGTTAGAGGAGAAGGTGAAGAGAAGCATTAATGAATTGCTGGCCGACAGAAGCCTCCGGAGCGACAGTCTCTATGTACAGGTGAGGGACAGGCCTGCTGCCTGTTCTTGGGGGTCCCCCATTATCCAGAGAGAGCAGCTGGGGGCTGCTGAGACCTGAGGGTAGGGCAGGGCCCGAGGGAAGGCCATTTGAGCCTCAGTTTTCCCACCTTCGGGTAGCAATGGCACAAAGATCAAAGGAGCTCAAAGGAGCTAAAAGGCACAGAGGCTGCACACAGTAGGCACTCTGCAAACCTTGGATCCTCACTCAACCCCCAGAAATGCATCGACTGGAACCGGCAGGTGCTGAAGCGGGAGCTGGGCCTGACGGAGCGGGACATCGTGGACATCCCCCAGCTCTTCTACCTGAGGGGCCCCCACGCAGAAGCCTTCTTCCCCGACATGGTGAGAGCACGGGGCTGTTCTGGTTCCTGGGGCCTGGTGGGGACCCCGCTGGGCCTCCAGAGAACAGCACCCCCGTACAGGGACAGATGGCACAGCCGGGGTGGCCCGCACCCTCCAGCATGTGTGTGTTTTCCGTGCCAACACAGGCCGTCCATCAGTGGCTCTCAACCTGGGCCCTTTGGATTGCCTCCGTGAGGGGTACCCAGTGGGGCAGGGCAGGGACGCTGCACAACTTCCCGCAGCCCCACGACTCAGGGCGTGGTTTTCCCCAAATGGGAAAAGAAAGTGTGGTTTGGTTCCAAATGTGTTGGGCTTCCGTTTCTGGGCCTCAGCCGCCTTCTCTACTCCCCAGTGGGGCTCCTGGGCCCAGCAGGTGGGGCAGGTGGCAGCCACCTCCCGGGCTGTCATTAGCTCGGCAGCTGACAAGCAGGTGAGAGATTGTGAGCTCACCAGCCTGGCCCCTGGGAGGGGCCTGCGCGATGCTATCAGCACAGTCCTGGCCAAAGTGCCCATTATTCCCTTGGGAAAGGATGTGGGGATCTCTGTCCCCTCCCTACATGATGCCAGCAGCAATCCCGGGGGGTAAAAATCCCCCCTGGTGGAGAACCACCGTCCTGAGGCAGTGCCGTTAGAACTCTCTGGGGTGATGGAAATGTTCTGTATTTGCACAACATGACATGGGAGCCACTGAGCCACGTGTGGCTACTGAACACTTCAACTGTGGCTGGTGTGGTTGACCAAACTTTTACTTTAATTTGAATTTTAACAGTCACAGGGGGCTAGTGGCTACCGTACTGGACATAGAGTTCTAAGGGGCGACCAGCTCTGGCCCGGCTGAGGGTTGCTGGTAAGGCCTGGGTCAGAGCCCATGACCTAGGTCAGCCCTCCTTTGGCTGTGGCCTTGCCCACACCTGCCAGAAGCCCACTCCCCAACACACGCCATAGGGTCCCCGTCTGTGTTTACTGGAAGGGCCCCTAGGGAATGCTGAGTTAACCCCTCATTTGTCAGATGGGGAAACTGAGGCCACAGAGGGGAGGGGTTGGCTTGCCCATGGTCCCCAGCGAGCCAGGGAGCAGCCTCCGTCTCCTGAGTCCTCATCCAGGAGGGGCCCACCTGTCTGGCTCTGTCCTGAACCCTGCACCTGGCTCCTCTCCCTCCCCTTGGTCTCCCGGCCTCACTCCTTCCCTGGCAAGTCCTGGCCCATTAGTGAGCAAGGGGGTCGCTCAGGGCCAAGGCCATGGAGCTGACCTGAGACCCCCCAGCTTGATGTTGCTTCCAGCCTAGATGGCTCTGCAGGACAGACTTGAGGGTGAGGGGCTAGGGCTTGGAGAATGGGATGCCACAGGGTCCAGGACAGCTCACCCCATACTGAGGTGGCCTCTAGAAGCAGGTCCAGAATGTCCCCTCCTCTGGCCATCAAGCCGGGGCTGGCCTTTCTTCTAAGAAACCTCCACACCCTGCACTGGGGAGATGTCCCTTCCCCACCTCTAGGCCCCCAGCCAGGGCCCCACCGGAGATAAACCCAGGTGCCCCCAAAGGCTCCCAGCCCCTTGCCCCAGCCTCAGCCCCAGGCCGCCATAGTGCTCCATTCTGGCAGAGGATAAAGAGTATGAGTCTTGGTAATGGTCAGACCAAACCAAATTTCAGTCTTCCACTTCTCTGTGTGGCCTGAGCATGTTTACAGACCTGTCCCAATCACAGCCTCAGAGGAAGGCTGTGCGGGCTAGTGATGCTATATCTGGCACATAGTAGGTGCTCAGTACATGGTGATCATTACCTGGGATTATCCGGGCTTCCAGGGACAGCTGAGCAAGCTGCACACTGAACAAATGCACTAGCCCCACAAGGACATTCACACCATAGACCGGGTAGGTGGTGTATGTGGGTGTGTGTGTGTGTGCGCGCGCGTGTGTGTGTATGATATATTTTTATTGATTTCAGAGAGGAAGGGAGAGGGAGAGAGAGATAGAAACATCAATGATGAGAGAGAATCACTGATTGGCTGCCTCCTGCACACCCCCTCCTGGGGATCAAGCCCTCAACCCAGGCATGTGCCCTTTACTGGAATCGAACCTGAGATCCTATAGACCGCAGACTGACGCTCTATCCACTGAGCCAAACCAGCGAGGGCGATGGCATATTTTTTGTACACGTTTCTGTCAGATAATGGTAAACTCTTATTCTTACCAAGCTGTTGTGACAGTTTTCTGATGGATGGGAGAAAGGGGTAGAGGACGGTGTGTCTTTATATAAATCTCCCATGTATGTTACTGACAGCCCTGCTGGTTATCAATCCTCTCTTCCAACCATGAATCTATTTCTTCTCTGCTTCCATAGACATTCTTCGTTCTTTCTTTTAAAATATATTTTTATTGGTTTCAGAGAGGAAAGGAGAGGGACAGGGATATAGAAACATCAATGATGAGAGAGAATCATCCATCTGCTGCCTCCTGCATGCCCTGACCAGGAACCAAACCATGACCTCCTGGTTCATAGGTCGATGCTCAACTACTGAGCCACGCCAGCTGGGCAGGACCTTCATTCTGAGGGAGCCCCAGCCCTGGTGGCCCAGGGATGCTGGCCAGGGTGGGACAGGACCTAGGGATGGGTCTGCCAGAGCCACAGGCCAGAAGGGTTCCCCATGTGCCGGGTGTCCGCAGCCAGCCGGGCCTCCCTCTTGCCTTGTCTCTTCTACAGGTCAACATGGTAGTCTTAGGCAAGTACCTGGGCATCCCCAAGCCCTACGGGCCCATCATCAACGGCCGCTGCTGCCTGGAGGAGAAGGTGCGGTCCCTGCTGGAGCCCTTGGGCCTCCACTGCGTCTTCATCGACGACTACCTGTCCTACCACAAGCTGCTCGGGGAGATCCACTGCGGGACCAACGTGCGCCGGCAGCCCTTCTCCTTCAAGTGGTGGCACATGGTGCCCTGAGCCTGCTCCCTCCCCGCCATTCTCTCTGCCCACCTGTTGGGAAGCCCGCCAGAGCGAAAGCAAGGAACCTCTTCCTAGCCTCCATAGGGGGAGGCCTGCTAGGCACAATCCCTCAAGTGCCTGCAAACGTGCTGGCCACCGTGGGCACGGGGACACAGGGATGGGCACCACACATCCTCACCTCTGGAGGGGCCTGCCCCGCCCGAGAAGGACCACCCTCAGCCTCCCCTCTCCCCTCTCCATCACAGCTCCCGGGGGCCCTGGAGAAGACCAACAGCTCTGGCGTGTTCAAGGGCGGCGATGCGTGGCCGTGGCGGGCACCCCCTTGGAATCGCTCCCCGTCTGTCCTGACGGGCCCTTTGTGCTTGCCAGCTGTCATCCTCTCTTCCAACTACCAGGAATGGGGCTCAGGGAGCCTGGGCTCCGACGTGAGGGCCTTGGGTCCGGGCCACCTGTGGCTCCTGCACCCTGTACACATGTGGTAGCTTGACCTCCCAGCCCCCTCAACCGGGTTTACATAGGCAAATAAGGACAGGAGAAGCCAGCGTGGAGGGTTTGCTTCTAAAGGAAAAAAAGGCAACAAAAACCCTTTCATGCCTGACTCTTTCCTCAGAAGGGTGCTTGTTATCTGCGTGGAAAGCCTTTAATTACGAGTACTGGCTGCTTCCAGCTCAAAAAGGCTACGAGGTCAAAGAGAGGCCTGGGAGGGCATCAAAGGCAGGAAGCCTGGCAGGAAGCCTGTCAGGAGGGGGATGCCAGGCTGGCAGAGAGGGCTGAGGCACCGGACAGAAGCGGGGGCCGGGCTTCCGCGTCCCGGGCTCCTGGGCCTTGGGTTCTGGACTCCGCATGTGAGGGCAGCGGGCTGTTCCAGATGTAGCAGGGAGGGGCCCGGATGTGAGAAGAGGGTGGGGGGCCATTAGGCTATCTCTGAAGGTGGGGTTTAATTCCCTTTAATAGTCTCTAATTATTCCCTTCCTTCTGCCAGCAGTGGGAGGGAAAGGCTTGGCCAGGCTCCCTCAGCAACCCCCAAGACCCGGAGCGTAGCTTGGGTTTCACCTGTGGGTAAACCCCCGTGACAGCCCTGTGTCCCCTTGTCTAGAAAGGAAGATCCAGCTGCCACAGGGGTCAATGCTCCGGCCCCGGGGGCGGTCACCAGGCCGTGCACAGGCAGGCAGGCTTGGCCAGTGCAGGGTGAGAGGTGGCCCTTGCCCCTGACAGGCCTGGGCAGCAGGGAGCAGACCTCTGCTCTGTCTCCCACTGCTTGAGGGGCCCCCTCGGGGGCCCCCAGCCCCTGGACCTTCACCTTCGGGGTCTTTAGCGGCCCCTGGTGAGACCTGGGTTGAGCCAGCTACTGTTAAACTCTATTAGTAACCAGACGCTTATGTGGAAACCCAACATAGGAAACGAATAAAAATGGACCAGCTCTGGTGTAAGCTGGCGAGGGCGGCGTACCTGAACCTTCCCCTTCCAGAAGGCTCTGTCGGGACCCCGTCTGCAAGCCCCTGGTCTTACCTGCTCATTCTCTGATCGTCATCACGAGGAAACCTAGACTGAGCCAAGAGGAGAAGGGAGATGTTCAGGGGCTGCGACCCCAGGGGTAAAGGGCGGAGAGGGGAGGAGGCACTGCAGAGAAATGGGGAGCAAGTCCCTAGAGCGGCGCTGGGTGTGTGAAGCGCTGGGATTGCCGCAGGGGCTGCTGGGGGACACTGATGTTCCCTCTGAAAATGACCGGGTGACTGGTCACCTCCTTTCTGATTAATAAAAATGCCAACATGCATTTATTCAAGGGGCCGCCTCCTTCGCTTTTGTTTGCGGGGCTGTGAGGAGGAGGGAAGAAAGTTTCACCTACTACACCACCAGGCAGCCAGGCGGGCTGCTCCATCAGGATGGCTGGCACATGCCCGCTGCCTGGGGCCAAGGCCCTGTTGAGATGGCTGTCAGCGGAGGTGGGCCCTGCTGCTCCATTTCGTGTCCCTTCCTGGGCTACCTCTGCCGTCTCTTAGAGGGAAGACCACTGGGGCTATTGACAGAAGCCGGGGGGTCCCCAGGGGGACTGGTGCCCGGGGTCACATGCCACTGACTCCCTTTCATTTCTGCCTCTAAGCCACCGTGTTACTCAGCGGTCTGGTTTCAGATCTGAAAGTATCTCCCCTCGCATCCTACACACTGGTTGCTGCCTCAGATCGCACCCTTTGACATTCACTCACTCACCCACTCATTCACTTTATATTCGCTTTTCTTGTGGGCTTAGAGGCAAAAACTTTTTGCCATCCGTCATTGGCACTTTAGTCTGAACGAGCCACCGATCTGTTCCTAAAAGCTGGTCATCACTGGGGAGAGGTGAAGGCCTGGGTCTGCTGCCAAAGGGAGAGTTGGGGCTCTTTTCCCAGTGCAGTGGGCCAGTGCCCAGTGTTGCGGGGGGGGGAGCCCCCCACTTCCTGAATCTATTTCCCAACCGTGCTCACAGTGGGCTGAGGAGGCTGTCTAGGACTTCTCCTGAGCTCAAACTCTTATCCAGAGCGGAGTCAGCCACCAAGCATTTTACAGCCCAAAACGAGAAGCTGTCACCGGACCCAGCAGCCCAGCAGTTGTCTCTGAGAAGAACTTCCCCCCAGAAACTGGGAGACTGGAGCACCAGTCTTAGAGTCCTGCTGAGGTCCCCGACTTCGGCAAGTGCTTTAGCTGGGGACTCTGGGAGGCGGATCCTGGTCTCCAGCTGGCCCCAACCATCAGCAGCACCAGGGAGAAGAGAGGAAACCTCTATTCAGCACCTCCTGAGCCTCTGGGGCAGGGTGTGCCCCGCCTCGCTCTCTGCCAGGGCCGGTGATTAGCCACATTCTCTACAGACGAGGAAACCAAGGCCCCAGAGCCCTGTTCATGGTGGAGTCTGAACCCAAGACTCCTCCTGCCAGAGCCCTTGCTCCTGCAGTTCCTCCAGGTGCCGGAAAGTCCGCTCTGGCCTCAGTTTCCCCACCTGAAAAGCAAGCCTGCTCTGACCTCCTAAGCTCCCCCTGGTCAGAGAGCTTTTTCACCCTCATCGCGTGCCCCTCCCAGAGGCTTTGGTATCTAATAATAATAACAACAATAACAACAACGCTCATCATGAAGTAATGCCAAGCTCTGTGCTAGAGCGCTACCCACGTTGTCTCATCTAAGCCGCACAACAGCCACTTATCAGATGTGAAAAGTGAGGCACAGAACAATTAAGTGACTTGCCCCAGGTCACCCAGCCAGGATGTGGCGGAGCCAGGGCTGACATCCAACCCTGCTTCTAAAATCCACACTCTTAAAGGAAGAGGCTGGTGTTCCTCAAAGTGCATCATTCTTTGGGGCGCTTGTAAAGAATCCAGATGCATCAGACAGGACGCCGGGCCCAGAAATCTGCATTTTGCCACCTCCCCAGCAGGGTGGAGAAGCTCCCCGCTAAAGCAAATCATCTCTGAGAATGCAGGAAAAGGGGATGAGGAGGATGGAAAGTGAGGGACACAGACCAATACTGCACAGCTCTGTACCCCCACTCCCCCCCTCCCAGGCCCTGGAGCCCTGACCAGGTACCTGTGGCGACTTGCTCCCCTTTAAAGCCAGAAATTAACTCCCTCAGTGCTGGGGTGGAAGCAACAAGTTCATATGCAAATCAGATTTCCTCCAGCCAATCCAGAGGTCCTGGCTCTAGGAAGGGGCTGGGCTTCCAGCACGGCAGCCAATGAGCTAGCACCCTGGGCTGGAAGGGCAGGGCCAGGGTCTTTTAAACCACTGGCCCGGGGGCCTGTAGGTAGGCAGAGTTGGGCTTTGTGGCCCCAGCCCAGTCTGAGGCCAGCATGTCCCTGCAGAGGATCGTGCGAGTGTCCCTGGAGCATCCCACCAGTGCCGTGTGCGTGGCTGGCGTGGAGACCCTGGTGGACATTTATGGGTAAGAGCCAGAGGCCTGGGCTTAGCGGGCCCTCGGTGTTATCTCCCTGGGTCCTCCCTGTGAGCTGTGTAGGGCATCTTCAGGGCTTGGGCCTGGCATGGCTGCCTCTCCCTGAGCCTTGGCCTTGGCACACCAGCCAATCAAAGGAGCTTGGGTCCTCACCTTTTGCGAGGAGACTATAGCCAGGAAACTTGAAGTTTGGGGGACCGAAGGTGGGTAGCGAGGCTTATAGCGGCTGAGCTCTGGCCAGGGCCTTGGAGCCAGGGAGGGGGAGGGGGTGCTGGAGGCACGGGGCTTGCGCATGCTCTCTGTCCGGAGGACGCTGCAGGCTGGGCTGAGAGCCTGGCTGAGCACACAGGTCTGCCTCCCCAGACCCAGTTCCTGCCGATGAGCCTGAAAACAGCGTCAATCTTTTTTTTCCAATTACTTATACGCAGATAGCACTTACTCAGTGCCAGGCACTGTCCTAAGAGCGTCACAAGCCTCTTAAATGTAACTTTCACAACAACCATATGAGCTAAGTTCATTATCCTTCATCTTATTTGACAGGTGAGGAAACTGAGACACAGAGAGGCCAAGCCATTTGCTCAGGTCACACAGTGACTCAGTGGCCAAGTCAGGATTGAAACCCACTGGTGGTCAAGAGTCTTATGAACTTGGCTGTCCGCCACTTGAGGTGGAGGGGTCTCCTCCAGCTGTTTGAGGCCCATGCATTCTGCCCCCACCGTATGCCCATGTCCTTAAAGCCAACGGCTGGAGACGAGACCCCACCTTCTCCCTCTCCCAGGAGGAAAAGGTGCCTTTGGGGAAGGTTTGAGGAAGTCTTCAGGGGCCCCAGCTCCTGAGGCTGAACTGGGTACACAGGTAGTCAAGGGTCTGGGAGGGGAGAAGGCAGAGCCGTGTCGTTGCTCCCATCTTACCGACCAGGTTTCTCAGCCTCAGGTCTATGGACGGGGCCGGGGAGAGCCGGTGGGCCCGTCTGCGCCCTGAGATGCTGAGCAGTGTCCCTGGCTTCTACTCACCGGGTGCCAGGAGCACCTTACACTGATGACAACCAAAAGTGTCTCCAGGCATTGCCAGCTGTGCCCGGGGTGGAGGGGCTCGCCCCAGCTGAGAACCAGTGTCCTAGATTAAAACTTAAAAATTGGAGTGAACTTAGAAAGAAGCAGAGATAGGTTGGTCCCGGGGTAGTAGGTGAGAGGGGGTGAGGAGCTGGTCATGGGAGGGAACCAAGTCTGAGCAGGCCTGGCCCAGCGAGGTCCTGGGAACTAAAGCCGGGTTGAGGTGGCGGGGGGGTGGGGGGGGCGGTGAGGAGTGGGAAGGGGATTTGGTGGCTTCTGAGGAGAGGGCAGCCATAGAGACTGTTCCAGAAGTGATGAGAGAGGAGGGGTACTTGTGTGGCTGGGCACCACTGCCTTCTCCAGCACTTCATGCCCATGGAGTGACTCATCCCACCCCCCCTGCCTCCTGCCCATAGGGCAGATGTGCCCCAGGAAGCGTGGGGCTAGCTCCTCCCCTGAAGAGCTTCCTGAGAGGATGGGGGACAGATTGGGGTAATGCGAGGCAAAGCAGCAGTGTCTGGGGCAATGGAGTGGGTGGGCCATGTGGGGTTTGCAGAGGAGGCTGCGGTGGGATAGCCACAGGGTGGTAGGTGGAGCCTCCCGCACCTTCGAACTAGGGATTCTTGGGTCTCGATGACCAGCCCCCCTGGTATTTCTTTTGGGTGTAATGTGTGCCAGGCTCGGGGACACAGAGGTGAGCAGGCAGGCATGGTCCCTGCCCTCTGAGGGGCCCATCCTGCAGTTCTGCAGAAGCTGGGCCCCTCCCCGGGGGGCTGCGGAAGGGACGCCTGCCTGGCAGACAGGGCAGTCCTGGGTCAGCGCGGAGACTCTTCCGCGTGGGGAGGCCAGGACTGAGCAACCCTGACGCTCAGACTGCGGGCCAACGGGAGAAGGGGCAGTGGGCAGTGGGCATGGTGACTCAGCCCTGGCTCCGCGTTCTAGCAGCGGCCTGACCCTAGGAAAGTCGCTTTATCTGAGTCTCTGTTTCTTCCTCTGTAGGATGGAGATGATATAATAATGATGATGATGATAATAATATCAGCAATGACACTTAGAGCCAGCTCCACCCAGTCACTGCCTGGCGCTTTGCATATGTTAACCAATTCTCTTATCAATTCTAGGAGGCGGACATTATCATCCTCCCCATATTATAGATGGGGAAACTGAGGCACAGAGAGGACAACTTGCCCCATGTCACACAGCCAGTGAGGAGTGCAGAGCCCGGATGCAACCCAAACCATTTGGCCTTTTGTCCCAAGGGCTCTTGGGAAGATTGAAGGAGATTATGGGTGCAGAGCATGCAGGTGACACCTGGCATGTGGTGAACATTCAATGATGGTGACTGTCACCATGATTATCATCGTTGTCACCATATTAAGGCTTTATCCTGACCCTGTGGACAGTCTCAAGTGTCCCCAAGCCTGCCGTACACTGGGGAGCAACCTCTGAACTGTATTTGGAGAAGGAGGAGATGAGAAAAGAGACCTTAGCATAGGCTGAGCAGTCAGGGCAGGCTTCTTGGAGGAAGGGCACCAGCCAGGGCCTTGAAGGATGAGCACAGGCAAGACCACTGGGCTGCTCTATCTGAGGCAGTGGATTAAATCCTGTCTTCCTGCCTCGAGTTGAGTTGGAGATGGCCCTGACGGGGTGAGGGGCTCTGTTTTCCTGAGCAGGGATTCCTGTGTTGAGCCACGCCCCCGGGGTGAACGTACAGCCAGGTTGAGAGCCGCTGCCCTCAGTGGAAGGACAAACAGCCCACGTCACCCCTTGCTCAGCAGAGGTGACCTCATGGGGTGAAAAGGCTCGGGCACCTGTGGGCCAGTGGCCCTGAGGTTTGGTCGGAGCTCTGCCACCGTTTGCAGTGTCATTTAGAGCAACCTCCTGCTTCTTCCTGGGCCTCGGTTTCCCCGTGTGCCCTGCAGAGCAGTGGGTTTCAAGCTCTGCTCCCAGGGGCCTCTGGGCTTCGTCCCTGATGTGACAAAGCAGCTCCCCGCTGTCTGCAGTGGATTTTCACCAAGGGCTCTGACTGCCGTGCGGAGTGGGGCCTGGGAGGCGGCACTTCTCCAACTTTTCAAGATAAAAGTGTGGCCGCACTTTCCTGGGGCGGGAAGACATGGGGCCAAGGAGGGCCAGTGATTTCTTGACCCTGGTTCTGTTGAGAGGCCAGGATCTGGGAGCCTCACTGAGCGGGAAGAGCAGCGGGTACCTGGTCTCCCCGGCCCCTGGGGGCCACTCGGTGGGGACCTTGGTGGTCATCTTGTCAACCTGTGTGTTTTCAGCTACAGGGACCTTTCCTGCCAGTCCCTTGGCTCAGAAAGTCTGCTTTTGTTTTCCCAGAGGTCGATGGGTTTGGGTTTGCAAGGGAGTGGGGACAGAGCTGGCCATGAGTCCTGGCTGTCCCTTACTAGCTGTGTGACAAGTCACCTGTCATCTCTGAGCCTCAGTTTCCTCACCTGCAAAGTGGGGATAATATGGCTATGGGAGCTACCTTCATCGCCATTCTCACCATTGCAGGGAAGACACGAGACCCAAGGGGAGACCTGACTAGTCTTGTTTCCCAGGACAGGGTGGGCTCACCCTGAGTCATCCCCACGTGCCCTGGGGCACCAGGCTCCAGCATTTCTGAGACAGCTCACCCTTAGCTGTGCTTCTGGCTTCACTGGGCATCAGGGTGGTTGTAAGTGCCGGTTCCAGGGCCTTGCCTGCAGTCCCTCTGGTTCTGGAATCTGCTTTCACGGGTGAGTCCGAGGCTGGGCACTGCGAGGGTGACCAGCTGTCCGTTTGCCCAAGAGTTCTAGGTTTCAGCACTGAGAGTCCTGCACCCCAGGACATGCCTCCATCCCTGGCAAACCCCCTGCCACACCTCACCCTCCATTCCCCGCCTCCTAGGCTGGCTGCGAGGGCGTGGTGCTGGGGGGGCCTCGGCCTGTCCTGTGCGTGGACAGCCTCTTCTGGGGAGAAACCGGGGCTCCAAGCCACACGCACCTCCTGGGGCTGGGCCGGCGGGCACGGGCTGGAGCAGGATGCTGGCAGCTCAAGGTGGCCTGGCCACTTCTGCTGACTTCCGGGAAGTGGAACACCCAGATCCTCCCGTACCTGACACAGGTCTCCTCCCATCAGCCACCCCTTTGATCTTCCTAACACACAGCTTCCAGGACGGGGCATGAGCACTGCACGGGGAGTCTGGAGCCCTACCTTCCAGTCCCTTTTCTCTGAAGCCTCCGTTTTCCCAGCAGTAAAATGAGGGCACGGGTTCAGGTGACCCTGACTTTCGCTCACCCCGGGCATTTACACACACCCACTCCTTTGATCTCCTCATCATCCCCCCTTTATAGACGCGGACACTGAGGCAGCGGGAGGCCGCACCACTCCCTCCAGGTCACAGGCCTAGTGAATGGCGAGGCTGGCATTTGGACCCGGGTGCCCTGGCCCCAGAGTCCACAGGCTTCACCGCCTCCTAATCAAGAGCCATCGCCGGCTCCCCATGGCAGAGGGGTGGGATACAACAGCTGGTTTTGTTGGTTAAACTTGACTTCCTCCGGCTCCCTGGTGAAATGCCTTCCCCTCGGTGTGTTCTCCTTGTCTCGGTCCCCCTGCCTTCCTCAGGGAAGCCTGCGCAGACACCCCGGCCCACGCTCTCAAACCGCCTCCAGCTTCCTGGGCCTTAATCTCCTTTCAGAACCCCTCCCCCACCCTGGCGGGCAGTGTTCCAAGCCTTTCCTTCCAATGACCACATTTGAGCCTCATGATGGCCAGTGAGTGTGGCTAAGTGGGGGGTCATTATCTCACTTTATAGGTGAGGTGACGGAGCGCAGGGAGGCCAGGCGACTACTCGAGGTCACCCGGCTGGTGTGCGACCCAGCCTGTCTAGTATTGGGGCTCTTGCCTCTGGTCCAGGCACCACCCCTGACCCTGTGGCCCTGAGCCCCATCTGGCTGCCCTGGGCAGAGCTCTGTCCTCAGCTCCCAGTGGGACTGAACGCTCTGGGGAGAACAGTGCCTGTGTACACAGGGGGCACCCCTCAGACCATAAGAAGATGAGCAGACTGACTTCAAACAGGACTCCCAGACGAGCTGGAGTCCCAGCGTCAGATAACATCACAGACTTCTTAATTCCACAGTTAATGCCCGGGAAACTCACAAAGGAAATGTGAATGAACACGGAGCCTTGGAATGCAAGACTGTGTATACATTTGTGGGTGGTCGTGGCTTGACTCCCAGGAGCTTACTGGGAGGATCTGAGAGGCCTGGGGTGGTCAGGGAAGGCTTCCTGGAGGAAGCAAGGCTTTGAACCACAGCTCAAGCATCGGAACAAGGGCTGCCCCCTCTAGCACTTCCCATGGCTCCCTGTTCTTCCCAGGTCAGTACCGGAGGGCACAGAGATGCTCGAGGTCTACGGGACCCCCGGTGTGGCCGTCTACATCTCTCCCAGCACGGAGAGGGGCCGGGAGCGTGCGGACGCCAGGCGGTGGCGCTATAACGCAGGGCTGGAGATCATCGTGGTCATGAACTCTCCCAGCAATGATGTCAACGACAGTCACGTGAGTGGGTCCCGTGGTCTGGGGGCAGGGCGGGGAGGCAGTGAAATAGCTTCCCTGGGCCCTCTTTTTACCCAGAGGGCAGAGTAGCGTGGTGATAAGTGCGCTTAAAGACACAGAGTGTGGCCCTAGCCAGTGTGCTCAGTGGACAGAGCCTCAGCATCAAGGGTATGTACCTCGGTTGCAGGCTTGATCCCCCGCCTGGTCGGGGCGCAGGTGGGAGGCAGCCAACTGCTGTGTCTCTCTCACATCGATATTCTCCTCTCTCTTCTCTCCCTCACCCTTCCGCTCTCTCTAAAAACCAATAGAAAAAGATCCTCAGGTGGAGATGAACAGAACCATACAAACAAGAAACCCAAGCGTGTGGCCGTGGCCAGTGTTTCTAAGTGGTTAGAGCATTGGGCCCACGCACTGAAGGGCCGCAGGTTCGATTCCTGGTCGAGGGCAGGTTCCTGGGGCAACCAGTCAGTGTGCCTCTCTCACATCGATGTTTCTCTCTCTCTCTCTCTCTCTCCTTCCCCCTCCCTCCCTTCCTCCTTTCCATTCTCTCTGAAAAGCAATGGGAAGAATATCCTCTGGTGAGGGTGAACAAAAAACAAGAACAAAAAACACACAAAGTGTGTGTCCTCTGGCAAGTCGTTTCCCCACCTGTGGGCTGAGAGCTGGTTAGGGTGTCCCTGCAGCTCCGCGTGGAGAGAGGAGGGAGCAGGGAGCAGGGACAGGGGACGGATGCTCTTTCTGGTGAGACCCCCTGCCCCAAGGTGACATTTCCCCAAGTTGCCTCTTCTTCCTCTAATCTACTCTCTTCCTGCCCGAGTTCCCTTCCCTCCTGTCTCTGCTCACTCAGCCAGAGAGTATCTTTAACCTGCCCCAGCTGTCGGCAACATTCTGGCTCCAGGGCAGGAAACAGCTTAAACTTTGGGAGAAATGGGGTGGCCCCTGAGCTTGGCACAGGCGATGCCACCTTATATGGCTGATGGGAACCAGGACTTGTCGTACAGGAGGGATGGATTTACACTGCATGTCAGGAACGATGTTTTGGAAAACGGTCCCTTTAAGAGCGCTGCCCATGAGCCCATCCAGCCCTCACCACAAGGTGGCTTTGATGCATCAGGCTCCAACTGCTCCATCTTCCTCACTGGCCCCGCCTGGGACAGTTACTGGGACACGCTGGGCATGTCACAGGCGTTCCTCCCTTAATCCTCACAGCCTGTAATCACTCCTGCAGGTAGGAACTGTTATTACCCCCACTCTCCAGCCAAGGAAATTGAGGCCCAGAGCAGATAGGAACTTTTCCCAGGGTATTTCCTCAGCCGCATCTAGAATCTGAGTCTGTACACAATGCTGCCTGCTCCCCACTTACAACAGCTGATGCTTCCTGGCACTGTCTGTGGGATCCGTCTTTTACGTGTGTTGTTTTAGGCTGCACCATAGTCCTCTGAGCTAGGAACCTGTATGGTCCCAGTTTGCAGATGAGGAAACTGAGGCGGCTGAGAAAGGTGAAGGGCTTTGGACAAGGTCACACAACCCAGAGGTGCTGGGCTGTCTGAGGTCCAGGCCTGTTTGCGTCCCAGAGATAAAAACATTGGCTTGGAGAGTGTCCCAAACCCTGCCCGGTCTGAACTTCTCATTTACACATGGTGGGACTGAGACTCAGAGGGGAGAGGGGCTTGCCAAAATCACACCGTAGTCATCGGCAGCACAGGGGCCCGGTCTCCATAGAATCCCTCACAAATAGGCCCATTTTACAGATGGGCCAACCGAGGCATAAACAAATAAACAGCATAGAGAAGGCTAAAGGAAGAGCTGAGTTGGTAAACTCAAGTTTAGTGCACAGAGGTCTCCTCCGCACCTTGCCAGATATCCCAAGGCCTATCCTTTGGGGTGGGGGCTCTTGGCTTCAGCCAACATGACCCTGGGCCCCTCTCTCTGCAGGTTCAGATTTCCTATTACTCCAGACATAAGCCCCAGCCCCTGGCGTACACCGTGCTCTACCTCACCTGTGTTGGTAAGTTGGGGGCCATGGTGAGGGAGTGGCCAAGGGTCGTTGGCCAAAGGCAGGATGGGAAGTGGTTGGGAATGACACTGAGCAAGGATCTTGTTACCAAAATCAATGAGTTTTATTTTTTTTTAAAGCAAGAAGTACACATTTAAAAAATTCAAACAAAAGAGTATATAGTTGAGCCTTAAAAAACATGGGTTTGAACTGCATGGGTCCAGTTATATATGGATTTTTATTTTCAATTGATCTGCGCAGTTCTATTGACCCTGCAGTTCAAACCTGTGTTGTTCAAGGGTCAGCTCCACGGTGGGGAATCTGAGTCTGCAGAGGGCTGACTGTAGTTATATGTGTGAGGTCAGTGCCCCTAACCTCCAAATTGACCCAAGACTCCAGGTCCCCCAGGCCCAGCATCCTTCTAAGACATGCTGTGCTTATACAAGTAGACACACGCATACATGTTTATTTCCGCCCCCCCCCCCTTTCATAAGCAAATGGAAGCATATATAGACATATAACTGAACCTTGCTTTTCCCAACTTCAATTTTTGGGGGACTAATTCTCCACAAACTGATCTATAAACCATGCAACTATCAGACAGGAAATATAAAGTGATTAATATGTTAAAGGCTGTAGAGAAAAAGGTGGGTAACATGCATGAATATATGGGGAATTTCAGCAGAGAGATGAGAACTATAAGAAGGATTCAAATGGAAATGCCGGAAATAAAAATCCGATGAGACGTGTTTTTGATGGGTCCATAGGCAGATGTGGAACAGCTGAAGAAAAAACTGGTGAACTCGAAGACAGGGCAACAGTTACCCAAACTGAAACACAAAGAGAAAGAAAGAATGAAACAAACAAAATAACAGAAAAGAGATTCTACAGCTCTGGGCCAGTATCAAACCGTCTAAACAGAACTTTATTGGGCTGAGCTTAAATCTCATAGGGAAGAGCAAAGGGCAAGAATAGCCAAGACAATTTTGAGGAAGAAGAAGAGGAAGGGATACATGGTACCAAAGGCTTTTCTCCAAGTTGTAGTACTTGAGGCAGCATGATTAAATACAGACCAGAGAACCCATAGAGAACTGGCCATAGACCCCTGCTCACATGGATATCATTTGAGAATCAATAAACCTGGAACCATATCTCGTACTATACTGTACTGAAAAATAAATTCCAGATGGGTTAAAAATCTTTTCTAAAAAATATATATTTTTTATTGATTTCAGAGAGGAAGGGAGAAGGAGCGAGAGATAGAAACATCCATGATGAGAGAAAATCATTGATTGGCTGCCCCCTATTTGGGAGCGAGCCTGCAACCCTGGGCATGTGCTGGGCATGTGCCCTTGACCGGAATCGAACCTGGGACCTTGGTCTGCAGGCCGACACTCTATCCACTGAGCCAAACCAGCTAGGCCGGGTTAAAAATCTTAAGGTGAAATCAATATTTTAGAGCTTTTAGAAGAGAATATCTGCAAACTCAAGGTCAAGGGTATCTCTAACAAGGAAAAACAGTAGCACAGATCATAAGGGGAAGGATTGATAAGTTAGGCTGTATTTAAATTCAAAACTTCTGTACAACAGAGGAATCCAGCTCTGGACTGGGAGAAGAAATCTGCAATGCATATGGCTTCCTTGGAGCATAGCGATTATGGAAAACTTCCATCAGTAAGAAAAAAAGACAAATGACTAGAAATAGGCGAAAAATATGAACAAGCAATTCACAGAAGAGAAAGCCCCGGTGACCAGAGCCCAAAGGAAAAGACGCTGAACTTAGTGTTGCCAAGGATGTGGAGCTGGGAGCTCCTTGCACTACGGGTGGGAGTTTGCACCAACTAAGCACGTGGAGAGCAATTAGCAAGAAATTTAAAAATGCTCCATCTTCAGGAGGCATTTTAGAAGCAGAACTGCTGAGTTATGGAAAATGCACTTTGTCAATTCGGATAGATATTGCCAAATTGCTCTCCAAAAAGACAGTACCACTTTATATACCTGCCAGCAGCAGGTGGGAGTGCCTTGCCAGCACTGGGCACCATCAGCCTCCTCCCTTTGTGCCAGTCAGGGAGGTTGTATCTCATGGTTGCTTTAATTCGCCTTCCTTTAGTTAGGGCTTAGGTTGGGGATCTCCCTGCCTCCCCATCCCTGACCACACAATACACCCTTGTTCATTGGAAAATATCACACAGAAAAGTGCATAAAGCTGCATTTTTGTATTGATTCCAGAGAGGAAGAGAGAGGGAGAGAGAGATAGAAACATCAATGATGAGAGAGACTCATCCTGCACACCCCCCACTGGAGATCGAGCCCACAACCCTGGCATGTATCCCGACTGGGAATCAAACCGTGACCTCCTGGTTCATAGGTCAACTCTCAAGCACTGAGCCACACAATAAAGCAGCGGTTCTCAACCTGTGGGTCGCGACCCCTTTGGCAGTCGAACGACCCTTTCACAGGGGTCGCCTAAGACCATCCTATATATCAGATATTTACATTACGATTCATGACAGTAGCAGCCTTACAGTGATGAAGTAGCAACGAAAATAATTTAAGGTTGGGTCACAACCTGAGGAACTGTATTTAAAGGGCCAGAAGGTTGAGAACCACTGCAATAAAGCTTTATTTTATACACACACATTAATGAATAATTACAAAGCAAATGAACAGCCATCGCCCAGGTCAAGAAATAGAACATGACTAGCACCCCAAATATACCCCAAAGTCTCCCCCAAATACACCCTCTCGGATCTCTGGCCTCCCTCCTGTAGAGGTAGCCACAACCTGTGGTAAGTATTTTCTTGCTTTTCTTTGTGGTTTTGTCACCTGAATATGCATACCCAAATCATATGTCTATTTTTGCCGTTCTTTGAACTTCCTATGGATGGATTCACATTGTACATATTATTTTTCGGGTGGGACGTCTTTTGCCCACATTCTGTTTGTGGGATACATTCATTCACTTGTTGCATGGTGGTTGGGCATCTTTTCAAGTTTAAAAATTATTTCAAATGTTTCCTTCTTCCCCCTCCCCCTACCTCTCTCCCGTGAATGCCCCATTTGTGTTATAAAATCTCCCCCAGTTCTAGGGAGACACGTTCAGAAGGTGGGATGGAAGCTGGGGTTTTAAGAGTATGGGATGAAGGTGAGGCCCAGAGAGGCCACAGCGGGCAGATGGCGGAGCCCGGATTCACATCCATGTCTGTCTGACACCCAAGTCCAGGCTCACTCCCCCATCCCAAGGATGTGAGACAGCGTCACACAGACCAAGAATGTCTAGGGAAACCTGAGCTCAGTGCAGGGTGTGCCCCAGACAGTGAGGCCTGTAGAGATACAGAAGGAGGGATCAGGGAAGGCTTCCTGGAGGGGGCAGCATTTGTCCTGGGTCTTTACTCTGACCCTGCTTCCTCCTCAAGGCCGCTGCCTTTCCCCAGCCCAGGGAGAGAGACTCCGGATGCCCCCACCTCTGGGCAGGGTCTTCTTGGAAATTATTTCCATTTGCCCAGCCCCAGGTGGGCCCTGAGAGCAGAAGGTAAAAGGTGAAGGTCATAGGCCTGTGTTGATCTCCTGGGAACCCTGTGGTGACTTCTCTCTGCCCTTCCCTTGCAGACATCACCCTGGATTGCGACCTGGACTGTGAGGGCAGGCAGAACGGAAGCTTTGTGGACAAGGTAGGACATCTCCCCTGGGCCCATAAGGGGGTATGGAGTCTGGAACTGCCCTTGGCTAGGTTCATAGCGGCGAGGTTGTTACAGGCATCCCCCGGCCTCCCAGCTGATGCCCAGGTCAGGGGAGCCAGGCATGGTGGGGATCTTCTATTCCCAGGAGAAAAGTCATCGCCAGGGACGATGAAGCACACACGTGCTCAGCGCCTGGGCTAGGTCTTGTTTTGTGGGAACTTTCTCCTGGACTTTCCATCTAGGTTGGGGGTCAGCAAACCTTTTCTGTAAAACCAAGATAATAAATATTTTAGGCTTCACAAGCCATACAGTCTCTGTGGCAGCACCTTGATTCTGCTACTGTAGTGTGAAAGAACTATAGTCACTATGTAAACAAGTGCATATGACTGTGTTCCAATAAAACTTTATTTACAAACGCAGGCCATGGGCCAGATTTGGTCCAAGGGCCATAGTGTGCTGACTCCTTGACCTGGATGTAAAGGGACATCTATCAAGTATGAAATGTTAGAGAACCTTGTTCTGAATTGTGGTGGCACTTCATGTAGTAGGAGTTTGGAGGAGAAGGTCAAGGTGGGCTGGGTGAGCAAGGAGGATTTTCTGGAAGCAAGTCCACTTGAGCTGGTCTCCAAAGGGATGTAAAAGGGAGGGCATTCCCGGTGGAGGGAACAGCAGGAGATAAGGCTGCAGGGAGGGATGGACTTAGAATTAGGAGGTTGCCTGTTGAGAAAGAGGACGGACAGTCACGAAAGACAGCTACCAGTTTGGACTTGATGATGTGGGCAGTGGGGAGCCATTGCTGTTGATTTTCTTTCTTTTTAAATATTTTTTATTGAGTTTAGAGAGGAAGAGAGAGATAGAAACACCAATGATGAGAGAGAATCACTGATTGGCTGCCTCCTCGTGCTCCTCACTGGGGATCGAGCCCGCAATCCAGGCATGTGCCCTGACCGTGAGTCAAACCGCGAACTCCTGGTTCATAGGTTGATGTTCAATCACTGAGCCACACTGGCCGGGCTATTGCTGTTTCTTGAGCAGGAGGCGCTTCAGTGAGAGTGGACCTGTCCTCAGAGGGCAGGATGGGGTTGGCCCGCCGAGAGGTTGCTGGGGAGGGAGGCACAGGCTTGGTCCCATCCCCCATCACCAGCTTTGCTTTGTCATTGGCAGCGCCAGTGGGTCTGGGGGCCCGATGGGTATGGGGCCATCCTGCTAGTGAACTGTGACAGGGACGATCTGAACTGTGATGACCGGGACAACTGTGACCAGCACGTATGCTGCCTGCAAGGTGAGGGGCCCAGGGTAGCCCGTGTCCCTGGGTGTCCAGGGTCATTGCTCACCTAGTTTGTAGGGATTCCAACCCACAGGCACGGCCCTGAAGGCGGAGCTCGGGGCCAGAGGCCCAGCTCCCAGATACACCTTGATGGTTCTCCCAACCTGCCTCGGGCTGGTAGGTGCCCCTCGCAGCTTCCCCGGTGCCATGCATGCCCCCAGGATGGAACTCAAGAAATAAGCTCTCACCTTCCCCTCCCTCCAGGGGAGCAGGGAATGCTAACATTATCTGAGCACCTACTGTGTGCCAGGCCCTTTCCCTAAATTCTCTGTCTCCACAGACCTGGAAGACATGTCCGTCATGGTCCTGCGGACCCAGGGCCCCGCTGCCCTCTTCGATGACCACAGACTCATCCTCCACACCTCCAGCTACGACGCTAAGCGGGCACGGGTCTTCCATGTCTGCGGTGAGTTCATGCCTCTCCCAGAGGAACAGTCAGATGCATGAGCTCTGGACCTGGCCAGCTGGCATCGCCAGCACAGCTGTGGCCCGAGGTTGTTTTATTGGATGAATGAATTTTTAAAATGTATTTCAAGCATGTTTAGAAATGTTTGCTCTCAAAATATTTCAAACGTGCACAAAAGCAGGGAGAACAGTGTAACGAACCCCCAGAGGCCAACCCCTCAGATTCAGCTGTTTACCAAGGTATTCCTCAGCCAGTCCTGGCACCACGGGCGTTGGCCCTGCAGAATTCAGTGTGCATTTCCCAGAGAAAAAACCATGACTATTGCTTTACGTAGCCACACTGCCATGATCGCAAGTCCAAGCAAGGATGTAAAAGACCTTTAAACAATACAAATGGACACAAGTAATAAGATGCTCGTTTTAAAAAAAGACCAAACAGCATAAAAGCATCTAGAGTAAAAAATAAGAGACTTCTATCCCTAACCCTAAACCTGACTCTTAAAAAGTGTTCTCTGTTAAGGATCGGCGGACACAAGTAATAAGATGCTCGTTTTAAAAAAAGACCAAACAGTATAAAAGCATCTAGAGTCTCCTATCCCTAACCCTAAACTTGACTCTTAAAATGTGTTTGCTGTTAAGGATCCGGTATGTGTTCTAACTGCTCTTTCTGTATGTACTAAATGTGCCTGTGTGTGTGTGTGTGTGTGTGTGTGCATGTGTGTGCGTGGTGTGCATATTCTGCTTTCCAACCCGTTTCTTTCACTGAACTATATACTCGACCCCTCTTTCTGTGTATTTATCTGGTCTGCTTCACTCTTTTACCCAGCTCCATAGCATCCCGAAGCACAGAGATGTTGTAACCCACCCTGTCCCCTGGGTCATTCGGCTGCTGATTTTACAATAGGTTCATTGAGGGCAGGGACCTAGCTCATGGCTGTATCCTGAGTCCACAGCCGTGCCTCAGAGGTACATAGTAGGTGCTTGGTAAATGTGTGTTCGATGAACATGTGAATAACCAGGGAGACCCTCGTGTGTGTATTTTGTAGGAAAGATACCTAGAAGTGGAATCGCTGGTTAGGGGGCATCTAACACGTGACTTTTTTCGATGCCGCCCCCAGCCTGGCCCACACGGCGTATTAAGCATCTTTCCCCCCTTTGCCAGTGGGAGGTGAGGCGCAGGAATGGTCTGGCCTGCATGTTGGGTGAGGTCACACAGCTCTCCTGCATCCCTCACGCTCCCCGGGCCCACCAGGGAGCCACAGCTGCTACTCCGGTCCCCTCCCAGGCCCCGAGGACTCGTGCGAGGCCTACAGGCATGTGCTGGGCCGGGACAAGGTGTCCTACGAGGTGCCCCGCTTCCACGGGGACGAGGAGCGCTTCTTCGTGGAGGGCCTCTCCTTCCCCGACGCCGGCTTCTCGGGGCTCGTCTCCTTCCACGTCACCCTGCTGGACGGCTCCAATGAGGTAGGGGTGGCCGGGCAGAGAAGCAGAAAGGCTCTGTCCTGGGAGAGATGGGTACTGCTGGCGGGAAAGACCCAGACTGTCCCACCCCCACCCCCCCAGGTCCCCTCTAGAACCTGAGATGAAGGCTTGCTCAGGGCCGCGGGTCTGAGTCAGCCGGCCTCTGGACCCCGGGCCCGCGCTCTGTCCTCTCTGCTCTCCCCCTTGCAGGACTTCTCCGAGTCCCCGATCTTCACTGACACGGTCGTGTTCCGGGTGGCCCCCTGGATCATGACGCCCAGCACCCTGCCGCCCCTCGAGGTGTACGTGTGCCAGTGAGTCTGGGGAACACGGGCGTCCTTCCGACCCTGGTGGCCCCCCCGGCCTGGCTCTGTCCTGAGCCGCTCTACCCGGGCTTGTTGCAGGGTGAGAAACAACTCGCGGTTCGTGGACGCAGTGGCGGAGCTGGCCATGAAGGCCGGCTGCAAGCTGACCATCTGCCCGCAGGCCGAGAACCGAAATGACCGCTGGATCCAGGTACCGCGCCGCCGGGCAGTGCCCGGCCAGGACACCAGCCCGAGGGGAGGCTGGCCCTTCTCCACCGGGTGGGGTGGGGCTCACGGGGAACACGCAGGAGGACCTGGGCGCTGGATCGCCCTCCCCGGACACCGCTCTTTCTAATTAAAGACCTAGAGCTCGCTCCCTCTCTCCAGAACTTTCTGGAGACCCAGGAACACGGTGACGCTGGATTCAACACCCATTCACCCCCAGGATCTGGGCTAGGCACTGGGTTGGCCACACACGCCCTGCCCTTAGCAGCCTGGACCAGTGGTTCTCAACGGATGGCGATTTTGTCCCCCGAGGGTTAGGAAGCCGTCGGAGGCATTTTAGATGGCCACACGGAGTGGTGATGCTACTGGCTCCCGGCCCCTACGGAAAGGAGTGACCTGGCCCCAGATGCCAATAGAGCCGAGGCTGAGAAACCCCAAGGTGGGAAAATCCCAGCTCTCACCATCTAGGAAGCGCCAGGGGCGGCACCAGCAAAGTGCCATCTGGGTTTGCAGGAGGGGGCATCCCCTCTGTGGGGG
>NW_006293088.1:2042659-2045656 GCF_000327345.1 Myotis davidii | reverse complement strand
GACCTCCTGGTTCAGAGGTTGATGTTCAATCACTGAGCCACACTGGCCGGGCTATTGCTGTTTCTTGAGCAGGAGGCGCTTCAGTGAGAGTGGACCTGTCCTCAGAGGGCAGGATGGGGTTGGCCCGCCGAGAGGTTGCTGGGGAGGGAGGCACAGGCTTGGTCCCATCCCCCATCACCAGCTTTGCTTTGTCATTGGCAGCGCCAGTGGGTCTGGGGGCCCAATGGGTATGGGGCCATCCTGCTAGTGAACTGTGACAGGGACGATCTGAACTGTGATGACCGGGACAACTGTGACCAGCACGTATGCTGCCTGCAAGGTGAGGGGCCCAGGGTAGCCTGTGTCCCTGGGTGTCCAGGGTCACTGCTCACCTAGAGTGTAGGGATTCCAACCCACAGGCATGACCCTGAAGGCGGAGCTCGGGGCCAGAGGCCCAGCTCCCAGACACACCTTGATGGTTCTCCCAACCTGCCTCGGGCTGGTAGGTGCCCCTCGCAGCTTCCCCGGTGCCATGCATGCCCCCAGGATGGAACTCAAGAAATAAGCTCTCACCTTCCCCTCCCTCCAGGGGAGCAGGGGATGCTAACATTATCTGAGCACCTACTGTGTGCCAGGCCCTTTCCCTAAATTCTCTGTCTCCCCAGACCTGGAAGACATGTCCGTCATGGTCCTGCGGACCCAGGGCCCCGCTGCCCTCTTCGATGACCACAGACTCATCCTCCACACCTCCAGCTACGACGCTAAGCGGGCACGGGTCTTCCACGTCTGCGGTGAGTTCACGCTCCTCCCCCGCCGCCCAGAGCCAGTGGACAGCTCTGCCCAGGCTCCCGGGTGCCCTGGGGGCCAGAGAAACAGTTAGATGCATGAGCTCTGGACCTGGCCAGCTGCCATTGCCAGCACAGCTGTCGCCGAGGTTGTTTTATTGGATGAATGAATTTTTAAAATGTATTTCAAGCATGTTTAGAAATGTTTGCTCTCAAAATATTTCAAACGTGCACAAAAGCAGGGAGAACAGTGTAACGAACCCCCAGAGGCCAACCCCTCAGATTCAGCTGTTTACCAAGGTATTCCTCAGCCAGTCCTGGCACCACGGGCGTTGGCCCTGCAGAATTCAGTGTGCATTTCCCAGAGAAAAAACCATGACTATTGCTTTACGTAGCCACACTGCCATGATCGCAAGTCCAAGCAAGGATGTAAAAGACCTTTAAACAATACAAATGGACACAAGTAATAAGATGCTCGTTTTAAAAAAAGACCAAACAGCATAAAAGCATCTAGAGTAAAAAATAAGAGACTTCTATCCCTAACCCTAAACCGGACTCTTAAAAAGTGTTCTCTGTTAAGGATCAGCATGTGTTCTAACTGCTCTTTCTGTATGTACTAAATGTGCCTGTGTGTGTGTGTGTGTGTGTGTGTGCATGTGTGTGTTCTGAGAGGGGAAAAGTAATTGATTAAAAGAAAAAAATCTATCTCCTAAAGGGAAACAGCTCCTGAGAGAGAAAACAAAATTCTGAGAAAAGTCACAACTAAAGAGGTAGGCAGGAATTTGAATATATATTTTACTGATTTTTTACAGAGAGGAAGGGAGAGAGAGAGTTAGAAACATCGATGAGAGAGAAACATTGAGAGAGAAACATCAATCAGCTGCCTCCTGCACATTCCCTACTGGGTATGTGCCTGCAACCAAGGTACATGCCCCTGACTGGAATCGAACCTGGGACCCTTGAGTCTGAAAGCCAACGCTCTATCCACTGAGCCAAACCAGTTAGGGCTGCTTCATTCTTTTACCCAGCTCCACAGCATCCCGAAGCACAGAGATGCTGTAACCCACCCTGTCCCCTGGGTCATTTGGCTGCTGATTTGACAATAGGTTCATTGAGGGCAGGGACCTAGCTCATGGCTGTATCCTGAGTCCACAGCCGTGCCTCAGAGGTACATAGTAGGTACTCGGTAAATGTGTGTTCGATGAACATGTGAATTAACCAGGGAGACCCTCGTGTGTGTATTTTGTAGGAAAGATACCTAGAAGTGGAATCGCTGGTTAGGGGGCATCTAACACGTGACTTTTTTCGATGCCGCCCCCAGCCTGGCCCACACGGCGTATTAAGCATCTTTCCCCCCTTTGCCAGTGGGAGGTGAGGCGCAGGAATGGTCTGGCCTGCATGTTGGGTGAGGTCACACAGCTCTCCTGCATCCCTCACGCTCCCCGGGCCCACCAGGGAGCCACAGCTGCTACTCCGGTCCCCTCCCAGGCCCCGAGGACTCGTGCGAGGCCTACAGGCATGTGCTGGGCCGGGACAAGGTGTCCTACGAGGTGCCCCGCTTCCACGGGGACCAGGAGCGCTTCTTCGTGGAGGGCCTCTCCTTCCCCGACGCCGGCTTCTCGGGGCTCGTCTCCTTCCACGTCACCCTGCTGGACGGCTCCAATGAGGTAGGGGTGGCCGGGCAGAGAAGCAGAAAGGCTCTGTCCTGGGAGAGATGGGTACTGCTGGCGGGAAAGACCCAGACTGTCCCACCCCCACCCCCCCAGGTCCCCTCTAGAACCTGAGATGAAGGCTTGCTCAGGGCCGCGGGTCTGAGTCAGCCGGCCTCTGGACCCCAGGCCCGCGCTCTGTCCTCTCTGCTCTCCCCCCTGCAGGACTTCTCCGAGTCCCCGATCTTCACTGACACGGTCGTGTTCCGGGTGGCCCCCTGGATCATGACGCCCAGCACCCTGCCGCCCCTCGAGGTGTACGTGTGCCAGTGAGTCTGGGGAACACGGGCGTCCTTCCGACCCTGGTGGCCCCCCCGGCCTGGCTCTGTCCTGAGCCGCTCTACCCGGGCTTGTTGCAGGGTGAGAAACAACTCGCGGTTCGTGGACGCAGTGGCGGAGCTGGCCATGAAGGCTGGCTGCAAGCTGACCATCTGCCCGCAGGCCGAGAACCGAAATGACCGCTGGATCCAGGTACCGCGCCGCCGGGCAGTGCCCGGCCTGGACACCAGCCCGAGGGGAGGCTG
>NW_006293088.1:2036205-2042345 GCF_000327345.1 Myotis davidii | reverse complement strand
GAACACGGGCGTCCTTCCGACCCTGGTGGCCCCTCCCCGGCCTGGCTCTGTCCTGAGCTGCTCTGCCCCGGGCTTGTTGCAGGGTGAGGAACAACTCGCGGTTCGTGGACGCAGTGGCGGAGCTGGCCATGAAGGCCGGCTGCAAGCTGACCATCTGCCCGCAGGCCGAGAACCGAAATGACCGCTGGATCCAGGTACCGCGCCGCCGGGCAGTGCCCGGCCTGGACACCAGCCCGAGGGGAGGCTGGCCCTTCTCCACCGGGTGGGGTGGGGCTCACGGGGAACACGCAGGAGGACCTGGGCGCTGGATCGCCCTCCCCGGACACCGCTCTTTCTAATTAAAGACCTAGAGCTCGCTCCCTCTCTCCAGAACTTTCTGGAGACCCAGGAACACGCTGACGCTGGATTCAACACCCATTCACCCCCAGGATCTGGGCTAGGCACTGGGTTGGCCACACATGCCCTGCCCTTAGCAGCCTGGACCAGTGGTTCTCAACGGATGGCGATTTTGTCCCCCGAGGGTTAGGAAGCCGTCGGAGGCATTTTAGATGGCCACACGGAGTGGTGATGCTACTGGCTCCCGGCCCCTACGGAAAGGAGTGACCTGGCCCCAGATGCCAATAGAGCCGAGGCTGAGAAACCCCAAGGTGGGAAAATCCCAGCTCTCACCATCTAGGAAGCGCCAGGGGCGGCACCAGCAAAGTGCCATCTGGGTTTGCAGGAGGTGGCATCACCTCTGTCGGGGGATCAGTGCAGGAGGAAGGGCATCTGAGCTGGACCAGACTTGGCAAATGGATGGGTAGTGACTTGTGCCATTCAGTGAGCGCTTACTAGCCATGTGTCATTGCCATAGTGTCACTCCATCTTCTTGACAACTCCCTGTCATTACCCACCTGAGGAGCTCTCAGGGGTGCAAATGCCCAGGGCCAAACAGCTGGTAAGGGCCATGCTGGGACTCAGGGGATGGGGGTCCTGGCCGAGGAGCAGCATGTGCAAAGGCCCAGAGGTAGGAGGCAGGAGAAAGAATGTCACGTGCTCACTTTGGCCAGGGCCAAGGTTCTGTCAAGGGGAAGAGTTGAGGAGGGAGACCTTGACTGCCAGGCTAGGAGCTGTCATGGCTGGAGGTTCACCCAATGAACCAAGTTTATCTAATGAGACAAGTTGGATTGGATTCTGGCTGTGCACCCTTGGACAAATAACTAGACCTCTCTGTTCCTCGCTTTCTGCTGTCCTCGTCTGTAACACGGGGTGACAATAGTGCCTCCATATAGGCGTGTCAGGGGGATTAATAGAGTTAATATCCATCAAGAGCTGAGGGCAGGGCACATAACAGTGAGCTTCTCATTGGGTTTGTAGGTTGTCTATGCTGGGCCATCTTTGCCTCCAGGACCAGAGGAGTCAGACTTGGCCCAGGCACGTTTATGAGTCTGAGAAGGAGGCAGATCTGTATCTCCTCAGGTCCCCTCAGCCCTGTCTAGCTGTCAACCCCTCATGACCGCGTGTGGAGGCCAGAGGTGCTGGCTGACGCCCAGCGCCTTCCTTGTCCAACTCGGGCCACCCTGAGACCTTCTCTGTGTCGACTCTGCCCTGACCCAGCACGGGGACACCCCCAAGGTCATGTCCATGTTCTTATTCATTCCTGGCCTTTCTTGCTGTGTGACCCTAGGCAACTGCACACCCTCTCTGAGCCGCTAGCACCTCCTCCAGCCCTCAGGCATCACGACCCCCCGCCTCCTTCACCCCTAGGGGCAGAGTTCCCCAAGGCAGAGAATGCCCGTGCGCAGTCTCCCCTGACGTGCCCGGCGTCAAGCAAGCGTGGGATGTTGTTGGCTGTCCCCAGCTGGGCGTCTCTCTCGTTTGCAGGACGAGATGGAGCTGGGCTACGTCCAGGCGCCGCACAAGACCTTCCCGGTGGTCTTCGACTCCCCCAGGAATGGGGAGCTGCAGGACTTCCCTTACAAGAGAATCCTGGTGAGTGGTCCAGGGGGCAGCCCAGCCCTGAGCGTGCATGGACATGACTCCAAGGGCTGCACCAGGGTGTGGAAGACAGGGGGCAGCGCCAGGAACCATGATCTCTAACAGGAGTAGCGTTGCCAGGTAACATATAGGCGATGCCCAGTTAACAGAGGCTCACCCCCTCTCACATGGCAGCCAGACCAGAGGGCCTGTGTGTGTCCCAACCTTGGCCCTTGTGCATACCTGAAATATTGACTAGATCCGATCCCAGTCTTTGACTCAGTATTTCCATCTGAAGAATGGGCAGCCACCCCTGCCCCGCCTTTAAGGAATTCGGAACTCAGAAAGTTGCTTCAAGTTTTTCATGATGGCCATCTGCTCCCCTCAGCCACCCTGACTCAGTTTCCCCCATCAGGGTCCAGATTTCGGCTATGTGACTCGGGAGCCGCAAGACAGCTCTGTGTGTGGCCTGGACTCCTTCGGAAACCTGGAGGTCAGCCCCCCAGTGGTGACCAACGGCCAAGAGTACCCCCTGGGGAGGATCCTCATTGGGGGCAACCTGCCTGGGTGAGAGAGGAGCAGGGAGAGGTGTTGCTGGGATGGAGGCTGAGGGTGGGGGTGGTGATGGTGGCTGGGGGTGAGGGGCTGTTCCACTCCTCACAGAGAACCAGAAAGGAGTGATAAAACTGTAGTCCTGGATGCAGGGGGAGGTGCGGTGGGGAAGCCGTGGGCTGTTCACCAGATGCTGTCCACAATTATTAGGTAATTGAGCAGGGCCCCAAGAGGTCATTCAGCCCTTTTATTTTACATGTGAGCTCAGAGAGGGTGAGTGACCTGGGAAGGTAACACAGGATGCAAAGTTATAACTAGACTTAGGTCTTCCCATTCAGAAAATAAATAGATGTTGCTACCAATTAAATAAGAAGAAAAAGCTCTAAGTCTCAACAGTCCTGGGAGAAACTGCATTTAAGTCAGAGCTTGTTTATACTATGATGTAAATGACTAATATCAAATCTTTTCCTGAGAGCAGGAGAAGGGAGATATAGGACATGAAAATTGAAATGGCAGTAACACATACAGAATAACAGATTATGTCTTACTTAAATGTAACACCTGGGTACCATTGGAAAAGAGAAGGGATTATATGATAACTAGAGGCCCGGTGCAAGGATTCATGTACCAGTGGGGTCCCTCGGCCTGGCCTGCAGGGATTGGGCCAAAACCGGCTCTCCGATATCCCCCGAGGGGTCCCAGATTGTGAGAGGGTACAGGCCAGGCCAAGGGACCCCACTGGTACATGATTGGGCCTGGGAAGGGACTGCGGGTGGGCTCTAGGGCGTGTTCAGCCCTTCTCACCCAGTCCTGATTGGCCGGACCCCAGCAGCAAGCTAACCTACCGGTTGGAGCATCTGCCCCCTGGTGGTCAGTGTGGGTCATAGCAACTGGTCAAACGGTGGAACCGTCGGATATTTAGCATATTAGGCTTTTATTATATAGGATGGTCATTAGCTACGCAACAGACCAAATGGATGCCGCCCCCAGCCTGGCCCACACGGCGTATTAAGCATCTTCCCCGCCCCCCTTGCCAGTGGGAGGTGAGGCGCAGGGATTGCGAACCCAATGCAGCAGAGTAGTTAGAACAGACTTGGGATCAAATAGCAGGTGACTCAAGAAGCTTTGGGGGCTGGGGGACTTCCTGGCCTCAAATAATACGATCCCACAGAAAGAGGAAGTTAGATCCTTTTTCAGAAGGCAAAGAAGAGTGGGATTTAAATTCACTACCGTAAAATGCTGGGGCCAAAAGGCCCCTCAAGGGTGGTCTTGTCCACCTCTTTCCCCCCTCATGTGCAGAGCGTGAGGCTGCAGTGAGAGAAATGTAAGACAAACGCAAGGAAGGACCACCAGCCATGGGGGGTGGAATGTAGGGGTGAAGTCAGTCTCTTGGAGAATGTGAGGATGGGGTGCAGGGCGGTTCTGAGGATCTGCCTGGGTGGCGAGCCCTGGTGTGAGGACCTGTCCTGTGTGCCTCCTGGAGAACTCACCTTGGGGTCAAACTTGGGATCACATGCTGTATGTATGTATGTATGTAAGCATGTATGTATGTATGCATGTATGTATTTTCCTGCTTACAAAGGCAATGCATGCTTTTTGGTAGATATTGCAGATGCCTTGAACTCTTGTCTTTCCATTTCTGCATAGATTTTTTTTTTAGTGAAGCAACCCCTTTTTTTAAACCCCTTGGGCCCCAGGTCAGGTGGCCGCAGGGTCACCCAGGTGGTGCGGGACTTCCTCCATGCGCAGAGGGTGCAGCCCCCCGTGGAGCTCTTCGTGGACTGGTTGGCTGTGGGCCACGTGGATGAGTTTCTGAGCTTCGTCCCGGCCCCCGATGGGAAGGTAAGGACTTGGGGACATGCCTGTTGGCGCCTGGGCAGGGGATGAGCTCCCGGGCCCATGCTGAGGAGCCTGCCCTCTCCACGCAGGGCTTCCGGATGCTCCTGGCCAGCCCCGGAGCCTGCTTCAAGCTCTTCCAGGAAAAGCAGAAGTGGGGCCACGGCAGGGCCCTGCTGTTCGAAGGGGTTGTTGGTGGGTACCACTGTCCCTCATCACCGCCTTCCACCCCTCCGCCGAAATCAAGACACCTTGTGACTTGAGAGAGGGATGGCAAATGTTAAAGCAGGGCTGTCCCTCCCGCCCCCCCACCCCGATTCAGGAGCCCTCACCCCTGCCACCGCTCACCCTGCTCCTCCAGCCACCATGGGCCAGGGCGGGGGCAGAGCTGGCAGGGAACGCGTGGTGGACGGTGGGCTTGGGATGGGCAGGGACAGAGTGGAGACAGGGCCAGCCTCATGGGCATGCGACCAGGGTAGCCCCACAGGGCCCTCTGCTCAGAGGGCCCCTCCCTTGAGCTTGAATGCTCGGCCGCCACTGTCCTGAAATTCTTAATAATTTGTGCTTTGTGAGTGAAATCCCATGGATCGATGGAGCACCTAATGGGGGCTTGGAGCCTGGGCTCATGGCGGCCCCGTGAACAGTCCGTCTCCTGCCACATCCCAGGGTTGAGCCCCTTCTGCCAACTCCTCTGCCCCTTGGAGCCCAGCCCAGGCTCCCCATCCCCGTACCTGCCAGGTGACTGCTGCAGCCGGCTGACCCTGTGGGAGCCTGGGTGTGGGAGGGTTGGGCACACATCCCCTCAGCATCTGGGGGAGTGGCTGGCCCCAGGCGTCCCTGTCCTGGACTGGCAGCTCCATGGGGCACGTGGCGGGGGACACTAGTGCATGCCTGGCTGGGTTGCAGCGAGGGTTAAATGAGGCACCAAAGGTAGGGCTCTGACCCCAGGTAAGAGCTGGATAAATAGCAGCTGTGAGAATTGTGCGCTGCTGGCTCTAACCTCCCCTTCCCTGTCCAGCCCTGTCTCCTCGGGCACCCCATCCAGCAGGCAGGAAAGCCAGGCCTCCGGGGAGCTCCATGCTTCACCCCTTGGAGGGCAGGGGCAGGGTGCAGCGGTGGGCAGGTGGGTGGCCCGGCCCTGCCCCTCCATGAGACCAGCGAAGAGGAATCATCGCCTAGTGCCCTGCGGGGAGGGGGTTTGTAAATGTCCAGTTTTAGGCATTACCACTTCCGATGAACGCGTGTAAAGGTCTGAGTTCCTAGCGCCGTGGTCCCCGGCCCCTCCCACCCTCCCACACCCAGACTTGCCCCGTGGCCAAGCTGAGCTCGGCTGGCTGGTGCCTACCAGCCAGAAAGGCCAGAGAGATGCTGACTCTGCCAGACCAGTAGCTGCGCGCCTGGCCCCTGCCTGGCTGCTTCCCAGAGCAGGGCCCTCACGGCTGGCGTTGTTCCCGCCCCTCCCCCTTCGCCCCCCTCTCGCCCTCACAGGTAACAACCGGGTCACCACCATCTCCATCAACCAGGTCCTCTCCAATGAAAACCTCATCAGCTACAATAAGTTTGTGCAGGTACAGTGTCCCCATGGACGGAACCCAACCGGAAGCCAGTGGCACGGGAGACCTGATTCTCCAGGATGGGCCTCCCAGGCATGGAGCAGAGGTGTACAGCGTGTCTGCAAGGACAAACGGTTCTTCTGGGTCCTGCAGGCACAGATGCCAAGATGGGGTTGGACAGCAAGGCTTGTGTCAGGGACTGTGCCTGTACCAGGAGAGAGGAGGGGCTGGGGGAGACGGAGG